>NW_020954650.1:8407689-8416638 GCF_900497805.2 Vombatus ursinus | reverse complement strand
AGAAAGAAAGAAAGAAAGAAAGAAAGAAAGAAAGAAAGAAAGAAAGAAAGAAAGAAAGAAAGAAAGAAAGAAAGAAAGAAAGAAAAGAAAGGAAAGATAAGTCATTATTAAATGGTTATCACGTACCAGGCATTGCTCTAAATGAGCACTAGGAATACAATTACAAGCAAAAAGAAAGACAATCCCTACCCTCAAGAGCTTACATTTTAACCAGGAAAGACAACATATAAAAGTGAATGAAGAAGAAGCTGGAAAACAGAGAGGGAGAAGGAAATTGAGCAGGAGAAATGACATAAATGTCCTAGGAAGTTACTCCAATGGAAGCTCCAAGCAGGAGCTCAGCAATTGGAGGAAAAGACTACAGTAATGGAGATCTGATGAAGGTGAACCGCAGATGGTACTGAGATGTGAAAGATCAGAGAGTTAGGAGCAAAGCCAGGAGTAATAAAACTTAATACCTTCTGAAGATCTCAAGTAACATGAGAACAGAGTAGCTGTAACAACTGAATGATGAGAATATTCCTTCTGTTTAGCAGAAAATTTCACATTTTTCATTATTGTTTCTTCCCTTGCTATTTTCAGGCTTCCAACCATATAGCTATGAGGTGGTGCAGTGAAAAGACCACCAGACCTGGAATCAGGAAGTCCTGAGATCAAATCTAATCTCAGACACTTATTAATTATGTGACCCTAGACAAGTCACTTAATTTCAGTTTCCACATCTGTAAAACTGGGATAATAGAAGTACCTATCTGCCAGCATTATTAATGGGATAAAATAATATTAATTTATTGAAGGGATAAAATAATATTTCATATTATTATTATTAATCAACATGGCCTGATTAAAATGCTGCAGGAAGCCAACATGGTATATGACCAGTTTGGCCAAGGGAGTTTGTGGTGATGTATTTTATCTGACCTAGTGCACAAGGTGATTAAATGTTCACAGAGCTCTACTTCCTTGAGGAAGCTGAAAAATGAAAGGGAAAAATAATCTGTCAATGTGTGTAGATAATATTAAATAAGCAATCCAATGAACTGGTATTTCAGGCATCATTTTAATGCAGCCTAAATGAATTCTACCAGGCTCAATACCAAGGATCCCCATCTCTGCATCTCCCAGCTGTTGCTTAGTTACCCAATGGCAACATACTGTCCTTTTTTGTGACACTGTCGGCAGGGCAACTAATTCAACTTATCTTTTCTAGCAGTAGCAATGTGGCCAACTAATGATTCTGAGTCCATTATCCTTATCTGCAAAATGAGGAAGTTCAATGGCATTTAATTCAATAAGCATTTATTAAGCACCTACTATGTATGAGTCACTGTGTTCTCGAGACAGAGATAGAAATGAATAAGTCCCTGCCCTCTTATGTTTTCATGGGGGATCACAATACACAAGAGGGAGCTAAGAATGAAGTGGAAGGGGACCCCTACAACATATACAGAGAAATAAATACAAAATGTTTACAAGATAAATACAAAGTAATTTCCAGGGGGTGGTGAAAACATTAGCTATGGGCATTAAAGAAGTCATCCTATAGCAGGTTGGCATCTGAGCTAAGCCATCAAATGAGTTAGAGATTTGAAAAGATAAAGGCCAATAGGAAACACATTCTTGTTATAGAGGCCCTTTGATCTTTGAGGGACCTTCTATCTCCAAAATTCAACAAAACGTGAACTAATGCACACATAGTTCAATAGTTTTCTCCA
The DNA here is from genome assembly GCF_900497805.2 of Vombatus ursinus. Taxonomy (NCBI): domain Eukaryota; kingdom Metazoa; phylum Chordata; class Mammalia; order Diprotodontia; family Vombatidae; genus Vombatus; species Vombatus ursinus. The sequence goes on along the minus strand of NW_020954650.1, from coordinate 8,414,923 downwards.
TTTAATGCTCTAAATCCATATGACTGACTAGATATATTGCTTTTGCCAATTAATTAGTCCTTTTTAACAAACTCCTTCTCCTTGACCTTTGTAATATTTGATATTGATGATCACCATTTCCTTATGGATACTGTCTCCTTCCCCATCTCCTATGACAATACATTTTTCTGGTTCTCCTATTATCTATTTAACTCATTTTCAGTTTCCTTCACTGGCTCATTATTTTCTTTCTCGTGGCTTAAAACAAATGATATCCAAAGTTTTGTTCTTGGTTTGCTCTTCCCTTAGCAAACACAAAAGTTCATTTTTTAAACATTAATTTTATTTCTAATTTATGGAATAAAGCAAGCATTTCTAGAACAGTATAATAAAGAAGATGATTGCACACAAGACTGCAAATCTATTATGTATAATTTACAATTCCTTTTGAATATACAACAAAATAATCATGTAAATTTCTTTTTTTCCTTCCCCCATCCCAACCTAGAGATGGCCACCGTTAGACATGTGTGTGTGTGTATGTATATGTAGATATGTATGTATATACATATCTACATATACATATGTACACTTATATATACTATATATGTAAAATTATTCTATGCATACTTCTTTCTCTGTATCAGTTCTTTCTCTGGATGCAGGTAGTTCTTTTCTTCACATGTCCTTTACAGTTAATTTGGGTACTTATGATAGTCAAAATAACTTAATTGCTAAAAATCATTCTTAAAGCACTATTGCTGTTACTGTATACAATTTTCTCTTGGTTCTGCTCATTTTGCTCTTCATTATTTCATGCAAATATTTCCATGTTTTTCTAAGATCATTGAGTTCAGCATTTCTTATAGCACAGTAGAATTCCATCGCAATCATGTACCATAACTTGTTTGGCCATTCCCCAATTGATAGGCATCCCGGCAATTTCCAGTTCTTTGACACCACAAAGAGGGCTGCTATAAACATTTTAGGACGTGTAGGTTCTTTTCCTTTTGCCCTAATCATCTCTGGAAATAGATCTAATAGTAGTATACTCAAAAGTTCTTATGGTTTCAATGATTTCCTCTTCTCAATAACTCTCAAATCTTTATCTCCAGCCCTGACTTATGCCTGAGATTCCAGATGTACATGCACAAACCACCTACAGGACATCCTATATGTTCTGCTGGCAGACCAAACTCAACTTGCCCCAAACCAAGCTTATTATCTTTTCCTAAAAGTCTCATTCTGTCTTCTGACTTCATTCCCATCACTAATGCCACTATTCATGTAGTCTCCTATGAACTTTCCCTTGTTCCAGAATAGTGAATCTGTGACAACATCATCATTTAATTAGAAGTCAGGATGCATGACTATTGCCCTCAGTCTCTACTGATCATCATTGTGAATGTTTCAAAGCCCCAGATTCAAGAGTCTTGCCAGCACTCTGAATTCTACTCTCCTTTCACCTACCACTTGGGAGTTGTTCAAAGTTTTGAGAAGTAATTACATTAGTTAGAAGTTGAGACTTCTGCCCACAGGACTGTAAAAAATGTGCATACCCTTTGACCTAGCAATGGCACTTCTAGGGCTATATCCCAAAGAGTTCATAAAAATGGGACAAGGACCCACATGTACAAAAATAATTCCAGCAGCTCTTTCAGTGGTGGCAAAGAATTGGAAATTGAGGGGATTCCCATCAATTGGGGAATGGCTAAACAAGTTGTAGTATATGAATGTAATGGAATACTACTGTGCTATAAGAAATGATGAGAAGGCAGATTTCAAAAAACCTGGAAAGACTTGTATGGACTGATACTGAGTGAAGGGAGCAGAACCAGGAGAACATTGTACACAATAATAGCCTTATAGTGTGATGACTAACGTTCATAGACTTAGCCCTTCTCAGCAATGCAAGGATCTAAGACATCTCCAAAAGTCTCATGATGGAAAATGCTGTCCACATTCAAAGAAAGAACTATAGAGTTTGAATGCCAATCAAAGTATACTATTTGCTCTTTTTTTCCTTCTGCTTTGTTTTGTTTCCTCTTTCTTGTGGTTCCTCCTGTTGGTTCTAATTCTTCCTTACAACATGACTAATGTGAAAATATGTTTAATAGGAATGTACATGTATAGCCTATATCAGATTGCACACCATATTGGGGAGAGTGGTGGGGAGAGAAGAGGAGAAAAATTTAAAACTCAAAAGCTTATGAAAGTGATTGTTGATAACTCAAAACAAATTAATAAAAAATAAACTTAAAAATTAAAGAAGTTGAGACTTCTTGAGTAGCATAATAGCAAGAACACCCTATTCATTTTGCTATAGCTATCTCTCCAGGGATACAAGCTACAATAGTCCCACCCATGCCTGGCACTAATGTAGCATCAATTCCTGTATTGAAAGGGCAGCAACAGTAATCACTGGCCTTCCTTCGTCAATGTGAGCAAGCATTTAAGATTCATCCTAACACCTTCACAACAGATATTAGCTTCGCATGAACACAACCACTCAAGCCTCTTTACACTAAGACTCTGTCCTGATTATTTTCTTTTTTCCCTCTAAATTGCTTCACTTGGTGATGTCATTAGCTCCTGTAGATTCAATGATCAACTGTATGCTGAAGATTTTCAGATCTATTTATCCAGGCCTGATTTCTTTCCTGACCCCCCTTCTCACATCTTCAACTGCCTATTGAACATCTCAAACTAGATGCCCCCTAGACATCTTGAACTCGATATATTCAAAGCTGAACTCATTATCTTTCTCCCTCAAACCCTCCCTTCTTTCTAACTTTCCTGTTATTATTTCCTATTATTCCTATTCACAACCTAGGTGTCATCCTCAGCTACCTATTTACCATTCCCCTACATCCAATCAATTGCCAAGTCCTGTTGATCCTACCTTCACATCTCTTACATGTGCCTCATTCTCTGCTCTGGCTCTGTTACTGCCCTGGTGCAATCCCTCATCGCCTTAAGCCTGAACTAATGTGATAGCCTTCTGGTTGTTCTCCCTGCCCTAAGGCTCTCCCACTTTAGTCCATCCACCTTTCAGTGCCAAACTGATCTTCTTAAAGCACAGATCTGACCATGTCATATACCCACCATGTCCCTCTCTCCACTGCCCAACACCTCACACACATTCAATAAACTCCAGCAGCTCCCTATGAACTTGAAGAATCTTATATAATCTAATTATATTAATTAATTATAATATTATAATAATATAATTATAAATAGTACAAAATCCTCTATTAGTTAACTACAGCCCTTTATAACAATTTACTCTCGCTTCCACATACTCTGATCTAGTGACACTGGTCTCTGTTATTTCTCCCACACCAGAAGTGCATTTTCTCCCTATGTAGCTAGGTGGCACAATGGTTACAGTGATGGGCCTGGAGTAAGGAACACAAGTTCAAATCTGGCTTCAAACACTTACTAGCTGTGTGGCCCTAAGCAAGTCATTTACCCCCTGTTTGACCCAGTTTCCTTAACTGTATAATGGGGATAATAACAGTACCTACCTTGAAGGTTAGTTGAGGATGAAACGAGATAATATTCACAAAGCACTTAGCACAGTGCCTGGTACATAGTAGGTACTATATAAATGCTAACCTTCTCTTCTCTTCCCTCACCCTTCCTCATTTCTGCCTTCTATCTTCCTTAGCTTCCTTCAACTCCTGGCTAAAATGTCACCTTCTATAAGAAACATTTCTTGCAGATTCCCCCTTCATGCTAGTGCCTTCTCTCTGTGATTATCTCCAACTTATCCTACACATATCTTATTTGTATGTAGTTGTTTTCATGTTGTCTCTCCAATTAGAATGTGAGCTAGCTCCTTGATAGCAGGGACTGTTTTTTCTTTTCTTCATAAAATAAATGCTTAGCAAATGCCTATTGACTTAATTTGTTGACTTCATATCTATTATGCTTCTCTCTATTGCTTTTTGAATCAATAATAATTCTAATCCTTGGAAGATCATGGTGTCAAATGATTGGCAGTCATAGCATCATCAGGAGAATATTGGCATTAATAGCCAATAATAATAATTGGTATTAATAATAATTACTTGCTATAGGGCTTCATGTTAGAGAGCAGCTTGGAATCACTGGAGTATGACTGCACAATTTCTTAAATGCAATCAAACCTATCCATCACCTTTGCTTCAGTACTGGACTTAAATCATTGTTTAACTTCAATGGCTATCTAAGATGCACATATAGTATATTATACAAAAACCAATTATTTATTGGATTAACTACAAGGAAGCTTATCCAACCATATGCTAAAGAATATTCTTCACCCATCAAGACTTCTTATATATTTCAACTCTTTTGCCATTAAATTAAAAAATCTAGTTTTTAGAGTAGGGATAGTAAAACAGATAAAGTTTTCATTGATATGGTGAGCCCTCAGTGGTATAGGGAATTCCTGCATACAGAAACTTCTTCTGACAATGCAGGTAGACAATTTCTTTGCAACTTATATTCATAGAAGGCTGTCTAGAACAAGGAAAGGTTAGCAAGTTCACTTGCTAAGAATCATATAGCCAGCATGGGTGAAAGGTAAGAAAGATGTAGGTCTTTGTAACTTTTGAGGCTAGTTCTCTTTGCCCTATACTATTCTGCCTTTCATATTTTGGAGTTATTATTATTCAGTCATTTTTTCAGTCATGTCTGACTCTTCATGACCCCATTTGGGATTTTCTTGGCAGAAATACTAGAGTGGTTTGCCATTTCCTTCTCTAGCTTATTTATTTAGGCAAACAGGTTTAAATGACTTTCCCAGGGTTACATAGCTATAAGTGTCTGAGGTCAGATTTGAACTCAGGAAGATGAGTCTTCCTGACTCCAGGCCCAGAACTGTATCCACTGTGCCACCTACATGCTCCTATATTTAGAGTACCAACCATAAAATGAACATTTATAGATGGTCTAAAAGTTGTAATTCTTAGGACCTTTTATCCCTTTTTCTATTACTCCACTATCATCATTGCCAAATTAGGAGGGAGTTAATAGTATTTGCACATAGTAAGTTTTTAACAAATAATCGTTCATTCATTTGTTGTATAGTTATATTCATTTATTGTGTAGTTGCTACAAGCTACTTGTATTTTTCTCATTTTTTGAGTTTCTGTGACTTAAAAAAAATCACCACACTCATTATTCATCTGCTGGTGACAACCTGGAACATAGAAGGTGCTTAATAAATGCTTATTGACTGACTGAGTCCTCGTACCACAGATATAGTCTGTCACTGAAAACAGTAGATGTTTTTCCAACTTAGTAGAGCTTGCTAGAATTTGTGTTTCACTATGGCCTTTAGGAAACTAGGATTTTCATAATAAGGCATCATAGAAGGACTTTGGCGGAGATTAATTTGGCACGAAGTGTGTCCTTGGCAGTTAGAGTCATTTATTAAAAACTTTTGTGTTATTATTTCCTATAAATTCTTTAAATGGCTGTAATTACAGTGATTTATACATCAAAAATACAAGATGGACATGGAAATCTTTTCCAAAAAGAATGCACATTCCCAACAATTGTTTTAAATAGTTTCAAAATCTTGCAGTTCCCAAATGCCTCAGTATGAGCCATGGATAATGGATTAGACAAGTGTCTCATGTGACTTTTCCAGCTAAAAACTCAGACTTGATAGTGTATGACGTTTTACTTTGGGATATCATGAAGGATACTTTTCAGTTACCTGTCAGAAATACTGAGGACCTCAAAATAGCCATCTTATTATATATTCCATTTTCAGTGTAAAAAGAAAAACAAATCTAAATACATATGAATACAGATCAGTGTGCTTCCACTAGTAGGTAATATTCAGCAGGGCATTATTTGGTTTCATTTGGCCCCTGCACCACTCTATTTTGCTTTCTACTCCATCATGCACACTCCCTCCTCTCCTCTGTCTGAGCTGGCTTGACAGACAGCCACTAAATCCTTGTTGCCAGGTCTATACTGGTACAAGACTCAAATGGGTGCCTCTGAGAAGACAGATGCTTAAGTATAACCACCAAGAAGGAGCACGTTCATTTTCATTGAAAAGAGAGAGCATTGTGACCATTTCACTGACTATTCCCCCTAGAATTGAAAATTGCATCTATTTGATCCATCCTTGCTTATTATAATTAATTGAGATAAAACTCAAAACACTTAAATTAGAGTCAAATGAAGCAGAATAATTAGCATTTCTTTTTGAAGAGAGAAAAAAAAGGTGGCACTTTTGTGATTGAATACTCAGTACAGCTCAAGTTATGAATATTCAACTTGCAAACATCCTATGCACTGAATAGCTACTTGCATCTTCATTCCATTCCTGGTGCTCTCCTCAAGACTGTTGAGCCACTCTTCCTTGTTCTTTTCATGAATAGAAGTTGAGTTGGTGGGAGTGCTCAAGGAAATACAAAAGAGGACCTGTTTGTAAAGTTACTCATTACCTCCTTTCTTTAACCTTCTTCCATGGTATTATCACTCATGCTCTTAGCCCAAAGGCATGAAACAAGAGAAAAACCTGAAGGTGAGAAGGGTGAGGGGATTTTGCTAAGACAAATTCTCATATCCAGGACTTTTTATAAGACATTCTGAAGACTTGAATAAATCTTTAGGATTAAGACTTGATCATTCCTGAGTCATTGCTGTGTTTTCCTCCTTTCTTTAAAATGTCCTCCTGTAATCTTATGAACCACATACTTGCAAAAAGGGGATTATTCTTGGCGTATTGGACGATACAATGCATGTTTTTGCTGAGTTTCCTCAGTTGGGTATATGATTCAAGAAAAAATTCCCCCAACTACAATGGGGCCTCACATTATGAAAGTCTGCCACAAGCCATAGAAGCATATACTTTCTGATTTTTACTTGCTGTCCATATATAAAGATACGTCATAAAGTTAATAGCAGGCTATGGATCTAGTAAGCATTGTGTTGTGCTGTAAATTGTGGTTTAAGGGATAGTCTTGGTAAGAATGTACATGAACTCAAAGTACTGTTGGTCTGGGGAATACCACTGAACTATGACAAATTTCTTAGTCGCATATTTCTTAGGTGGCTGTGGATACATGTAGAATATTGAATAAAACATTGTGGAAGGACAATGATGCTACTGTATGAATTTCCTGAGGTGTTAGAGTCTTCCAAATTTTCAAGCAAGAGAGTGAACTGTTAAGGGAGATATGCAAGAGAAGGGATGAAGGAAAAGAAAGAAAGAAAGAAAGAAAGAAAGAAAGAAAGAAAGAAAGAA
>NW_020954650.1:8359477-8407589 GCF_900497805.2 Vombatus ursinus | reverse complement strand
ACTTTCTAGGGAAACAATGAAAAACCGTCATATATGCAAAACTAATATAGTGAAAGAGTATTTTATTTGTAGATTTATATCCCTAGCACCTAGCACAGTGCTTAGTGATAGGGTTGGAATCTAGGCCCCAGAAAGGAAAAACCCTGGACTTTCCCACATGGCCAAATCTATGGTGTTCCCCTGAGGCTATAATCTCATCAACTGGCCTTTCATTGTGGCTACACCCAATCTCCCCTACATTGTTTTACCTCCCTATGGCTCCAGGCCGTTTCCCACCCTTAATCCTAGCTAGGCTCCATTCTCACTTGGCCATTAGGTCCAGGTCCCTGGAGTTCTGTTCACCCCAGTTCACTAGCCACTCCCATCCAGCTCTCCTTAGGCCCTTCCTCCCACCACCCCAAACCACCTGGCCACTCCTCGATCTCTCCCACAGTCTTTCTGTATATAAGGTCTATCTTGTCTCCATTAAGATGCTCTGATTCTTAGAATCTAGCCAATAGCCCATAGAGGCTCAGATCCCTTAAGAGTCTAGCTAATATGGAGAATCTTCAATAAACCTTGTTTTTGGCTGCCAGAAGGCTTGGGTCGAATTCTTTCGGGCAGGACCTGGGTGTCATGATTTTGAGGTTCCAGAACCCCTAACCTCTAGACTGAATCACTTAGGCACTTAATAAAAGCTTGTTAATTCATTGTTGATGCTCTAAGTCCCAAATATGACTGTGTCACTACAAGTTTGGGCATAGGTTTCGGTGTAGGCATAAGAGGATATTATGCTCACCTCCTTGACAGATTTCTTACAGGAAACTTGTCATTATTCTCCAGCACTTATCAGAGTACCTGGCACATAGTAAGTGTTTAATATATGCTTTGTCTATCTCTCCTTGTCCATCTATTATTCTCAGGTAATCCTGTTTACCCAATCGAGGACAAATGTAAAGCATGGCTGGCATACATTACTATTGAAAAAAGAAATCAGCTATTTTGATTGCTTTGATTTATTTTTAGTTGGATTATAGGATTAGGCTTCCTTCTTTAGGAAGAGCTAGCACTTAAATAAACCAGATTAACATAGATAGTCTCTTAAATCTGTTACCTATAGATTTAGTGAGTAGATAGATTGAGAACACCTTATCATTTAGTAGCAGATAATTTAGGATAAGACATAATAAAATAATCATAAAATAATCTCTTTTAAAAAGCTGGGTTTCAATTTCTGTCAGGAAGGGGGGTTGTCCTTTCTGGCAGCTGGAGAAAGGTTAGCTAGAGGTCAAGTTCCTCTCCCCAGTCTTAGTGAGTAAGTTCCTTTTTTCTTTCTCTTGGGCTACAGTCTAAGTTGAGTAATGGATTCTTCTAAGGAAGATGGGGGTTGGAGGGCAGACTGCTAACCACTGACCACAAATTTCTATTTCCCAGTATACTTTCTGGTTAAAAAACGCATTACCTGGAGGAAAGGCACCTGCCATAGCATTAAGAAAGTCTGGGAGAAGCTAACTAGTCAGGTGACATGTCTGATCCAATTGAATTATGTTCAAAATAACTTTCTGTCATTTTTCCAATTCCTCTTTTTTGTTATAAAAACTATCTCTGTAAATCACTCCTCTCGGACCTCTAAGGAGTCGGGTGACTTGGTTTAATATGCAAATACTAACCTTGCAAATTAAATCGTAGATTGCTTGATAACTTTGTCCTCAGTTTTCTTTTTATTTCAGATAATCAATTTTAACACTATGAACCTCTGGATATCAGGAGTTAGACACAGAAAAGAGGAAAGAGCCACAAGAGAGCCTCAGAGGGACATCAGAGAGAGACAGAGAGGGAGAGAGAGAGAGGGAGAGGGAGAGAGAGAGGGAGGGAGAGACAGAGACAGAGACAGAGAGAGAGAGAGAGACAGAGAGACAGAGAGACAGAGAGAGAGAAATATATGCCTGAGGGCATTAGATAATCACCTTAGGTTTATGGAAAGTATTGAGGGCCATCAATAAGTCAATAAACAATTATTAAGGAACTATTTTGAGCCAGATTCTGTGATAAGCACTGGAAATACAAAGGGCAAAGGACAGTCCCTATATTCAAGGAACTCACATTTTAATGTTGTAGACAACATACAAAAAACTAATATACAAACAAGTGTCAGGATCCCCATGTCAAGACCACCCCTCTCTTTTTACTCTCTTCTCTCTCTGTCTCTGTCTCTCCCTTTCTCTCTCTCCCTCCCTTCCCCTCTCTCTCTTTCTGTCTCTCTCTCTCTCTCTTTGTCTCTCTCTCTCTCTCTCTCTCTCTCTCTCTCTCTCTCTCTCTCTCTTTCTCTGTTTTCCAGAGCTAAAGCCCAGCAAGCACGCTGTGCTCTGAGGTTGGCATAACAACAATCTTTTGCTCTCACCTTCTGGATGAACACTGCTGCAATTAAACCTGTAAATCTGTAAAAAAAAAAAAAAAAGAACTGAATCAGTTCTGTAACTGATGATCCCTGAGCTTGGGCAAGCACCAACAGGCTTTCCAGTTTGTCGCTGGACAGCCTTGGCCTCCCTGTTGCTGTTGTGCCTCACCATTATTGCTACACTTAACACTGTTTGATTCTTTGTCTATCCACAAATATATAAATCAAAGTTTAGCCCCATGTGGTATTTTGGGAGCTAACAGTGGTTGCAAAGTTACCAGAGTTGACACAAGCTATATACAGGATAAATTGGAGCTAACCAACAGTGGGAAAGGAGATGGAGGAAGGTTTTCTTCTAGCAGGTATGATTGTAGCTGGGACTTGAAAGAAGCCAGGAAAGCCAGAAATGAGGATGCAGAAACATACAGAAACAGGGATGGGAGAGAATTCTAGGCAAAGGAGACAGCCAGTGACAATGCCCAAGTGTGGAGACAGAGTATCATGTATGAAACAGCAAGACTAGTGTCACTGGATCACGGGTTGCATGGCAGGGTTTCGGGAGGTGTTAAGGTATGAGAAGGCTAGAAAATTGGGGTGGGGTGGAGTGGGGGTAAAGATTATGAAGGTCTTTGAAAAACAAAGAGATTTAATATTTGATCCTGAAGGTGATAGGAAGCCACTAATTGGGGATGACACGGTCAGATCTGCATTTTTGGGAGATCACTTTGGCAGCTGTGTGGAGGATGGATGGGAATGAGTAGAGACTTGAGTCAGGGAGACCAAACAGAAGGTTGTTACAGCAGTCCAGGTGTGAGGGGCTGAGGGCCTGCACCAGAGTGGTCATAGTGTCTTAGATACAGTCAACAAGCCTTGGAAACAAGGCAGATGTGAGAGAAGACAGTGAGGAATCAGTCACAACACTTGGGATCTTAGGCGGCTGAGAGCATGGGGGTAGCCTTGACAGTAACAGGGAAGTTAGGAAGAGGGGAATGTTTTGAGAAAAAATAACTAATTCAAGTTTTGGACATGTTGAGTTTAAGATGTCTATGGGACATCCAGTTCAAGATGCTTAACACACAGTTGGAGATGTAAGATCAGAAATCAGAAGAGAAATTATGCCTGGATAAGTAGATCTGAGATGATAATTCTATCTGCCATATTAAGTTCCTAACTGTAATCTAGAAAAAGATGAAAAAGTTTTCAATCTGTGAATTGAGGTTTAAAGTAGTAAAGAAAATTGTGAACAAAGGCAGAATTATTCTAATAGTAGTTAGCATTTTAAAGAGTACTTTACATGTATGCTACCTTTTGATCCTCACAACCCTGGAAGGCAGGTACTAGATTCAAAGAGATTAAGTGACTTGCCCAGGGTGACACATCTGTGTTGTCAGAATATGAGGTCTTCCTGATTCTAAATTGAACTAGCACATAAAAGTCCAAAAGGAAATGTCTTAATCAAATCTTAGCTTTTAATTAAGGGTAAGGATAAAAGGGATATGTCTGATCAGGGTCGACACATGCAGCCAATATCCTACACACAAAGAATCTAATGAATATCTGATAGAGGAACAAGGCCTTATCTTTGTGGGCTGGCCAGGGGTTGCTCTCTAGAAGAGTTCAGGCCACATGCCAGACTTCTTCTGTGCCGATTTTGAGCTTCTGCACCATGCATTTAGAGTTCAAAGAAATCTGTAAAACTTCCAATTTGAGGTCATCTTTTAAAATGTCTGTCTTCCAAGTCATTAATTTGCTTGTAATGAAGACCAAACACAACATTCATCCCTGGAGCAACCTACCCCGACCAGATCTAGCTCTTGTCTTTCTAGTTAGATGTGTTACTATTATGTTTTGGAGTCCTTTGGTATAGTTCTTAGTTCACATGTCAGCATTCACATTGCAGTCAATTTAAATTCATTTTATAGCTTAGCTCTTATAAAACCCTGTATGAAATGCATTAATAATAAAATGGCATCAAATATACTCCCTTTATCTATAATCTTGTAATTCTATCAAAAAAAGCTATTAAGTTTATCACACTTGATTTTCTCTTTACAAATCTCTTTTTCTGCCTAATTGTGATATGGTTATTCACTATTCACTTGCAGATGATTTTTAAGCTATTAGGAAAGAAAAGTATTACAAATTTTGTGATATTATTCCTACTCAAAATGTAAGACAAATTCCATTTGTAATATAATTATTCAACATATTAATCTTTCTGCTTTGTCCTCATCCACTTTTAACACTTATTCAGTCATTTGAAAAAATATTTATGAAGTATATAGAGTCAATGAAATATTACTATAGTTACTGTGGGAGATATAAAGATATATAAAATAGAGACCCTTATCCCAAGGAACTTACAGTCTAAAGCCTACTTCTGGGACAGTCATGATGATGGATAATGGAATTTTCTTAGAGAGGGTTTGGAACATTCATTGACATTCTATAGTTAGCTGTAATCTACTAATTATGTTGTGGACAGTGGTCTATTTGATTGGCTACAGTGATGGAATTGGGAGTGTATTTTAAAAAAAAAGCATTATCATGCTCAGTCTACCTCTTGGGTGTACCTCTACTATTTGTATGCCTTTGCAGAGGCATCTGGAGAGACATAATGCTATAAGGAAGAAAGGCTTTGGGTCCTTTCCTTCAAGACTAGCATGTGGCCCCATGATTATAGGTCTTGTTTCTTTGATTGTCTTCATGCTTGTTTTCTTTCATCTTAGGTAAAGGAAGTTAGGGTCAATGACTTTGTGAATTTCTAAAGGTCAGGAGAGTGAGCTATTTGTACCTGGGAGTTTAAGAATTCCATTGTGTAGAAGTCCAGCCCATGTCAGGTTTGGCAGCCACCCCTGAGAAGCAAGGAGAGATGATTGGGATCTGGCCCAGTGGCAGCCAAGATGACACATCTGGCATTGAAGCTGTATTTGGATATGAACTTGGTGAAACCAATGATATGTAGAAACTGTTCTAAGTCTGAGCCTACACTTCTCAGAGCCTGAGGTAGTATAGGCGAGAATTAGCTTCCAAAGAGTTTGGTAGAAATTTTTGTATTTCTTTTCATCTTATATCTTTGAAGTAAACATCCCTTTGTAAAAGCTAATTAACACCAGGTGTGGTCACATACGTGTGAAATTCTTACTACTAGAGAAGACAGATTGGTGAGTCATTTTAGTTTAGGAGTACTGAGCTGCAGAAGGCCTAAAACCAATTGGGCTATTTTTCTAAGTCTGGAACTAATATGGTGATGGGCACCAGATTTCCTAAGGAGGGATGAAGCATCCCACATTGGAAACAGAGCAGACTAAAACTTCTTTGCTAATAAGCATGGACATGAATGACTACTGTTTTTCCAGCCTGGTGAAGATAAAGTGACCCAGTCTCCAAAAAAAAAAAAAAAGACTAATTGATGTTAATTTGTTAAAATGTAGCTGAGGTTAAATGCTAGTTACTGGAGGTTAAATAGTGAGAAGAACACACCTAGAAAAACTAGGGTTTGAGCTGATGGCATTAGAGGATACCCCAAACAACCAAGGGCACCTCTAGATTCCTGAAAGGGATATTTAGTCAACTTGATTCTGGGAGAATGAGACCAAAGATACTTGCTACATGTGGAGAGACTCTTCAACTCTGAGAGGTTCCCAGTCTTGGGGAGACACTCTCCTGACCTTGTGAAATTCACATGATCATTGCCCTCAACTTCCTTCACCTAGAATGAAAAAGAACCAACTCCAAGGTAGGCAACAAATCAAGGCCATATTTGTGGGGCTACACATTAGCCTTGGAGGGAGAGGGCCCAAGGTTTCTCCCCTTAAAGTATCATTTCTCATGTGACACGTTCAGTTGAAGAGTCAAACCAAGAATGAGAAAATTCTGACCAAGAGACAGGCCAAAGTTGACCAATGCCTTTTCGAAGGTACTTTTGGTTCTGGACCCACCACTCAAGTCAATCAAAGAGTCTCTTGACCACTAGATTGGACCAATTACAGAATGTTTACACATGAGATTCCAAAGTCTCTTCAAATCATTTCCATTATAATTCAATGCTATTTTCTGATGCTATTGCATCAGCATTCCTCCATACATGTGCCAACCCCTCATTACAGGTATGTGAAATGGACATACATAACTCTAACATAAAATGAGTTATGCTAAGTAAATAATAAAGTCTCTAACAAGGTCCTATGAGAGGCCATTGCAGGGATAAATCATTTCCAAATATAGGGGTAAAGAGCAGCTTAATTGATTTCTTGATATGTCACCTGGGCCTTGAAAGGTTAATTGGATACTGTTTGAGATTAGAGCATGGGGGAAGGTCTTCTGAGCACAGGGAACTATCTGAGGTAAAACACACTGAGCCATGTTTTGGAACCACACAAGTAGTCTAGGTTTACTAAAATATAGAATTTCAAAAATAATTCTCAATGGTTTTTTGTTTTTATAATGTTGTGATTCATTGATTTTACTTTAAAATATTATTTTGACTGAAGTCTAGTTTCTTATTATTAATGAATTCTTACAAAAATATGCAACCAGAGAGCAGAAACTATGGGCTAGAAGTTTTTCTCCAGCTCTAAATCATTTGCTTTGCTTTGTTATCCACTTGTTTGATGTCTCATTTGTAGTAAATGCTCATTGAATGATTCAATGAAGTCATAATTAGGGCCTCACTTTCCTCGTATATAATATGACTAACAGATTGAATGGCCTGTGACATCCCCTTTTATTCAATTGATGTAAGCATACAATTAAAGATAATTCTGGCCAAAACATGATTAACAACAACAAGAATAGAAGGATGCTGAGTGTTGTCTTTCCTTCCCCGCTTAACATTAAGTATATTCCAGTTTGGGCACTTAGTTTACTAGGTAATTAATTATCTCAACTCTCCACTTTGAATGGCCTAAGCAGCCTTACAGTGAACTTGAACAGCTGTTAGAGAGAGAATGGTTCTTGGGAAAGAACCATAGAGTAGCAATACTCTCTTCATGGCAAAGCACACTGGGTATTAAGACATGAGTTAACTGGGTACCAAATGAATTAACATATATGAAGCTCTTTGAAAACCTTAAAATGCTATATAAGTGCTATGAGTAATAGGGATTAATGAGGAGTACCATGTGAGCAAGAAGGCTTAAGAATTCCATTTTCATCCAGTACACTACCTAGGATGATTTTCAAAAACTGGCCTAATATCTAGTTCATCTATTCATGTATCTAGGTATAGCCAGAGCCTCTGACAACAGAGAACAGGAACTAACTAATTTTATTTTGAGACTCCTGCCGAGCTTTCTGATTTATTTCTTTCCTTTACCAAATCTTCATGAGAAAATACCTGTAGTGAGCATCTACTTTTCCCTATGTAAGGAAGGGAAAGAAATTGACCTTGTTATCAGCGATCAATAATGAGAACATTTTTACAGGAAATCCATACACCTCTGCAACAATTCAAGGAAACTGTCTTCCTCTGTCATGTTATAGCAGCAGTATCTTTATCAGATCAGTGGGCTCAATTTTCCCCTCTGCCCGGAGGACCTGAGGGAAAGGAAAATCTTAAGCATCATTTAACTGTGTTTTATCCTTTACCTAGGGGAAGGACTGCTACTAAGAAGAGAAAGAATAAAAAGCAAGCAACTTAGTAAGATTCAAGGTGTACTGAAAGGCCATCTTGAAATGTTATTTCCTTCTGACAACCTTGACACAATGTCCAAATTTCCTATCTGTCCCTTTGTATTGAAGTATTGTCTTCAAAAAATACCTGTTAATATACAAGTATATGAGTTAACACACTAACACAAAATTATCAATTTTTATTGTAACATAGGTTAGTTTATAAATTTCAAAGCAGAGCAAATGGAGACATGGGGCAGGTATGTTGTGTTTCTGGGAGGCACAGGGAAAGAACTCAAGGATGGAAGGAAACAATAAGGACAGGAGAAAGGGAAGAATTGAGGCATAGTGAAAGATAATTATAGGGACAATATATCAACCAAAATATCATGACACATTGGATAATTTTTGTTTCATTTTTGGATTTATTTGTTTAACAGGGTTGTGACTGTAACTGGCTCTTGGTGACTGCTGTCTCTCTAGCACTTTTTTTTTTCCTATTGCCTTAGATTATAATTAACTCTTGTTCAACCCCTAAATCCTCTGAAGATTTTCTTCATTTTGATGCAGCTGTTAAATTATATAGATATCATATTGTAGTAAAACTAAGCTGTTTAACTGGGGAAAGCATTGTGATATAAAGTTATAACAGGAGGAGATCACATAAACTGCAATGGACCCAATCCTCTCCCAAAGGTCAAGGTTTCCCCCAAGGGGAGGAGGGTAAACAGGTAGTTTAACTGTCCTTTCATACTTTTATCCTTTCCTCATTTTCACATTAGCCCCAAATTACAACCCCCCACACAAACACTGCTGCCATGAAATTTAGTCCCATCTATGTTTCTTCTAAGAAAACTTCTTTCTTTTCCTTTATTATCCCAGAAAGCTTTACTCTCCCTACTATGTCACCAGTTAAAACTTTGTTGGTATTGAAGGATAAAACTTCATGGCACTGCTAGAATACATGAGAGGGAAGAAAAGACCCTCATTGTTTGAAATCCAAGGCCAGAAGAGGCACAGGCAAAAGAAATCCTCCTACTCTGTGTAGTTATTAATTTTAATTTTTTGTTGGTTGGGGGGGGCTTCCCTATCTAGCTTTGACCTCACTTCATTGGTCTTCCACCTAGCCTACTCATCTATGCAATGTTGATACTAAAGAAATGCCCAAGTAATTGCATTTGTTGGGGAAATACCACCCATCTCCTCTAGATTCTTCTTATATTTATAATTAATATTGGAAAAATGTAAGTTTCATGAAATTTGTGTTCTCTATAAGCATCATAGAAATAGATACTCAGAATGTGCTTTTTTTTCCAGTACATAATTGAATATAGACATTGGGCATTTGAGGAAAGAGGGGCATTAAGAAGGAAAAAAGGCCTTAAAAAGGAGAGTCTGGAAATGGTGGATTTGTGTTGTAAGTGAAGACAAATTTTGTGCATTTCACAATCACATTTAGGGCCAAGTCAGTTCAAGTAAACCCAGAAAAGGGAGATAGTAAAGTTATGACCCAGTCTTAACAGAATTAGGGGCATCACAGAAATCAATTTTTAAAAATACAGAATTTATAACTAGAAGACATTAAAAATCATTTAGGGGGTGGAGCCAAGATGGCAGGGTGAAAGCAGTGACTTGCTTGAGCTCTCCCCCAAACCCCTCCAAATACCTGTAAAAAATGGCTCTAAATAAATTCTAAAGCAGCAGAACCCACAAAAAGACAGAGTGAAACAAATTCCCAGCCAAAGACAGCCTGGATGGTTGATCAGAAAGGTATATCACACTGGGCAGGGAGAGGAGCGCAGTGCGGTGAGGATGCACAGGCTGCAGCAACCCTGGAGCAGGCCTCAAAGGACTGAATTGCAGGAAGCTGTGGAGGTTTCCAGACTTCTCAACCCAGGAACACCAAAGACAACTTAGAAGGTCAGTGAGAAAAGTCTGTGACTGCAGTGAAAGAAGGAGCTAAGTCTCAGCCAAAAGTCCCGAGCGCAGCCTCTGGGGCAGCAGCTGCCTCCTGAGCTCCCAGCCCACAGACTGAGGGGGAATCAAGTGGTTGATCAGAGGGGGATTGCAGGGTTCTCTTTGCAAGTGCTGAGGCAGGAATCTCTTGCTTTACCGGTGCTTGGATCTGGGTCACAGTTCTGAGGGGAGGTCCTGGGGTGAGGAGGAGGGCTGGTGCTGTGGAGCGTGTTGTGGCAGTGGAAAAGAAATACCTCACCCCTTATCATACTACCTTGGAAGAACTGAAAATTTACAGGTCCCTAGAAGTACCTCTGAAAACATCTGTACAAACCCCTGAAGCTTGGGACAGTACATTCTCCACATTGGAAGCAGACTTTTACCTTAACAAAGAGTTTAAAACTCAAGTAATTGGCCGGGATCATGAGTAAGCAGTGCAAAAAGAGTCAGACTATATTATCTTACTTTGGTGACAAAGAAGATCAAAACATACAACCAAAAGAAGACAACAAAGTCAAAGCTCCTATATCCAAAGCCTCCAAGAAAAATATGAATCAGTCCCAGGCCTTGGAAGAGCTCAAAAGGGATTTTGAGAAGCAAGTAAGAGAAGTAGAGGAAAAACTGAGAGTGATGCAAGAAAATCATGAAAAACAACTCAACAGCTTGCTAAAGGAGAACCAAAAAAATACTGAAGAAAATAACACCTTAAAAAATAGCCTAACCCAAATGGCTAAAGAGGTCCAAAAAGCCAATGAGGAGAAGAATGCCCTAAAAAACAAAACTGTCCAAATGGAAAAGGAAGTCCAAAAGCTTACTGAAGAAAATACTTCCTTAAAAATTAGAATAGAGCAATTGGAAGCTAGTGACTTTATGAGAAATCAAGACTCTATAAAACAAACCCAAAAGAATGAAAAATTAGAAAACAATGTGAAATATCTCATTGGAAAAACAACTGACCTGGAAAATAGATCCAGGAGTGACAGTTTAAAAATTATTGGACTATCTAAAAGTCATGATCAAAAAAAGAGCTTAAACATCATCTTTCAAGAAATTATCAAGGAAAACTGCCCTGATATTCTAGAACCAGAGGGCAAAATAGAAATGGAAAGAATCCACCAATCTCCTCCTGAAAGAGATCCCCAAAGGAAAACTCCTAGGAATATTGTAGCCAAATTCCAGAGTTCCCAGGTCAAGGAAAAAATATTACAAGCAGCCAGAAAGAAACAATCCAGGTATTGTGGAAACACAATCAGGATAATACAAGATTTAGCAGCTTCTACATTAAGGGACCACAGGGCATGGAATGCAATATTTCAGAGGGCAAAGGAGATAAGATTACAACCAAGAATCATCTACCCATCAAAACTGAGTATAATCTTTCAGGGGGAAAAATGGTCATTCAGTGATATAGAGGACTTTCAAGCATTCTTGATGAAAAGACCAGAGCTGAATAGAAAATTTGATTTTCAAATACAAGACTCAAGTGGAACATGAAGAGGTAAACAGGAAAGAGAAACCATAAGACACTTATTAAAGTTGAACTGTTTACATTCCTGCATGGAAAGATGATATTTGTAAGTCATGAGACCTTTGTCAGTATTAGGGTAGTTGGAGAAAAAAAATTATATGTATGTACATATATATATATATATATATATATATGTAGATAGATATAGATATAGATAAATAAAGGACACAGGGTGAGTTGAAGATGAAGGGGTCATATCTGGAGAATAAAATTAAGGAGTGAGAGAGGATTATACTAGGAGAAGGAGAAAGGGAGAGATAGAATGGGGTAAATTATCTCAAAAAAAAAAACAAAAAAGAAAAGGCTCTTACACTGGAGGGGAAATGGGGAAGGTGAGAGGGAATGAGTGAATCTTATTCTCATAGGATTTGACTTAAGGAGAGAATAACATACACACTCAATTGGGTATGGAAATCTGTCTTACCCTGCAGGAAAATGGGGGGGAAGGGGACAAAAGAGTAGGGGGATGATCAAGAGGAGGGCAGATTGGGAAAGGGGGTAATCAGAAGCAAATACTTCTGAGGAGGAACAGAGTCAAAAGAAAGAATAGAATAAATGGGAGGACAGGATAGGATTAAGGGAAACAGAGTTAGTTTTTCCACAGCATGTCTACTATGGAAGTGTTTTGCATAATTGCCCATGTATAACCTATATTGAGTTGCTTGCCTTTTCAATGAGGGTGGGTGGGGAGGGAGGAAGGGAGAAAATTTGGAACCCAAAGTTTTAAAAAAAAAATGTTTTCATATGCAACTGGGAAACAAGAAAGACAGGAAATGGGGTACAGAAATCTATCCTGCCCTACAGGAAAATAGAAGGGGAAGGGAATAAGAAAAGGGGGGGAGAGATATCAGGGAAAGCAGACTAGGGGAAGGGGTATTCAGAATGCATGCCATCTTGGGGTGGGGGGGAAGGGTGAGATAGGGTAAAAATTTGGAACTCAAAATCTTGTGGAAGTAAATGTTGAAAACTAAAAATAAATTTATTTAAAAAAAAGAATGCAAAAAAACCTGCTCCATTTGATTGCTTCTGTGTCTTGTTTATAGTCTATTTCACATATTAACTTTCATATTTTTAAGCAACACCAAATGGTTTTGATTATTTTGGCTATAAAGTATAATTTGAGATTTAGAAATGCTCAACTACTTTCTTTCCTATTTTTCCCTATTATATCCCTTGAGATTCTTGACCTTTTCTTCCTCCAGGTAAATTTGGTTATTTTCATTTATTTCTGCAAAGTAACCCCCTTGGTAGTTTGATTGGGATGTTACTAAATGTGTAAAGTAGTTTAGGTTAGTATTGTAATTTTTATTATATTGGCATGACCCAATCACAAATAATATCTCCCTAATTTTTTGGCTACATAAATAATTGTAATTTGAGAAATAAAAATAATAAAGTAAGAAAAAAATAAAATTACTTGTTTTTGTTTGTAAAAAAAAAGGAATCATTTAACCTAACCAACCCCTTTGTTTCATGAATTAGGAAACCAAGACCCAGATTGCCAAAGTCACATAGGTAACTTGTGAGAAAACTAGAACACATAGGTCCCTTACTCCCAGATCAGGGGTTCAGTCTTTGAACATTAGGACTTCCCTATACATAAATAACATGAATAGGGAAGTCAGACTCAGCCACCAAAGAGAAAAAAAGGTACCCAAACAATTTATCATCTGTTCATCATTCATGTTGTGACCCCATTTGGGGTTTTCTTGACAAGGGTCCTGGAGAGGTTTGCTGTTTCCTTCTCCAGCTCATTTTACACATAAGTAATTGAGACAAATAGGGTTAAGTGACTTGCCTAAGACCACACCGTTAATACATATCTGAGACCGGATTTGAACTCATGAAAATGAGTCTTCTTGATTCCAAGCCCAGGGCTCTATCCACTGCAATACCTAGTTGCCCTATGTATCCCTATCTTGCTCTTTGAGCACATAAAATTCATGTCTATTAAGTGGACAGCCCTCCTAATTTAGTGGAAAGTTTTACAAATAAAATAAAATTGGAGCACACAATAGCTGATTAATAAAGGTTTGTGGAATCAAAACCATGTCTAAAATTGCTAGTACCAGTTTTAGGAGGATCATACATAATAATAACTTACATGGTTATAGTACTTTCCTTACAACAATGCAGTGTGGTAGGGAATGCAAGTACTATCAATTCCAATTTAGCTATGAGGATATTGAGTCCCTGAGAGATTATATGACTTGTCCGTGATTATAGAACTAGTAGCAATCTGAGTTAAGATTCAAACTCATGCCTGGTTCCAGGTCTAA
Source organism: Vombatus ursinus (assembly GCF_900497805.2). Classification (NCBI taxonomy): domain Eukaryota; kingdom Metazoa; phylum Chordata; class Mammalia; order Diprotodontia; family Vombatidae; genus Vombatus; species Vombatus ursinus. The sequence goes on along the minus strand of NW_020954650.1, from coordinate 8,393,836 downwards.
CACTCTGCCCACTCTTAATCACAAGAGAGTCTTCATAAATTACTTATTCTGTTATAATAATAATAACAATGTCACATTTCAAGGTGCAATGCAAAAATGTAGGTAGATCTAGTGACATAAAATAATGAAAGCATATGATTCTTGGGAGGAAGTCCAGCTATGGCAGATAGAGAAGTTACACGAATTCAAGAGTTTCATTGTTGCTCATTGCCCCCTCTTTGTGGTCCTATGGACAACAGCACACTAATGCTGTCCTTGGGGTTTTCTTGGCAAAGATATTGAAGTGGTTTGTCATTTTCTTCTCCAGTGGTTAAGGAAAACAGAGGTTAAGTGACTTGCTGTGGGTCACATGGCTACTGTCTGAGGCCAAATTTGAACTCAAGTCTTACTGACTCCAGGCCCAGGACTCTATCCCCTGAGCCAGGTGTGGGGAATCTGCAGCCTCGAGGCCACATGTGGCAGCTAAAGGTGCTACCCTTTAACTGAATCCAAACTTCACTAAACAAATCCCCTTAATAAAAGGATTTGTTCTGTAAAACTTGAGTTCAGTCAAAAGGCTGCACCCAAGGACCTAGAAGGCCACATGTGGCCTGGAAGCAACAGGCAACACCTGCTGGCCTGAGCCATTTATGAGTCAATAATACCTAGGTTCATGTGTTATCTGATACATAATGGTTGGAATACTGGATACATTACTTAACTTCTCAGTGGTCCAGGCCCAGGCAACTCTATAAATTGGACAACAGGTGCAGATTTACCTTGAGAGCAAGAATATCTTCATAGATATTTCTGTTCTATATCAACAAAATCACATACCCTCCCACTCCCAATAATGTTTAATTCTTAATGATCTGACTTTGTAAAATCTCCCCTTATACCAATCAAGTTGTACCTAAAATACAGTTATTCCAATTAACTAAAATAATTTAAAACATTGATAAACCAAGGAAAGAATAGCTTTATTTAATTTTAAAATTGTGATTCATGAATCTTCATACAAAGTGATGAGTAATAAAGACAATGTGTTGAAATGGATTTTAAGCAATTCATAAAATTGTCATGTTGGGAACATTTAAGCCATTTCTATTTGAATCCATTTGGATCCATATGACTTTAGTCTTTCGATTTCAATATATGCAACATTTTCAAGAATTTTACTTCATACTATAGATATTTGTAAACATTTTGATATCCAAGTCTTTAGCTAATAAAACAACCAAAAAAAGAAAAACCTAAAGAGAAAACAATTTTCAATACAAGATAAATCTTAGAAAAAATTCACAAGACCAATTACTCTTGCAGAAGTATTTTGAAAATGTCATTGCAAAAAATTAATCTCTGCTTGGGATTCTTTTACCATTTATCTTCTGTATGGCACCAGCACTGGACCATAGATCAGAATTAATAGAGCAATAGCATATCAGCAGGTCTGGCTAGGAAGCATAGACATGTGTTTTCTCTGTAAAGCCCTGTCTATTCTGACCATGTATCATTCACAATAAATAAGGCTAATGAGACATCATGAGATCACTACTATATAGGCATTTCAGATGTAAAGCAAATATCCTCAAACAGACTTGATATACTGCTGGTAACTTAACTGTGTTGTAAGCACCTTGAGGTTGGTGCTAATTTCAACATCAGTCTCATGATTCTTTCAAAAAGTTATTAATTATGGATGAGGGATCAGCAATCTGAATTATACATTCATACAAGCAATAAAAAAATAAGCATTTATTAGCACCTATTCTGCACCAGGCAATGTTCTAACTGCATTTATAAAAATGCATTCCAATGGCCATGGACAATTGCTGTGTGTTGGGGAGCTAGAGACAGTACCCAGACAGCCTCTTGAGACCATCAATGGGGGCTAATAAGGTGGTTGGGATGGCTGGCCAAGACAGGCCCAAAACAAAACTGGCTTTTTGTCTCTAAAGTTTGTCCATATTCCTTTTGAATCCTCTTCTTTTCTTCCACTTCCCACCTCAGGTGCCTACTGCCTTAATGTTACTTGCACTGTGGCTGCCCAGGATGCTCTGCTATAGTGTGGCATTTGCCTGAATCCCTTATCTGAAGCTGTCTCAGTTCCAGGCCCTTAGGTAACTCTTCATTACCTAAGTTAATTTATGAACTACATTGAGCTAAGGAAGAAATTCCCAAAGTATGACTTTGGGCATCCAGGGCTGGGGAACCTGCAACCTCCAGGACCCATGTGACCTTCTAGGTGCTCAGGTACAGCCTTTTGATTGAATCCAAGTTTTACAGAACAAATCCTTTTATTAAGGGGAATTGTTCAGTCAAGTTTGGATTCAGTCAAAGGGCTGCACTTGAGGACCTAGAGGGCCACATGTGCCCTCGAAGTCATAGGTTCCCTACCCCTGCCAAGACCATAAGGTTGAAACTATTTTCATAATAATACAAGATGTTGCAATTGCAAATACAGTAAATATGAAGATATATTATTTACTGTGATTCAAACTTCATCTTCTACACAAAACCTTTCCTGATTCTCCAAATGTTATGCTCTTCTTTGCTAACTCTTTTATACTTAACTCTATATGTTTATTCTGTATATCATTACAAATGTAACTGTTGTCTTCTTGTTAGATTATAAGCTTCTTGAGAGCAGGAATTCTTTTATTTTTTTTGCTTTGTGTCCCCAGCACCTAGGACAATGTCTGCCACACAGTAGGTGCTCAATAAATGTCAATTGATTGATTTGTGGATTTGGGGACAAAGAGACCTTTTGGCATTTCTCAAGTCTTATCCTGTAAAGAACTAGTTACCATTCTTCTATGTTTATTGTATGTGTTGTTCTAAAATAAACAACCTCCCTCAATACATAATGAGTTCTCCCTCACTGGATAAACAGCCCTTCAGCACACTCTCTCCTCAGCCCTGTCATTGCCATCACCTATTAATTTCCAGACATTCTCTCATCTTCCTCAATGACTCTAATGACTGACTTAGACCTTGGAAAGGTGGTAAAATTATATGATTCTTATCTACTCCATCTCCTATTAACATCCTCTGATACTTCAGTATTTACTTTAATGTCCCCTCTTAATACCCTGCACCTTCAATTCCTTAGCGCCTTCAACTTCCATGACTTACATCTCCATTATGTTTCAGCCAACCACATAGGTCTCCTTAGACTTTCCCATCATGTGAAACTACTTTACTTCTAAAACCTTGAACTCTAAAATTCCCCTGTCTACCTGATACCCAGTTACAGGCACCATGGTTTAGAATACACATTAACAAGCTGGTTGTTTTTGACCTTTGTTTTCAAAGAAGACCAATGACATTACAGAATGATATCTTGACTCATGCGTGAATTGAATTTAAGCAAGGCAGAGTTGTACAAAGTCCTCAGCCTCACTCTCTTCCAGAGTCACTGAATTCCAGTGGTAAGACAAAAGTCAAGACGAATAGTGATGACCCAGGATACAGTGGATGACCCTTGGCATCATCGATGTCTGACCAGTCTCTAAGCACCCCACAGTGCCTGCTTCAGCTGCCTTCATGGTTGATGGAACAAATTACTCTCATCCACCCATTCCACCCCTAACTCTCCAACAGGTTTCAGGCCTATCAGCTACTCTCAACCTGGTTTAGCCCATATGCTGAGATGGTTTTACCAGGGTGTGGCCACTGCCATGCTTCTTGGAGCCACAGGGGAGAGTTGAGTGCCAGTGGACACCAAAGATGGATGAGCAGCCCTGAAAAGGTTTTGGCAAGCCCTCACACCAGAGAAACAGTACAAAGCTACACTACTTCCAGAGGAAGGCAATCAGGATAGTGAGGGAATTTTAAAAAGTATGTGCATTGGATCCAGGTTTGTGAAAGCTCAAGGTTTGATTTTTAGTGTGAGCTTTTACATTTCAGAAATTCTTGGTCTACTAATTAGGGCTCAAAATATTATTTAGTCAATTGTCTACACTTAAGAAAGTGTTAACATTGAGGATTAAACGTAAAAGTGTGTGTGCATACATTTTCCTTCCTAGGAGAGCCGGGTTGTTAAACATTTACCAGCATACACCCCTGAATTGCTCTATAAACATTGTTTGAGCTCAGCAAGAACACAGTGGAAGGCTCAAGAAATGAAATTACCAGATTGGGGCCTGGTGACTAAATAATGATAATTAACTATAATGATGATAACTTATATAGTGCAAAATACTTTATATCCATTATTTCATTTGAATCTCACAACACCCCTTGGTATGCCATGTATTATAGAGTTATGGAACTGTGACTATTTAGTCTGGAAAAGAGAAGGCTTAGGGTGCATGATAATTGTGTTCAGGGCTGTCATGTGAAAGAGGTGCCTGAAGAGATTTTGCACACAACTAGTATGAACATGTAGAGGTTAGAACACAGGACAGAGAAACTTCTTAAAATGAGAGCTGTCCAAAAACAAGTGGATGCCTTAGGACGAAGTGAAGTTTCCATCAGGAGACGCCTTCCTTTAGAAACATCCTCACTTGTACAGACATTTAAAGGGTATTCATACTTTGTGGAGGACTTTAGCTAACTTCATCTTTCCAGTCCATCTTCAGTTTGAATCTATGATAGGAACTAAATTAAATTGAAGCCAGATGACAATGATGAGATGTAGAAGAGAAAGAAAAGACAGAAGGAAAGAGAATGCCATAGGGAGTAGCCGAATGTTACCAAAAGTTGACTCAGAAACCACACAGAAGCATCAGGGCTGCAGACTGCCCAGCCTGGCTATAAAGCAATGCTGCAGGGATGATTACTCTCTCTGCTGAGGGAGATACAAAAGCCAGCAAATTACACCAGCCAGACACTCTCCTTTGTCAAGGTCAGTAGAAAAGATAAAATGTGGCTTAGAGTATTAATCAATTATAGCATTAATCCCTCTAGGTGACCGTCAGAGTCATTCAATATAAAGCAGTGCATGGTCTCCTAAAAATTCCCTTCAGGCCCACTTTCCCAGAGAACATTTCATCAAGAATGATTAAGCTATAAGATTCATTCATTCCCTGAAAGGAAACCAGAGAATAGAGGTAGGAGAGAAGGCGACTGTGTCTCTACATGACAGATCACAACATGGACTTTGATTTAATTAGAAAACCTCTATTAAGTGCCGTGTGTGTGTGTGTGTGTGTATGTGTGTATGTGTATGTGTATGTAAAGCATTGAACTGTTGGATATTGATTGCTAATCATTTATATTATCTTCAAATAGTGGCATATGAAAATGATGGGATAATATTGAGCCATAAGACATTATAGACAAGAATAATTCATAAAAATAGGAAAAGGCTTATACTAATTGATGCAGAATGAAATTAGGAAGAGCAGGAGAACAGTTCATGATAGTATTGATAATATGAAGAAAATCCAACTTTGAAAGATCCAGCACTCTAATCAAAGCAGCATATAACAGTGACTTCAAAAGACTGAAGATGAAATGTATCTCTTACCTCATGAAAACCTCATGTAGTATTTTCATTCTCAGATATGATCAATATGTTGATTTATTTTTCTAGACAAGAGGTGGGGAATCTGTGGCTTCAAGGCCACACGTGACCCTCTAGGTCTTCAAGTACAGTCCTTTGACTGAATCCAAACTTCACAGAACAAATCCCCTTAATAAAAGGATTTGTTCTGTAAAACTTGGACTCAGTCAAAAGGCCAGACCCAAGGACCTAGAGGGCCACATGTGGCCTCGAAGCTGCAGGTTCCCCACACCTATTCTAGACTATACAAAGAATGGCTTCTTTTCAGGTGGGAAAAATGGGAGTGGTAGTTTAGTGAATGGGGATAGTATGTAATAAAACAAAACAAAAATGTTTAAATATGCAGAAGAAAGAATAGTTAAGAAGGAGACACAAACAAATGAAATGGTTTTGTGGTTTTATTATTACCATTTACTAAAGTGGACAATAAAGCATCTACCTCCAAGGGTTTTTATGACAATAAAATGAGATAAGCCCTTTACAAACCTAAAAGTACTATATGGATGCTAGTCATATTATTGTAATTTATTAATATTATTATTGCTATCTCTGAGAGCTTGGATAAGTCACAACCTTTCCTGGCCATGGTTTCCTGATGTATAAAAATAGGGTGTTAGACTTGATCAGAAGTGGGGAACCTGTGGCCTCGAGGCCTCATGTTGCCCTCTAACCCTAACCCATACTTGAGGACCTAGAAGGCCAGACGTGGCCTCGAGGTCACAGGTTTCCCAACTCTCATGTAGATTATCCCTAAATTACCTTGTAGTTCTATATCCATAAATTCTAACCACAATCAGAAACATTTAAAACTGATTATTCTTATAATAAGTTATGGTAGAAAGGAAAATATATTTGTATCTTTCCAGGAATATCATTTTCCCTGAAGGTGACCAGAGTGCTTTGCTTTAGCAGTATTCTGAGGAGGCAGCATTGAAAGAGGGCTGGACTGGGGAGAAAGAAAGATTGGTAATCCCTGTTTAGCAACTGACTTTCCATGTGACCTTGGCTAAGTCACTTATACTCTCTAGACTTCATTTTCTTCATTTGTAGAAGAATGACACCTCAAATTTTCTAACAGTTCTAAAATTCAATAGATTAGATTTATGACATGAATTTGTAAAGTCTAGCTGGGAAGGTCTTTTGACTTCTCTTGGAACAAATATAAAGTGAATAGCATTCTCTAAAATACATTCAATTTACTATTTTGAGAAAAACAATCAATGTTATGAGAGATTTCTCTTCCAAAATGATGCTTGAAAGACAAATTTCAAATAGGCGTGGCCTTACAATCTTTAAGGTTATTCATAAATAGAATGGCAGCTAGAGGATGAGTGAATAGAGTACAGAACCTACAGTCAGGAAGACCTGGGTTCAAATCCAGCCTCAGACACCTACTAGCTATGTGACCCTGGGCAAGTCACTTAATCACTACCTGCCTTAGTTTCCTCAACCATAAAATGGGGATAATAATAGCATCTAGATCACAAGGTGGTTGGGAGGATCAGCCACCTGCTTTTGTACTGCATGAGCTAAGAATGATCTTTATATTTTTGAATAAAGTTTTATTATATTAAAAAAAAGCAAAAAACATTCTTGGCTCAGAAGTATGTCAGATTTCTCTCAGGCTATACATTTGCTGACCCCTGATCTAGGATTAAGAAAATTCCTTTCCCAATGCAGGACAATGAATTTCTACAATTTAGACTCTTAGAGAGTTACTGACAGAATTTAGAGGTTAAATGACTTGCCCAAGGTTATATATACAGTTAGTGTATATTTGAGGTGGGATTTGAAACTGAGTCTTCCTAACTATCTACTACAACATGCTTCCTCATACATAGTGTGTATATAATCAATGAATCAATCAATATATTTGGTGTTCAGTATTTTTCAATCATGTCTGACTCTTAATGACCCTTTTTGGGCTTTTCTTGGCAAAGATACAGAGTGGTTTGACATTTCTTTCTCCAGCTTATTTTACAGATGAGGAAACTGAGGCAAACAGAGCTAAGTGGCTTGCCTAGGGTCACACAGATAGTAAGTATGTGAGGTAAGCCAGATTTGAACTCAGGAAGATGAGTCTTCCTGACTTGAGGCCTGGCTCTAACTACTGCACCATCTAGCTTCCTTAAACACTACATACATACATATATACATACTATATTTGTTACTGAACTGAATTAAATTAAAATATCAACTACTCTTGTTAAAAATAATAATAGTAGTTATAATAATAACTCATATTTATGTTGTTGTTGTTGTTTCAGTTATGTCCAACTCTTCATGACCCCAATTAGGGTTTTCTTGGCAAAGATACTGAAGTGGTTTGCCATTTCCTTTTCCAGCTCATTTTATAGATGAGTAACTGAGGCAAAAAGGGTTAAGTGCCTTGCCCAGGGTCACACAGTTAGTCAGTGTCTGATACCAGATTTGAACTTATAACCAAGAACTCACAAAGAGGAGTCTTCCTGATTCTAGGTCCAGCACTCTATCAACTGTATCACCTGGTTGTCCCTAGCATTTAAAGTGAGCAAAGCACTTTACAAAGATCTTATTTGATACTTACAGCAAACCTGGGATATGGGATATGGGTACTATTATGACCCTCATAATAGGGTCTGAAATAGAAAAAGGTTAAGTGACTTTTCCATGATCACACAACTAGGCTCATATAATATGTATGATAGCTAACATCTACATTCAAGGTTTGTGAAGCACTCTACATCTACTGTTTCATTTGATTCTTACAACAATTTCTTGTGAGGAAGATGTTATTAACCTAATTTCACAAATGAGGAATCTGAGGCTGAGAGCAGTTTAAATGTATTTTCAAGGATCATGAAGCTATTTAATGTTGCTTTTCCTTCTGTCTCTCTTCTCTTTTCTCTCTCTTCTCTCTCCTCTCTCTCTCTCTCTCTCTCTCTCTCTCTCTCTCTCTCTCTCTCTCTCTCTCTCTCTATCTGTCCCTCTATTTCTCCTGCTTGCCTTTGTTCAAGGGAGGGCGTGAACTATAAGCTTAACTGGGAGCGGGGAGAGGAGAATATCCTAATGCCAATTTTGCTCTACAGTCAGATCAATATGAAGCCATGAGTACTGGGCCACACTACAGCTCTGTCATTGTTGGATCTATTATTTCCTACCTCAGAAGAAGGAATATTGGAGCTGTAATGGACCAGGCAGTGACGTTGTGAGCTTCAAAGGTTGGGAGAGCCGATAGAGATCCAAGAGCTGGAGTCTGTGCCAGAGTTTGTAGTCAACTAAGTCTGGTTCACTAGCACAGCCCTAAAGTGAGATCAGGCCATCTGAGCACCAAGTAAGGTACCTACTGAGTACTAAGTAAGAAATTAATCTTTGGTGAAGCAAGTCAAAGGATATGTGCATATACCTTCACGGAGGTCCCAGAGGTTGTTCTGAACTGGGGGAAAATGCTGCATTCAAAGTACACATTTGCTTTCTTTTCCAGGAATGGCAAACATTTCCAACAGAGAGGAAGAGTATAATGGGTCTTTGATACATGCCCAGATTATTTAAGATGTAGGCATCCATTTAGGAGACTCCAACTGTTTGCTTCTGGGAGAAGACACTTCATTGCTTTAGCAAGTGGGTGGGAGCAGTCTCTCTCCTTTGACTGTGCAGCTGAGACTGCTTGCATCTTTAAACCTACCTGACAGAGCCATAGTCCCCCTCTCTTTGCAGTGACATCCTGGGGTGAAGTTCTCATTCACCTGCATTCGCGGGCACGAAGGGCGAAGCTGGAAGGGAAGGGGCAACTTCCTCTTCACCTGAGACCTTATGGCTCTGAGAAATGGGCTTGGGGCTTTGGGTATTGTTTTGTTTGTCCTCTTCAGTTATAGGTGGAAGTACCTGGACTCAGAGCCTGAGCCTTGGTGCTCCTGGAGCTGGTATGCCGGGCTGATTATTGCTACCAGGACAGCCAGGAAGCCCTGAGAAGTCAGAGGGCTGGTACTGAAGCCCAAGGACTTGGTAGGACTAATGGAATAAAGGAAGTGAGTTAAGCTGTGAATTTAATCACCCTCCTCACTCCAGTAACCAAAGGAGGGTAGGAGGGGATTATGTACCACCACCTCTACCACCCAGGTGTTGAAAGGGATAATTGCATATTTGTTCTTGCTACACTTATGAAGCAAAGATATTTGCTAATCTGGCTGTTAAGTGATTAAATGGAAATGGAGTGTTTGGATCCCTAAAATTGAGTGAACACAATTGGTTGGGGCTTGAGCTAATGATGTAGCCTAGTTATGTACCCAAACCTCTTTAATGATACTGTAGATCCCTAGGGGAGAGATGAAATATGACACACCTTGCTTTTAAGCAGTGGGAACCAGAATAGTCACTGTTATACTTGTAAATTTGATTACCAGCCTCATAGGACAATATATAAACCCATAGGAAAATATAAACCCATTTTTGAAAAAAAAATGTACACATATAGTTACATTTTAGCGAAGAATCTGAACCAAATGCAATACCTGTCAATTCTGAAGAGAAAAATAAGATGGCTGTAAGGCTTCCAAATAAACTTCTTTCTTTGTGGTAACCCATTTTTCTCCTCATCTTTTTCCATTCTCCCTCTTTCTTTTGTCCCAGTTCCACTTAAGTACAACTTTTAGAAATGGTACTGGAATCTGTCTAGTATATGAAATAACAGAGCCTACTCTGAGTTGATATCTTGATATCCTGGGGCCCCATTTTTCCATTTTCATATCAAAGTTATTTCCCATAGTTGAACTCTGTAAATACACTGTTAATGGAATATTTTGCCTGGATGATCTTCTAGCTCTTGCCTCTGTCTAACCCTGTAGGTATGGTTTATCATATATCTCTTTGGAGACATTTTGTATTACTAATTCACTTGTGCATTGGGGAAGATAGCATGGTGTACTGACCTCGCAAACAGGAGACCTTAGCTCAAATCCTCTTTGGCACGTAAGAGTTGTGTGACCCCAGGCAATTCATTTATCCTCTCTGAGCCTCAGTTTTCTCATCTGTGAAAAAGACATACTATCTATTGCTGTACATACTTTGCAGGTTTGTCCTGTGAATCAAAAAGGATAATGTAGATAAAACCCTTTGCCAAATTTCAAGTTCTCCATGAACTTCAGCTTTTAATTATTATGTTCACCTTCACTATTTTTGGTCAGCTCTTTTTCAAACACTAAACAAAACCCTTTCACAAGGCTGCAAAAAAGATAATGATATCATTATTACCAAATCAATCGACCTTTTTATCTCATAAGACATGTTAAGGCCACAGCAGTTTGCCATTGGTGAAGAAATGTACTTTTCTTTGATGAAAGTATGGTAACTAGTTAGTCGAAACAATTGCATATGGGAACTGCATTCTTACATGGTAGGCTGTGACTCATCTCTAGAAATAATCCTGATACATTGACCCAAAGTCCCTGATAATTTCTTTTTGGTGATATTTTGCCAGCTGACAAATAGATCTGCCTGCTAAGGTAAGAAAAAAGGCCTCCCCAGAATTAACCATATTGCTTTAATTCTTGTACTTTTATACACATTGTAATTTTTGCTGCTGTGACTTTTAGGAAGGACAAAAACAACAGTGTCATAAGCTTCTGGCCCTTTGCTTCACAAAGAACTGTATTTTCAAGTGGATAACATTTCTCCAACCCTGAAAGACTAGAGACAACTTAAAAAGATAGATGGCCCCTGAGCTGACAAGTCGTTCTAACCACTTGAGAACCCCTGAGGCATTTTGGGAGCCAGTAACATGATTGCCTGTGGATCTGCCAGAGAATCCAGATGGCAGCATTGGAATGACTTCAATGTGTTGACAAACATTCAGACACAGTGTTGTGTGTGACCCTCTGCTTTTCAGGGAGTGCAGCTTCCATTAGTAACAGAGGAAAGTAATGGGAAGAATTATCCTCAATGTTATTGAATGTGATTCTCTGCAGCTCCCTCAGATGAAGAAGAAAAGGGGAGAGGGAGAGTAGGGCATGATCATCAAGCTTCAGGGAGAGAAAAAGAAAATACACATCCTTTCTCATCACACTAGAGTGTCTGGCTCAGACTACCTCAGGAGCAGGAAGGCAGCCGTGAGTAAGTGGCTCTTCTGTAGTATCTGTAGAAAGGACTACTAGACTCGAGTTCTGTTTGTCGCCTTTGACATCAGAGTAATTATGTTGGACTTTCAGGTCTATATGAGCTGAGCATGATGGGCAATCCAGCTCTAGTATCCTCCCTTTTAGGTGTGAAAATCTGAATCAATTGGAGAATAAATAAGATTTTTCATACCTCTCTGCCCAGGTGGGTGTCAATTCAGATTCTGTTCACAGGTTTCTGTGGATCTTAGAAACGTATGCATGACCTATGCTTGACTCCACCTGCCTCTTGAGCTTGTCTGGAGGGTTTCCTGCCTCCTCACCTTTGCCAAATGCCATTTGCTGCACTGTAAGGTTCTCTATCACCTCCAGCTTCCAAATCTGTTGAATTTTGCATATACTGCCCTTCAGGATTAATTTAAATGCTACTTCTTCAGCAGATCATTCTCTGAGGCTTCTTCCCTCCCACTCTGTGAAGTGATTTCTCCATCATTTGATCTCCTAGTTCTTGATACTCCCATTTTGTCTTAGTATATTCTAATTGAAAGAATGTCAGTCAGGAGACTTGGGTTTGAGTCATGTCTGTGGAACATATTAACTACTTGATCATGACCAAACCAATTAACATCTCTGAGTTTCATTGTCCTCAACTGTAAAGTAGAAATAAATCAATAAACAAGTAAATATATGCCTATACAAAGATAAAAATGAAACAGCTTCTGTCCTCAAGAAGCTTCCATTCTGTCAAGAGCGGCAGGGTGTAATGGATGCACATCTGGCCCGGAAGTCAGAAAGGCCCATGTCCAAATTCCTACCTCTAATACAGACTGCTCGTGTGAACCAAAGCCACTCATTAAACCTCTCAGTGCTACAGGCAACTATCCAAAAGTATGAATTGCATCTCCACTGTATGAGTAAATTGGTGGAAAAAAATTCCCTCAAAGGGAATGTTCCCTACAAAAATGAAATCAAAGGAATAAACATTTTTATCAGTGAGGACAAGGAAGAGGAGAAGGAGAAAGAGGAGGAGGAGGAGAAAGAAAAAAAGGAGGAGTAGGAGGAGAAAAAATGATCTCATTTCTTTTTTGGACAGAGTTGAAAAACAAACAGAACATGCTATAGGTGTACCCTACCCAGATTTGAGCAAAGCATTTAATATTATTGCTCATAGCATTCTTCTAAAAAAGATGGAGACCAATGTTTTCAGAAATTTTTTTTATCTCACATACCTGACAATAAAACATTTTTAAACACATACTCTTAACATTTGCATATTTATTTGTCTATAAACTGTGTATGCTACTGTACTAATAATTATTAGTACATAAAACATTAGTACATAAAATTAGTACACAAACATCACAAAATATAAAGAAAATGGGAATTAAAAGAATGAGATAAATATAGGATAATATTTGAAAATGTTTTGCTTATTAGTACAAAAAGCATTTTGCTCTCAATACAATAATAAAAATATTTTTTGGTGAAAGCATTTCTTCATTATTTGTGAAAACCTTGTTTTAACACTTTGTGATACAAAGATTCAAAGGTGAGGTTCTAAGTTCAATTGATTTCAATACTTGGTTTTAATGGCTGTCATAGCTGAATAAAGAAACTTTGCAAAAGTATATTGATGCAAATAGAAAAAATTCATTGTTGGCTGAGCTGATAATCATGATACTTGTTTTTCAGTTCCATCCACTAATTCTGCAAATTATGAAGTTCAGCTAGTAAATTTCCATCTTCTCTCATGTCAATCAGTTTTTCTTCCAAATTAATCAGGAGGTTTTGAATTTTTATATTTTTTACAATTAAGTTCAAAACCCTTCCAACATTCTTCATCAAGAAGATTTTTAAACAGGTTAAAATATGTGTTTTCAGATTTTTAAAATGGCAATTTTTTAAAAGGTGAGCACTTACATTGTTTGCCAGAACCCAGAGAGGAGAGAGCAAATATCTAGTAGCCTCTTCCTAAACAATCCCAAGTGATGCAAGGTGACCAGGAAATCTATTTAAAAAAAAACACACATTTTAGATGAAATCATCTTTGACAGATCAGATAGCTGTTCAATTCAAAAACTGATCATGACTCTAGAAGACTGATGATGAAACAGGATTCCCATTTGGTGGAGAAAGTAGTGGTATGTAGATATAGAATTAAGTACATATTCTCAGACACAGCCAATACAAACCAATTTCTTTTTTTTTTTTTTACTATACTTACATTTTCCAGAGGAGTTGAGGGGATAGGTTTGTGAGAAAATGGGGAGGAAGGGATAATGATGCAAAAAAATAAGAAAAGATATGAAAGCATCAAAGAAATTAAATAATAGAAGACAGCAAAAGGATGTTCAGAAGAAGACACAAAAATTTAATATATTGAAAACAAAATATATGCAATAGATTCATAGTTTCATAGAAAATTCTCTTTATCCTCCCCTTCTTTGTATATGGAAAATTTGGAAATGTTCTTGTTTGTTGACAGTTTTGTGGTTAATGATACATTTGTCCTGTTTGTTTGGTTTTTTAAGAGAGACATAATTCCTGAAAAAAAGAGGTGGTAGTCCCTCTGTACTGTACTCTGATAAGATCATGGGGGTATAGATTCAGTTCTGAATGCCACAATTAGTATGGACATTGATAAACTCTATAGAATCCAAAAAAGATCAGCCAAAATGGTGAAGAGTTTTGAGTTCATGTCTTTGAAGGAATTTATCATGTTTAGTATAAAGAAGACAAGGGTCAAGGAGGCCATAATTTATGTCTTCAGGTATTTGAAGGGTTGTCATATGAAAGAGAGATTAAACTTGTGTCTGGCTATAGGTGACAGAACCAGGAACAGTGGGTAGAAGTTGGATAAAAAGGTCAATTTGGCCTTGATGTCAGAAGAAAATTCCCAACAATTACACTTTTCCAAAAGTAAAATGGACTGCTTCAGGTTGTTATAAGTTCCCCTCATTTGAGTTTTTCAAGCAGAAGTTTAATGACCACTTATCAGATATGTTATAATAGAGGATTTCTTTTGGGTAGTAATTTGGATTAGATGGCTATTCAGTCTGTTCTAACTCTGAAATTCTAATTCTTTGATCTCTGTTGTCAAGACATTGCCTATAGTTCATATCTTGTTCTCATTCCCTTCTCCTTTTCTCCTTTCTGCCCATCTCTCCCTTACCATAGTTTTCCAAATATAACAAAAAAGGTGGGGGGAGGGTAGCTATGTCCTAAAATTCAGGCATAAACTGAAAAAAAATCCTTAAACAGAGTGTATATTTTGAAAGGACATTCCCTCACTCTACCACCTCTAAAAGATACAACACATCATCATTCACTGAATATTCAATTAAATTCAACAAATATTTATCAAACACATAACATGTTGAAGGCACCATAATAGATACTGGGGAAAAAAAAAAACAGAGAAATTAACCTAACCAACAAAAAATTAAAACCAGGTCTTACCGTTGAGTAACTCACATTTTATTGCATGTTTTTAAATTAGTATATTTGAAGTAAATATGAAGTAATTCCTGAGTGGAGGAGGGCTGGAAAGGGTCAACCCTTGTGTAGGTCAGGAAAGGTTTTGAAAGGAATATAACATCTCAACTGACCTTTGAAGGAAGCTAGAAATTGCAAGAGGCAGAGATAAGAAGAGAGTATCAAAATGTGGTCTCAAAGGATTCTTCTTTCGAAAGGCTCACAGAGAAGACTAAGGACTACTGGTTAGTACTCTCTGGATCACAATGTGTTCCTCATATGTGGATCACATATACCCTCATTCTAAAAGCCCCATTCACACAAAGCCTTTCAGAATATGGTGACCCACCAATTCTAAGGTAAGTATTTTGAGTTATTTTTCCAATAATGGTGACAGATTGGTATAAGTACCAAACTTAAATTAGAGCTTATGAAGTGCTGGCTGGGAAACCAAGCAATCCCTGGATAGACTTATACATCTGCCCACTCCAAATGGCATAGTTTGTTGCTTTGAACCTCTCTTCAAATTATCATGAAAGTAAAACATAAATGAGTGTGAGCAGGGAGAACCAAGTGTACAATTCTGGTTTCTGCTACAACTGGACAGAAAATTCAAGGCATTTAGAAAACAATGCTAGGTGCCATAATGATTTAGTGGCTAAAATAAGGCAAGTTGTGTCACATGGAACACATTTTCATTATTCCAGAAGATCAGAAAAAGGAGAAATATAAGTGTGGACTGGAGTACTCTGGGAAAATATCATGGAGAAGGCAGGGCTTGAGCAGGGCCTTGAAGAATTGCAAAGATTTGGATAAATGAAAAGGAGCTAGAAGGGAGTTCTAATTCAAGGAGGAAACATCATCATCTTTTCTTTATTTTTCTGTATTTTTTCCCATGGCTTTCAGTTAGTCCAGAAATTCTTCAGTTGTCTCTCATTGATGTATTTTCCAGATCAGTTGTTTTTTTTTTCTATGAGCTATTTCATGTTTTCTTCTATTTCTTTAGTTATTTGACTTTGTTTTATTGTTTCTTTGAGTCATTAGTTTCCACTTGGCCAATTTTAATTTTTAATAGTTCTTTTCTTCAGTGATGTTTTGTGCTGCTTTTATGATTTGGTCAATTCTTATTTTTAAAGAGATATTTTCTTCAATATTTTTGTGCCTCTTTTACAATACTGTTAATTTTCTTTTCATAATTTTCTAACCAAGCTCTCATTTCTTTTCGCATTTTTACTATACTGCTTTTATTTGATTTTAAAAATAATTTGTTTTGCTCTCTTTAGTTCTTCTAGTAATTTTTATGGGCTTGTATTTAATCTTCATTTTTCTTTGAGGCTTTGTTTGTGGAGGTTTTCAAATCATTGTCTCCTGATTTTGTGTCTTGGGTTTTTTTATGGTTAGGTTCTTTTTGTTGTTGTTAGCTTCTTTTTGCAATCTATTTCTTGATTTTGGGGTTTAGTCTTCATTCACCTCTTGGCAGTAGGAGGTGAGAGAAAGGGGAGGATGTTTTATTTATTGTTGAGTTTCTGTAGACTGCTGCTGCAGTCAGTCTCAATTAGTCTACTAGGCAGTTCTTCAGTTTCAGAATGACTGTAACAGATGGTTCCCTTTCAGTTTTAATCTCCTGCCTTGATTGAGTCCACTGAAAGCTTATGTGCAGCACTAAAGTCTAGAAATGAGTCCCCACTCTACTCTTGGGCTCAGAGCCACATAGCTATGTTTCCGGAACTTATTCCTTGCTCCTCACATAGGTACGGACCATAACTGTGACCATTTCTCTCTGACATAGAACTGTAACCTAGAATTGGGTAATGGGCAACAGAGCTGTCAAATGATACCCCTTCCTATTCCTAATGCTAATATGGCGATCTCCCAGTATTTCTTTCTGCACAAGTGTTCAGTCTTCTTAATGGCCTGGGTACTGGGCTGCTCCCTGCCACTAGTGCCACCACCAGAGCCCAATGTGCTTACACCTAGTGCTGCTACATTGCACTGTGTTCTTAGCAAACCTCAATCTCAGTGTCCACAGACCTCCCTATCTGTTTTCCTAAGCTGTGAGAAAAATGATTCATGTGACTTTTGACTTTCTTAATCAGAATTTGGTTTGGCATGTTTTTTGGTTGTTTTGGAAGGGGTTTATTGGGAAAACTAAGCAACAAGTTGACTCTCACTCTACCATTTTGACCCATCATCATCTTAGGAATTCCCAAGCATTCAAATCAAAAAGGCTTTGGCAAAGATAATATATTTTATTCCAGCTTACTTGAGATTACATGATATTTAAAAAGTTCAAGAGACACAATTTCTGGGTAATTAATCATTTTATTAAAAATGCTAGCATATTATCAATAAAATGGATCAGTGACACTCTTGAATGCCAAAGACCAGTCATAGTGGTGGGCTCACAGTTTAAATAATCTTGGAAGAGTGGGTGTTCCTAAGGGAGACAAGCCACTCTGGTTACAATTAGTGAGAGAGAATAAATATTACAATGAGAGGTGTACCTATTCTAATGAGGGGCTGGGGGATATAACTCTGATCATCTCATTTACTTCCAAGTCACCCCCAGAATCAGATAAGTATACACAAAGGATCTATACCCCCCACCCAAGCCTGAGCATATTACCATGGGCCAGGACTTTCCCTTTAAATTAAATTCCTTGTAGCATTGTGTGGCATAGAAATACCTAGAAAATTAATCCTATCTGCTATCATGAGTCCTGTCCTTCAGAGGCTGAGCCTTGAAATGAGGATTTTAGAAAAACGGGGAGAATTCTGGATCTCCCCAAATCATTGGTTATTAACAACAACTTCAATACATATACCACACTTTATCTTTTGTATAAGAAAATAATGCTTCTGACCTACCATCAGGAGGTTAAGCTCTTTGAGTTGTTTTTCAAGTAGTATTGATAAATTTTCACTGACCTATCTTTTCTTTCTAGACTTGCCCCCTTGTGACTAATGAGATATGTTTGTAAAAAATTGCCTCAGAACTGATCTGTGGAGCACAACTAAATTAACTGGCTAATACAATAAGGTTCTAAGTCATGACCTGACCCTCATTAAACACCAGGCTTTAACTCTGGGATTGACGATCTCTTTGGATTGTTGACACCAGTTGTAGAGACTGTATGGTATTATGGAAAGAGGGCTGGGATTTGGATTCAGAGGACCTAGAATGGCATTTAGACTCAGCCACTTGCTACTACCATAGGCAAGTAACAAGCAACAAACTGTCTGCTCTCAATGAACAGGTGCAGAAAAGCATAAGGAAGATCATTGCCTTGTAACACAGCCACGCTTGGTCATGACAACTATGACATAAAGAAAAATTCAAAATGGTCTTCTGTGGCCCCTTTCTGGTTTTTTTTTTTCCAATGACAATGGTAGAGTGGTAGAATATGGGGTCAAATCCTAGTTTTAGAAAGCAAATATTCTTTACTTCTGAGTGTGTCATGGACTGTGTTAGCTATCTAGTGAAGCCTAAAAACTCTTTCTCAGAATAATGTTTGATGTCTACATTCATGAGTGAATAAAATGCTAAGTTTCTGCTAAAGGATGGTGAAAATAAAGATGTAATTTTTTCCACATCCAAGTTCAAAGACCCCCTGAAATCTATCTATGGATTCCTTGAGTGTCTGTAGACCCCAGGTTAAGAGTTCATGTACTAGAGGAACTGAATCATATAAATCTTGACATTCTTGCTATAAATGAAAGTAGAAAACAAAAATAAGTTGCATATAAATGGAAATAGGGTTTGTAGATTCTCTTTGGAGATGCAAATAAAGTAGCTGGTAGAAATGATTGTCTCATTTTTTACAAAGTCACTAAGAAATACCATTTCATAGAAAAATGGGCAATGTTGCAGTACTAATGAAAAGAATTTCCAAAAATATTATTAATAAAATAAATTTATCTTATATAACAACATCTCTTGTGGAGGATGAAGAGGGAGATAATTCAGTGAAGAACTCAGTAAGGCCTCCAAATTAAATCAACATATACCTGAGTATTTAATAATTTCAATGCAAAAGTGGGCATTGAGAACTGTGAAAAATATCTTGAAAATTATTGTTAGGGGATTAGAAATGAGAGGAACCAAAGGCTTATAGAAAATCAAGAAATTTCATATCTATATATAATTTTTTTTCAGGAGAAGTACTGCAATTGGCAAATAATCAAATAATATCATAAAACATGAAATTGACAAGAACAATTGCTTACCAATGTGGCAGTCATTTCAAATCAGTTAGTTGGCCAATCAATCAACGAATGTTTATTAGGCATCTGCTGCATTTCAAACACTTTGCCACAATCTGGGAATATGAATATAAAGAAAGAAGCAATTTCTTACTCTGAAGGTTACTTCTACATTATACGTATATATGTATGTATGTATACTTTGGGGGAGGTGGGGAGGGAGAATAGGGACAACAGGTACAGATAAAAAGTATGTTCAAATAAATACAAAACAAATACAAATATAATTAGAGAGGGAAGGCACTAGCAGTTGGGGGATCAGGAAAGACTTCACGTAGAAGAAATGCTTGAGCTGCATTTTGAAATCAACTGTATCTGTACAGTGGAACAGCCTGTTTGTCAGAGAAAATATTAAATTAATACCAAATTATGGGAATTAAAAGAAGAGATAGCATGTAATTAAAGTAACTTCAACATGAGCTAGTAAACAGTCTAACACGGAAAATTAGGAAATGTTTAAAGAACAGAAATTACCATAGACTAATGCCATTTCCTAAAGAAGTGTAACTATTGTAAAACCAAGTGCCAAAATGAGATAAATAAAGGGACTTAGAAACTGCTTTAATCATCCAACATTAATCTTTATGATAACCATGGAGATATATAAGCCAAGATTAATGCAAGTTAGAAATACAACTATTTGTAAAATCCTGCACAGAAGAATCATGAGCAGAATCCCCTCATAAAAAAAAGCAAGAAGCAATGGACAGAAAAGTGTGTTTAGAGGAAACCTGGCAATATACTCAACAAATCATCCTAAAGGCATGTGTTAGCTTCTGTCAAAACTCAGATTAAGTACCACTTTTTCTTCCCCTGAAATATTTTTTATTATATGTATATGTGTGTATGTGTGAATCTTTTATATATTTTTATATGTACAGTGCATATCATCTTTTCTAATTTCATTTTTACCTTTGTACCTCAGATACTTAGCACAATGCCTGATACATAATATGCTTTCAATAAGTTTGCTGATTTATTATTTTGTTGTTGTAAGGTAAAACTACCATTCGAATAACAGAAAAATCTCTTGAATCTCCAATCTCTCCCTGTCTATCTCCTGGTTCCTTCCCTGCTGCCTACACATGTGCCCAAGTCTCCCTCACCCATAAAAACTGCCATCATCCCCACTAAATATCAGCTTATATTTCTCCTCCCCTTCTTGGATTACATCCTTGAAAAAAATCATCTATATTTGATGTCTCCACTTCCTCTCTTCTCATTCTCTTCTAAACCATCTACAATGTGACTTCTTATTTCATCATTCATTGGAACTGCTCTTTCCAAAGTTACCAGAGATCTCTAACTGACAAATCTAATACCCTTTTCTCAACCCTCATCCTTCTTTCACTCCCTACAGCATTTGGTATTATTGATAACTTCCTATATGATACTCTCTCCTTTTGAAGTTTACATGTCACTGAGAATCCATGTGCCATACTGTCTTCTATATTTTTTCATTGCATATTCGTCATTTCTTTTCTTTACTTACTCCTTGTTTACTTTTTATATCTTCAGACTCATACCTTTAATAATTTTTGCTTTCATGTAACATTCTTGGTGATCATTCTCTTTTTCCTTAAAATTCAGGTTTTTTTTCACTAGATATTAAAGCAACTGAAATAGATAGTTCTCTCTTATTCCGTATAAAAAATTCAATCCTGTATATTTCTTAGAAGTAATCTGGAATGAACTACAGGCAAGTCTCTGGTTGTGAAACATGCTGTGTTCTACAATCTCATATAATAAAGCCTACTCTTTAATACATCAATTTGAAAATAATCTTTTAAAAATCCAAAACCTTATTAAAATGAAGACAGAAACCTTTGGCTCTACCAGGGCTTACAAAGAATCATTTGAATTATAAAACTTTTGATGGAAAAGAACATTTTCAAAAATTAACATTAATAATATTATCTAGTATAAATGTGAATGTGATATTATGCTCTTTTTTTTTTTTTGGAGTCTGTACATTGTTGTTGTTATTGTTTGTCCTTCATTCTTGAAGAGGACCATGGTATCAAGAAGATGTTGCCATGACTTGCAAATGAATTGGATTTAAGTGAGGGAGGGCTGTGCACTTTCACCTCCAGATTCATCTGTGTCCAGTGGCAAGATATAGATCAGGACAAGTGGAGATGACTCCAGATGCAGTGGGAGACCTTGGCCTTTTTAAGCTAAGGTCTTTCTGAATTCTCATTTTGGGTGAGGTAAAGTTCATTCAATGATTCAGGCTAGATAAGAAATTACCTAATCAAAAAAAATCAATCTAGGAGGGGAAGACCCTCAGGGTTTTTGGCTAAAACAGAAATAATTACTATTTACATTCACTCTAAGCCAACGGGGCCCAAATAATGACCACTAAGGGGATCTTGGTCTGGGACCCATTATTGGCCAATCAATGAGAGCTGGAGTGAATTGGGTTTAAAGCATGGTCTTTAAGAAAGAACTTCAGCTATAAACTCCAAGATTTCTTGCTAAGTTTCAGCCATCAAAATTTACATTCCTTTGGGCAGAGCACCCACAGGTAAGGATATGATACCCTATGTGGACAGAGGAAGGGGAAGAAGGGGAAAAGAAAAGAAGATAAAGCAAGGAATGCAAATACAGGCAAAATGAATGACAATTCCTACCCTCAAGGAGTTTACATTCTAACAAGAAGAGAGAATACATAAAAAAAAAAGCTGAAAAGTTATGGGGAGGCAGGAAGAAGGTAGTAGAGGTGACATGGTGAAGAAAGTCCAAAGAATTAGGAGTGCAGCCTAGAGAGGAATGAAGACATGGTCTTTTCCTTAAATGGAAGTTCTGATGAAATAGAGCAATAAAAAGAAGGTGTTTAATAAATGTTTATTGAATAAATGAATGAATGAATAAATCTGTGCCTCTAACATATGATGCCTATGGGCATAGCTGTCCCTGATCATTCCTGTTAGAGGTCATCTTGCACTAAGCATTCTAGAGAGAATCATTCAATCCAACATTCTCCAATTATGGAAGCATAAGAGCAGGCATTAGGGTAAACCTAGAATTGTTGAGATTTAGAGGTTTAGGGGTGCTGCCTCTCCAAAATCACAACACATGGTCCTGCCCAAATGAATTTGACCTAAGCCTTCTTACAACCAAAGGCAAGGTTTATTAAAGATACGCTATATCGGACAGTCTCTTAAGGAATTTGAACATATGTGAGTTATTGGCTAGATTATAAGAATCTGGGCCCTTGGCTAGGTTCTTAAGGAATCTAAGCACTTAGGAGACAAGATGAATCTTATATACAGAAAGACTGTGAGAGGTATCCAGGAGTGGCCAAATAGTTTGGGGTGACTGGAGGAGGGATCTAAGGAGGATTTGGATGGGAGTGGTCAAAAAGTTAGGGTGAACAGAACCCCAGGGACCTGGATCATGTGGCCAAGAGAGAATGGAGTATAGATAGGATTAAGGGTGGGAAGTGGTCAAGGGCAATCCTGAGGTAACAGAACAGAATTGGGAGATTGGGTGTAGCCACAATGAAAGGCCACTTGAGTGGATTATAGCCTCCGGCAAATGCCAGAGATTTGGGAAAAGTCCAGGGATTTTCTATTTTGAGGTCCAGATCCCAAAGACATAGTCTTTTCATTTTAGGGGTTAAGATCCCATCCCCATCAGAATGATCATAGGTTGAGTGATATCAAGATAACCCTGCTCTCCCCTTTCTCCCAGGCATTGCTTTCTGGAGGGGTCCGAGCACTATTTCCAAAGTTTATTCTACCTGCAGCCAATATATATAAGCAGGGAGAAACAGAGCTTCCTCTGTAGGATTTTAGAAATTGATCCTTTCATATTGACAAGAGTATCATAGTGTCTGAAGAGGAAGAAAATAAAGGTGGGATTTGATAGCAACTTGGTGGCTGGGGGTGAGTGTCCCTCAGCATTTTTCTTTTAGTGTCTGCCATCATGTTTTGCCTGTCCTATTTATTTTCCCCTCAGAGGGAGACAATTGTGTACGAAGTGGCATATTTGTGTTGGGTGTGTCTAACACAATGTTAGAGTATCTAATTCATATCCATGCTAACCTCACTCATCCACTATATTCTAGTTCCATTTATGTTCCACTCTCACCAGCACTCTTTCTTCCCTAGGGAGATATAACAGAAACTCAAATATCTACTCTTCAGATATGTCTGCAGTACAGACTCTTAACAGACTTTCTTACCATAACCTCAAATACTTGTGTTGTGTGAGGTAGGGGTGGGTACTATAACACAAAACACTGACACATATTCTTATACAAAATCCCTGAACAACTTCTAGGAACTATAGACCCTAGCCTTAATTCTTACTGACTTTCCTTCCCTGACATACAAATAATCATTTCTAAACTAAATTTTCTCTTTTCCCTCTGGGGATCTCTCTATTTCTCTTTCTGTCTCTTTCTCTTTGATTCTCTTTCTGATTCTTTATCTTTATGTCTTTTTATCTCTCTATCTCTCTGAGTGTCTCTGATTCTGCCTCTTTTCTATTTCTATCTCTCCTTCTTTCCTCCTTCCTTCTCTTTCTTCTCTCTCCCTCCTTCTCTCCCTCTGTCTCTTTCTCTGTGTCTGTCTGTCTGTCTGTCTGTCTGTCTGTCTCTCTCTCTCTCTCTCACACACACACACACACACACACACACACACACACACAGAGACTCTTCCCACTCTATACCCATGCACAAAATGTCTAGTCTCCCAAACTTCCTCACATGTGTCACAGTGATTCTCATTCATTCTACTATTCCTTTTATTTCCCCTCTTAGCACACACAATACTGTTCTCCCTACCAACTCGGTAAACTCAGTCTCAAGTACAGGTCGCACTTTATGCTCCTTACATCTCCATACCCAAAGATGAGTTTCTACCACCAAATCTTTGCTAAATACCATGCATCTGAAGCAAGCTAGGGCCTAATTGGCAGCTACCATTAGTTCTTTGGCTCATTGCTTCCACACTAAAATAAAACTTGTTGGAAAGTATGAATAAAGCATTGGTATACTTGTTAGATAAACTATTTCTCAAAAGTGGGTCTAAGGATACGTAGAATCTTGTGGTCTAATGTCCATTAGGGAAAAGTAAATTCAAGTGAATAGGAGGATTTCCAGAATAACTGTCTGGAGGGGCAGCTAGGTGGTACAGTGGATAGAACTCCAGCCTTGGAGTCAGAAGGACCTGAGTTCAAATCCAGCCTCAGACACTTGACATTTACTAGCTGTGTGACTCTGGGCAAGTCACTTTACCCTGATTGCCTCACAAAAAAATAACAAATAAATAAAAGTAACAATATGGAGACATAGCTGTTCCAACTCCTTAGTATTTTTGGACACTATCATCCAAGGTGAAAGAAGGACTCCAAAGGACCTGGATGATACAGATCTTTGTTGCAACGTCAGTAAAGTCTACCTCCTTCTCAGGGCCTTTGAGCTATCCTTTTTTCTCTTGAAATGTGTTTATGTCAGTGATTAGGAGATTCTTGTAATTAGAGAGGCTACAGAACTCTGACAAAAATACCAGCATTATGGAAACTACCTCCTACCCCATCACTTACCTTACCCCCAGAGAATTTGGCTTAGGCCATTTTTAGACATATATGGTGACTAGATAAGCTGAAATTTTGCTGACTTGTAAATTGCTTCTAAAATTATTTTTCACTTATGTTTGTGACTAGTTTTCCCATTCTCCAAAGTCTCTTGGTTCAACAAAAACTCTGGTTCGATCCTGAGTTTTCATCCCCATCCTCCCAGTCCAAAGGTAAGTTTTCTCTTTGGTTCATTGTCCCCATCCTAGAATAAAACTATTGGGGAAATCTGAATAAAGCTTTGGTCTGTTCATATCTAGGTTTCCCCAAAGGTAGATCCAAGGACAAGCAGAGTATCATTTTCTAATATTCTTTAAGGGAAAGTGACACCAAAAATAGAAAAACCTCTGGTGACATAAGTAGAAATTATTCTCAAATGAAGGAAATGAGGATGACCTAAAGAGATGAATAAGCATTTATATAAATAGTACCTTAGGGTTTGCAAAGCACTTCACAATTATCTTCTCATTTTATTCTTACAACAATCCTAGGAGGTAAGTGCTATTATTATCTCTACTTTGCTGATAAGGAAACTGAGGCAGACAGGTTAATGACTTGGCTATGGTCACAAAACCAGCAGATAACTATGGATAAATACCAAAAGGCAGCATTATTATCTAGGAATATTACCAGCAACATTAAAGCCCAAAATAGGCAATTAATGTGGGGTTTGTTTGTTTGTTTGTTTTTGTTCCAGACTTCTGGACATCACAAAGAATTCACTGGAAAAACTTTCCTCTACAAACATATCCTCAACTCTTCTTTGACATATAGTCCCTGCTGCAATGAGGTTAAATGCCTTGCCCAAGGACACCTTCTCAGTATGAATCAAAGGAAAGACTTGAAACCAGGTCCTTCTGACTTCAAGTCCCAGTTTCTATCCACTATGTCAAATTTCCTCTCAATGGATGTTATAGACAACAAAAAGGGATTTTTTTTCCAAACTGCCTGGAGGTGTAAAAGGCTTAGGATCTCTGTTCATACTGGTCAGAGTAATGATAATGAAAGAAAATCTAAGTTTTTATTGTGTTCCTTTCTCTTCCAAAGAGAATGATCTTTGGACTAGGAAAGATAAAACAAAAAATATGTTTTGAGGAATTTGAAATCAAAGGTAAGTAAAGAGATTGTAAGAGAATACCTACCTGCCCCCAAGAGTTTAAGTCATGAGGTCCAGATGAACTGCATACTGGTGTGCGGGAAAAATTGGCAGACACAATTAAGGGACCACTGTTGGTGATCTTTGAAAAACTGTGGAGAATGAGAGAGCTGCCACAGGACTGGCAAAAGTTCAGTTTTCAAAAGAAGCAGGATGGGGTCTTCAGAATACAGGCCAATGAATTTGGCAAAATTCTAGTAAAATATATTAAGCAGATTTTTTTTGTGGTCATTTAAAAAAGAAAAAGAAGTACTGATGGCTGCAAATCTGCATGACTTAAAAGAAAAAAAAAGATCAGTCTTAGTGATCTAAATCTGTTTCCTTTTTCTTAAGAAAAAAAAAGAGTAATTAGACCAGTACATCAAAGTAATTTCATAGATGACATAATATACTCATTTTCCACAAAACATTTGATCACATCTCACTATGTCATTGTGGATAAGATGAAAAGATGTGGGAAAGATGATAGAACAGACAGGTATATTTATAGCTGATTGGATATTCAGGCCTCATAACTAGTTGTTAACAGACTGATGTCAATTTGGAAGGTCTCCTGTAGAACTCTCCAATGATCTGTCCTTGGTCTTGAGATTTTACCATTTTTATTGATGAATTAGATAAAGCCATAAAAACTATTCTTGCAAAATTTGCAGAAATTTTGCAAAATTAGCACAAGTATGAGAGGATAACAAGTACCTTAGATGACAGGTCAGAATCTCAAAAGACCATTAAATGACAGGATGAATAAAATAATAAGAAATCAGAGTAGACAAAAGTGGATCATGAAATCACTGCATATTAAAAAAAACTAAAATTAAGAAATGCAAAATTCCAAGGTAGAAGCATACTGGAGAGCATTTGGGTAAGAATCAATTTAGGAAGAAAAAGAAGTAATATTGTCATAGGAAAGAAGGAGAAGTTTTATGAGGAATTAATAAAGATAATAAAAATAGCTGACATTTACATATCACTTCCAAGTTTAAAAATTACTTTATATATGTTATCTAGAAGATTTGAAGTTGCATGATTAAGTTCAGAAAAACAATTTTAAGAGTCCAGTAGGGATATTTCCAGAAAAAGGACTGTGGAAGGATGTAAGAATGTGTTATTAGAGGACTGGTTGAAGGAACTGTGAATGTTTAACCTGAAAAAGAGATGACTTAAGTGGGGATTAATATGTCTTCATTTATTTGAAAGGTGAAAATGTAGGAAAGAATTTAGACTTGTTCAGATTCATCCTAGAAGGAAGAAATGAGAACAAAGGAATGAAGATGCAAAATAGCAGATATAAGCTAAAGAAATAAGGGAAGATGGACCTCTAACAATTTTAGTTCTCCAAAAGCAAAATTGGGTGCCTCAGAAGGGAGGCAGATTTCTCCTTAACTAGAAGGACAATAATGTCATCTGTAAAATTCACATGGACTATGAAGAATGATATTGAACAATCCTTTTTTCCTTACTCCACCCCCTTCTAACAAAACAAGCAAAGGCTTTGGGAGATAGGGAGATTGAGTGATGACCCTTCTGTACTCATACTGCTCATATTAAGGACTCTCTATTTCTATTAATTTTGAGAAGTATTCTCAAATTGCATAAGAGGGTATGTTATTTTTTGTAAAAAAATTTAAAAAGTGGGGAATTGTGTTCATTTCCAGTAAAGATGATTACATAATTAATTTTTCCCAGTGAGAATACATATTTCACTGAGCAGGATTATTTATAGATTTCTGGGCTACCAAGGGAAACTCAGCAGTGAATGCTACTATTATGATGAGTAGAAGGGTAGATCAATTAAAAAATCCTTGGTAATTATAACAGTATCCCAAGTGAGAGACATCTAATTGGTATATGGACTTCAATTATTTTTAGGTACACAAACCCACATTTTTGTAAATATCGTTATTTTGTTTTTGTTATTTTCCTTCTGTAATGAGTGTAATTAGTACCCTTCCCCACCTCCCTCCATCCATTTGCTCTGGCTTGAGCATACTCCACTACAACACATATGAAGGTGACCTTGTCTTTCCTGGTCACTTCCCATAATGACAGTTGCTCAGCACTGAAGTGCTTATACTTTGGCATGACAAAACAAAACAATCACCTTGGACCCTTAGTACCATGATGGCCTCTGAGACAAGAACTTTTAACTCAGTAGACTTTAAATGGACAAACAACTCCTTCTCTTACTTCCTCCTTCCTCTCTCTGGAATGCATGACATAGAACTGTCTAGAACCTCTAAGATGTTTCATGATTGGGAGAAGAGACCACCCCTCCACACACATACCTATAGAAACTACTCCTACATGGCAGCTAGAGCACTTGTTTATCTAAGGAACCCTAAATCATGATCTGAAGGCCAAAGCTACGTTTTCTGTTTTGTGTTTCTTTCCTTAAGCACAGGTGACCAACCAGTGGTCCCTTGTTAGGAGATGTTTGGACAGGGCAAAGCTAACATAAAGGTAAAATGTCTATTTAACAGTTCTACTAAATGTCTTTTGTTTTTAGGTTGTAAGTATCAAGTTCTCAGGCAAGTATAACAGGAATTTGGTATTATTATCATAGTTCAAGTATTAAACTTACAAACATATGATTCTTTTGTGTTTTAAGCATTTCTTTTCTGTGGAAAAAATACATCACTGAATTATATCAGATCCTTGAACTGTATCTTGAACTCCTTTTTAACTCTAATTCAAGAAGACCATTGACATGAGCCAAATCTAAACTTTAAGTGATTTTCTTTGGAGGTTCAGAGTGGAGACAGCAAAGAGCCACGTAGTGGGGGTGGAGGGAAGAGCCTGACCTCTCTTTTTAGAGGCCAGGCTCCCCTACAGCTGAGTCCTATAAACATGAGTCCAGAGCCAAGGACTTCTTAGTGGGAGAGGGTGAGAACCCCAGCCCTCAGGTACCCAGCAAGTCCACTAACATGCTTTTATTGATACATTCTATCTTTACATCACAGTCATTTTTATGGAGACATATCCCCTCCCCTCCTTTGAGACAAAGCAACAACTGAAAGAGAAGCAAGGAAAGACTTTTGATGCATTATACCTGACAATGTATAACACATTGTGCCCTTGTAATCTTACTTCTCTTTACCATAAAATAGTCAATAAAATTTATTTTTTACTCAGGGTTTTATTTAGATACTCAGGGTTTGATTTTGTTCTAGTGATCTTTTCATTTATATTATTATAGACTTTGTGTACAATATTGACTGCTATTTCACTGTGTCAATTCATAACAATCTTCCTGTGCTTCTCTGAATTCTTCACATTCATCATATCTTACTTTTCTATAATATTCTATTACATTCCTATACCATAGTTGTTTTTTTCTTTTTTTAGCCATTCACTTTAGGCACCACCATTCATAAGCTCTCTTTGCTTCCTCTTGTCCCCTATAGATCACCACCTAAGTGGTAATTTTTTAAATTTTAATTAAATTAAATTTTAATTTAATCACTTAAATTAATTAAATTAAAATTAATTTAATTAATAAAATAAAATAATTAATTTAATTTAAAAACATCCCTGTGGTAGCCACTATTGTTTTGGCTAACTCAAATCTTCCAGCTGAGCCTTTCTAGATCAAGGACTAATCAGGTATCATAACAAATATACCTGCTTTTAAAAACAAAAGGGTATTTGTGCTGTCATTTCACTTAGCTTTTTAAAAATTAAATTCTGTATTTTATTAACAAAAATTGATTTACTTTCCATCCAAACCACTCACTCAGGTAATGAAAGAAAGAGAAAGAAAAGCATATTGCTTTCTAACAGGTAGTTAAAGTTAAGCAAAGCAAATCCCTACATTAACTACATCAAAAAAAAAAGTCTTAATCTGTATCCCAAGTCCATTATCTATCAGATCTGTCCCAAGTTCATTATCTATCAGGATGTGGACAGCATAATTCATCATACATCAGTTTTCTGGAATAATGGTTGATCTTTGTGTTGATCAGTGTTTTTAAGTCTTCAAAAGTGTTCATTTTTGTAGTATTTCAACTTGTTTTGACCATTGACCAAATTGGAATAAATGCCTGAGGAGAGAATTCCATTGGCAAATAGAATCACTAGTGCAGGTGGTTGGGGACAGGTACAACTAAGCCCAGCTGCTAAGAAATTTTTTTTTAAGTGTTTGCTAACCAGTTGTAAACAGGTCTGACAAGATGAATCAGAAGTGGACAAACACCTGCCACTATCATTAAATAAACCTTATAGCTTCTTTTATATTTGCAGAGTTATGCTAGCTAACTCTAGAATATATTACCTTTCTGGAGGTGCATCACCAAGAAGACATGTGGCAGAGGAGTCAACTCAGTACTATAGTGTGACAGGTAGTCTGAAGACACCCCACTCTTGAAGGACAGTGGGAGGGGGTATTGTCAGTCAAATGTCATCTTTGGTGATACGGAGTATAGAACTGTCAATGATTTCTGCTGCCTCAGTAGTGCCTTGACAAATGATGCAGAGGTAAACCAAGAGCCAGATTAGAAAAATTAACTGACATAGCAGACAAAATTATGGTATTCGTGAGTGCTCGGTCTGGTCCTTGGATACTTACTAGCTGTATGACCTTAGGCAAGTCACTTAAACTCTATCTGCCTCAGTTTCCTCACTTGTAAAATGAAAATCATATTAGCATCTGCCTCCTGGGATTAATGTGAGGATTAAATGAGATATTTATAAAGCATTTTGCAATGGAGATACAGACCCGCTCACAACTCCACCAACAATGCATTAGTGTCCTGATTTTCCACATGCCCTCCAGCACTCATCATTTTCCTTTTCTATCATGTTAGCCAATCTGATAGGTGTGAGGCGGTAAGTGCTAAGAAATTCTCCACCTTCAATTAATTATACAAGTATTTATTAAGTACCCACTATATTTTAGGCACCTGGAAAACCTCTGGGATACAAGGGTGAAACACGCTCTGTGCTCGAGGAACTTACCTTCTATATAGAGAGACAACATGCTATGCATATACATATATATATACACACACATATATGTATATATATATGCATGCATAAATTATATTGTATATTCGGAATAAAGAGATAGAGACTGGACCTTTGATTTCATTAGTGTAAGGAACTCCTATGTAAGACAACTTTTTTTTACCTCTGAGAGTTGGTATTTTCCCTGCAGATTCTAGTCTTAAAGAGTTGTCTAGAGTGCTGAATGGTCCAGTGACTGACTTGCCTTGGGTCATATAGACAATATGTAGCAGAATCACAGACACAAATTAGATCTTTCTGATTTTGAGGCCAGCTCTCTATACATTATGCCATGCTACTTCTCTACACAAAATAAATATAAAATAATTTTGTATTTAAGATTTTCATAGCCTTAGTTGTTAGGAACATTTCCCCCTAAATTGAGTTGAAATTAGCTACTTTATTTCTTGTACCCTCTAGTCCTAATTCTACTTTCCCGGATCGAAGAAAATAAGTTTACTCTTTGAATCATAGTGTAGTATAAGGCACATTAGATTTGGAATCACAAGACTGAGATTCAAATACTTTCTCTAATACTTTCTATGTTACCTTAAGGATGTTATTTAATCTCTCCTGGACTTGATTTCTCATCTAGAAAATAAGAGCATTGGGTTAAATATCTCTAAAAGTGCCTTCTAACTAAATTCTATGATCCTTATGAACCTTTCATATATTGAAGTGACCTAAGATGGAGTGACCACAAAGCAGATAGGACAACTATTATAACAAAAAAAAAAAACTACTTTGAACAATGTGAGAAAGCCACTGAATGTGGGAAGGAGAACTAGAGGCAGACCAGTGTGGAATGATATTGTTTGGTGTGGGGTTTGGTGGTCATTCTAACCAAAGATCACCAGTAGGTGAGAAAGATGAAAAGTAAATCCTTGAATAATTATAAGCCCTGAAAGCCATATTCATTAAGCAGAAGACAGGCTCTCTGCATTCTCAGAGAAAAAAAAAGTCACAGAGAATAGTCATGGATCAGTCATTTCATTCTCCCTCATTCATGTGTAAAGTGACATTATCACTGGCACCATCATCCAGTATCATGACTGAAATCTGAAGAAGATAGACTTAGCTCTCACAATCATGAGTACCTAAGGTATGATTCAATAGATTGAGCAAGGACTGTCAGCAACAAGGTCTGTAGAGACATAGAGTAGTTACACCCCAGCCTGGTATGAAACTTCAAAGTGTTGACATCTGGTGAAGACACCACTGGTGAAATGGAGCCCCAGAAGTGATGTTAACTATACTAATGATAAAAAAGAGGAACTCTAGCAGTAAGAAACTGATTGGTGAAAGGACTGGAAATATGATTCTCATGAGACCCAATACAGAGCACAGGCACATTGTGCTAGCCCCAGAGGCAATAATTGGGCATCATAAACACACATTGATATTCAATTCTATTGGGTTTTTTGTAACTTTCTGAAGTGAACATTCTAACTCAAATAGACATGTTGGGGATAAGTCTCATGGGCTTCAGGAGTGGCAAACCCTTGAAGACTGAGTTCTGGAGAGAATCCACCACTCTGTCTTGGACAGCAGGAATAGTAGAATAGAGAACTTGAGCAATTGACTGCTTCTCCTTACCACCACCACCACCACCCCAACACCATCTTCCTCTCTTCACACACAAGAGATACAACAAAGACAAGGTATTTAGTCTCAGAGAAAATCTGACCTCTTGCAGTCTTGGTTTCCTTAACTGAAAAAAGAGGGGAGCTTTTATGTAAATATATATAATATATATATATATATACACACATATATATATACGAACATTCTAAATGCATTAAGGGAG
Organism: Vombatus ursinus; assembly: GCF_900497805.2. Classification (NCBI taxonomy): domain Eukaryota; kingdom Metazoa; phylum Chordata; class Mammalia; order Diprotodontia; family Vombatidae; genus Vombatus; species Vombatus ursinus. The sequence continues at coordinate 8,360,975 of NW_020954650.1, read as the reverse complement.
GGAAAAGGTGGAACAGTGAAGAAAGAGAAGCCAGATCAAAGCAATTAAGCCTAATGTCCACAGTGAATCAGGTTTCAATTCCCCTGGCAGGTATTGTCAGACAACAAGAACAAATAATTTTAATATCTTTACAAGTGTACTGTAGTTGAATAAATAAATGTCAGTACACAAATCAAAGTACCTGCCAGTCAGCTGTCATCAGCATTTTCTCTCCTGATTGTCCCTCTGTCAGCAAAACCAGAGACAGTGAAGGCTGAAAGCAACTAATCGGTCTACAGCCTGGTCCAAGTTTTCCACGGAGACAGGAAATTTGATATGCCCTGTTATCAAAGCCACAGCAAACATCTGCCATGGGAAAAGACTTCTGCATAGTGAATCAGTGAAAGGTCAATTCAGCATAGAACTTGGTTTATGGGAGTACTTGGGGAAATGACCTGCAAAGTTGGTTCCTTGACTTCATGGTACTTAGATTTTTAACCCATCTGGACTCACTATTAGAGGCTTGTCAGTCTTAGAAGCAGAGCTATACCTAGAACAGGGCAAACAGGGTTTTGCCCAGGGACACTAGTATGGTAGGAGATGAGGAACATGTTACCTTTTCAGAAAGATGCTCCTTTTTACTGGACTAACACTACAACCCTCTGCTACCCCATATAGTCATGCTTTCCAGCCATCATTATAGAGTTCTGTTGCCCTACACCCCTCACCCAGGGCTACCACTGCACCCAGAATTGGACTATCCTCTACACTGTGCACCCAATCACAACTCCTTTTGCCTGAAGTGAAACTATTTCTGGATGTGGTTCTCCTTAGAAGTCTATTGGTATTTATAATTGTATCTCACATAAATATTCATGTGATTCCAAATAAAAATACTTTGTAATATAATCTCAGCATCCCTAAAGTTTTTGTTTGTTTATTTCTTTGTTTGTTTTGGTTTGTTTTTTAAGTGATTCTGAAAAGCTTAAAATATCTTGCTTATGTGAGGGCCCAGAGAAAATTTGAATTGTTGGCTGAAATATGTTTCCTGGAACTCTGTTTTTGACTCTGTTACTCACTGTTCTGTGGCCTAGCTTGGAAGTTTCTACTCTCATCTTCTCACTTTCCAAAGATATTGTCTAATTGATGTCTATCTGAGTTTAGGCAAGTTTGGTTTGGCTCAAGAAAGATCTGGAGAAGAGTTGTGTAATTATTTCACAAATTGGCTGCCAATATATAGCCCTGAGCAGTTTTCCTAGCCACATTTTCTTTTAGCTTGTGAGGACGTGTTATTCAGAAAATAATTATGCCAGCTGTAAACCGAACCTGTAAATGTACCTAAAAACAAATATGTAAATACAATTATCTGCAACAACCAAACTAAATGGATGATTGTGGGTGCTGTTTAAATTTAAAGTACAGGGTTGTTTTCTGTGTGTGTCACATGGGAATGTAATTGACCTTGAAGAAGAATTATATTATATTATATTATATTATATTATATTATATTATATTATAT
>NW_020954650.1:8266935-8359467 GCF_900497805.2 Vombatus ursinus | reverse complement strand
TTATATTATATTATATTATATTATATTATATTATATTATATTATATTTCTTTTTTTCCCCTTAGTTTTTACAAATAATTACGTGAAGCAAAATTCAGGTTGTTTAAGCCTCTCAGTATCAGTGCACTGATGTGGGGAAAGGACTGGATTTTAGTTAACAACTTGACTATATGCAAAAAAAAAAAGAAAGAAAAATGTGTATTTAATTTCTTGGTGAAAAAGGAGGGAAGAACTACCCCCTTTCCCCTCAAAGTTTTAGAGCAATCCCATGTATTTCTGTATCCACATTCCTGGAAAGTAGCACCAAGTTTTGTTACTTTCATGTTACATTTGCGTAGCTAGGTGAACAGTGGATAGAGCATCAGGCCTGGAATCAGGAAGACCTAAGTTCAAATCTGACCTCAGATACTTATTATCTGTGCTACTCTGGACAAGTCACTTAACCTTTATTTGCCTCAGTTTCCTCATCTGTAAAATGGGGTTAAAAAGATGTATCTACCTACTAGGGTTATTATGAGGATCAAATGAGATAATTGTAAAGCATTATCATAGTGCAGGTGGCACATGGTAGATGCTATATAAATGTTAGTTGTCATTATTATTATATTTATCCTGCTTACCTAGATCTGGCTCAGTGTTCAATGGTTTGGGTTTTTTTTTTAAATGATAATGGAGAGATAGCATGGCATGGTAAATAGTGAGCTAGCCTGGGAGCCAGGATGATTTGGGTTCAGATCCTTTCGCTAATACATACTGTTTATGTGATCCTGGGCAAATCATTTCATCTCTCAGTGCTCTAGGCAGCCCTCTAAGACTATAACTTGTAGAGAAAAAGTTTTAACCTGCATTAGTAAAGGGAAGTACCTCAGCAGGGAGTTCCTTATTATATTGAAATTAGGGGTCGTAGTCTCTATTCCTTTTCTTTTCCCAATGGACCGCAATCTGTTATTTAACTGATCTAATGAATTCTTGATGAAGAAACTCCCTTTAGATTCTCCGGGTCTTCCAGATTCCAAGGCTGGCTCTCTATTATGCTCCATTGCTTCTTTTAATGTCCCACACATCATATTTTATCAGAGTCTAGAACTAAGCTAGCTGCCATGTTGAAAGAAAATAAATAAGAAAATTAATTCTAACTTGTTGGTACTCATACTGGATTAATGTATTATCCTTTCCGGGGATATTTGAGTAACAATATACCCTGAAGACAAAACAGTAAGCCCTAATGATAAGATTTCGGACTTTAAAGTAGGTTATTGCATGAAGTGCTTTGGAGGTAGCAGTGACTTACATGTGATGTTCAACTAGAGGGCACAATGAATAGTGCACTGGGTCTGGAGTCAGGAAGACCTGAGTTCAACTCTGGTCTCAGACATTATGTGACTTACGTGACTCTGGGCAAGTTATTGAACCTCTATCTGTGTCGATTTCCCTCATCCACAAAATGGGGATAATAATAGCCCCTACATCATGAAGTTTTTAGGAGGATCAATGAAATAATATTTGTAAAGCACTTAGGTTAATGCCTGGCATATACCAAGTGCTTAATAAATGATTATCACCCTCCTCTTCAAATTCCATTATTTAGGAGTAGTTGACATTCATTCAAAGAATTCAGGCAGAAAAGACCAAAGTGACTCCTTTCCTTTCCCATTTTGGGACTATAGAAAGTCAGAGTGATATGCAAGTAAAAAGTGGAAGGAGAGTTTCTGCTTGAAGTTGCCATGAGGAATGTGGAAACATTTAATAGCAGCAACTCTGCTGTCAGATGAATTCTGGAAATTTATAAGGCTAAGCAAAGAGCGGTGGAAAATTGAATGAATGATAGAGGACCATTCTACAATTGCAGGAAACTATAGTACCGTGCTGAGAAATGGAAATTCAGACCAAGAGAGAAAGAGCATAAGATGCACTATGTGGAGGCAGATAGGTGACTCAGTGGAGAGAGAACCAGCCCTGAAGTCAGGAGAATCTGGGTTCAAGTCTGGCCTCAGACCAAACACTTGACACTTACTAGCTGTGTGACCTTGGGCAAGTCACTTAAACCAAATTGCCTAAAAATTAAAAAAAATTAAAAAAAAATGATCCACTAGAGAGCAACTAACACTGAACTGACTTCAAGGTCCATGGTAACATTACACAAAGCAGGAATTTTACTATTGGAAGGTGCCCATAATTATTATCTTGCTAAAGAGACCTTTTCTCTATTCTCCATTTATCCATTGGTTCATCACGCAAAGGACAGACTGGCCAGAGATTTATTATTCCACTTGAATTTCAAGTTTTTCAGTGATATCTTTCATTTAATAATCTTCATATTCTTCATTTAATAAACCTGTTTTGTGGCTAATTCTTTTTGATAGCCTCAGTTCCATGAGCCAGATTCTGATGTTCCCAGGAGGCATTCTGAGTAGGGCTAAAACAAACAACAGAGATTATAATTAGAGGGGGCTGTCCTTGATTGAACCTAGATCATTTGCCAGAAGTCAAGCTCCGATGGGATATGTCTCTCTGATGCTGTGGATAATTCTGGCTCTGCTCCTGATTCCCCATCCTAAGCTCATCAGCAATAAGAAAGAACAATGATAACATTTCTAATTTCCTTCCTAGTTCAGCTCTTGAAGGGAATACTGCTAAGAGGCATAAGAACTACTTTTGCTTAGTAATCCCTTGTGTCAGGTAAATCTGCATTTCACTGCTCTCAGGAGGTAATCTCCTATGAAAAAGTCAAGTTTTTCCTCTTTGAATCAGAGGTCTTCAAGCTTTGAATGGTCCAGATGCCCCTGAGCTTTTCTATGGTATTTCAAAATACATAAAGAGAAGCCTAAAAATAACAAATTCAATCCTATTCTTCTAGACTTACTGACAGGCAATAGAGCTCTAGACTTTAAGCTAACAGTGAGACTTGGATTATTAGAGGAGAAAGGCTATCAGAAGTTACTAATCTGACAGACGTATGATCTCAAAATCCTATGAGATCCTAGAATAGGATGAACATGCTGTTGTGAAAAGCGAATCACACCGGGAGTCAGGAGACAGGGGTTCTAATCCTGGATGTATCGCTGCCTAGGAATGTGTTCTTGTGCACATTCTTATGACGCTCTATTCCTCAGTTTCCCAATCTGTAAAATGAGAGGGTTGGGCTAATCAGGGCATCTTATTTGGAATCTGTGAACTTTTAAAAAACATTTTCATAACTAAATTTCAATATTATTGATTTCCTTTGTAAGTCTGTATATTTTATTTAATGCATTTTAAAACATTTTGGAAAATGATCAATAGGCTTCAACAGACTGCCAAAGGGGTCCATCACACACACACACACACACACACAGAGTTTAAAAGTCTCAGCACTAGATTATCTCTGAGGTTCCTTTCAGCTTCCAAACCCTGTGGTCTCTAATAGTAGCCAAAGTGAGAGAAACAGGAATATCCTCTATATCAAAAGCATACAATTCTAAGAATCTTGTTAGAGGAAATGAGAACTCAGTAAAACCCAAAAGAGAATTTTTTTTTAAATTGGCACCAAAAAATAAATGAACACATTGATAGCAAATGCTTAATTATCTCTTGTGGTCCAGATATATGTCTAGAGATAGAGATGGAAATAAGTAGGTTGAAAAACAGATAAATAGATAGATAAAAAGTTAGATAGACAGATAGATATTTTAAAGACACCCCTTCATTTCCTTAAGCTCTTCACATCTTCTTGTTAGTTTTCCTCCAGGAATAAAGCCTCAAAAAACACAAACTAGTTCTTTGGCTGTTTAAAAAAATGCATCAATTTCTTTTTTCTTGCAGCTAGGGGAACAGGCTTTCAACCACTCTGCAGAGGCCATATGCTCAAGACATCATTAGTGTGTCATGACATTTAGATTTCATTACTTCTCCATACAGGTTGCCATGAGTATGCTACTAAAATTAGAAAGGCAGAATAACTAATTTTCCAAGAAAGAAGGACCCAATTGTTGTAAAACAAAAAAAAAAAAAAACAAAACAACAAAACAAACAAACCAAAAAACCAACAAGCAACAAAAACAAAAACAAAAAAGTGAAGTTGGCAGCCCCTTTGCCAGACAGAGGCAGATTATAGGTAATTCATGTGAACAGAGCTTGCCCAAGCTTTGGGATTAATATTACTAAATTGTTTTTAGTACTGCAGAGATGACTAAGTTAACAAGACAAAGAATAGAAAAGCCAGGTGAAACCTCCGTGTGGTTGTCACAGTGATTTTCCTTATTTTTCTTTGTATTTCCTTGTGTCATGTGTTTCTTGGGAGAGTTTTATGTAATGGGCTATATTGCAAGCTCCTGGAGGTCTTCTTAGAGTTTAGTAGGCACAAAAAAGCCTAGGGAATACTGATGTTATATCACAAGGTTGATGACTCCTGTTCATTTTACAACACCTTTTCAACCCCTCTTTATTCTCTGGGACTTAACTATGTTAGAGATCATGAAGTCAGAGGTCACGGGGACTTAGTGGTACGTACATATGATAATAATTGGAATAATATGGAATAGTTGGAATATGAAGTATGGAAGAAGAGCCGGATAGACTTGTGGACAAGAAAACATTTTGGGGAAATACTCCCTAATGTGAAGGGTACCAAGAAAACACACAAGGACTTAACAAATTGTAAAAGATTGAGAAAAAAACCTGAAGATATAATTTGCTAAATTGCTGTTTCTGTGCGCTATGATCAATGTTTATTCGTGCAGTTAACAAACCCAGTGTACTATATTTAAATATTCTGATAGATACTGGAGAGAAATATAAAGATAAGTCACTATTCATGCCCTGAGGATCTTACAGAACAGGATTCACAAATATAGCAGGAATAATTGAAATCTATTGATAATTCCTAAACCTCAATTTATTCAATAGTTTCAAATGTCTCCATTATAAACTAAATTTTTTAAATGTTCTCTCTCCTTATTGCCTCCTGACTCCCCTGACTTCCTGCAAAAGTCAGCTCAAATCCTACCTTTCACAACAGGACTTTTCCTGCCCTCCACCCACTGGATTATCTCTAATTTGTTCTGTATATATTTTATGTGTATACATATATACACATGTATACATGTATACATACAGAGGGAAAAAGGAGAGAACAGAGGATAGAGAGAGAAAGAGATAGCTAAGTGCCTGGAGCTAGCAAGACCTGAGTTCAAATGTGGCCTCAGATACTTAATAGCTATGTGACCCTGGGCAAGTCACTTAATCCTATTTTTCCTCAATTTCCTCATCTGTAAAATGAGCTAGAGAAGGAAACATCCAATCACTCTAGTATCTTTGCCAAGAAAAACCCAAATGGGGTCATAAAGAGTTGGACACAACTGAAATGATGAACAAAATAGTCATTTACATGTTGTCTCCCCTATCAGAAGGTGGCTCCTTGAGGTCAGGAACTGTTTGTACTTTTCTTGTTATCTACGGTACTTATCACGGTCCCTGGCACCTCGTAAGTATTTAAGTAATGTCTGTTGACTTGAATTGGCTTGCTGATATTGTATTTATATAGCACTTAATAATTTTCAAAACCTTTCACGTAATAACTCCTTTGATCCTTATGATAAATCTTTGAGATTAGTAATATTAGAATGTTAGAGTGAGGCCATTTTGGAGAGCAATTTGGAACTATGCCCAAAAGGCTATAAAAATGTGCATACCCTTTGACCCAGCAATAGCACTTCTAGGGCTGTATCCCAAAGAGATTATAAAAATGGGAAAAGGACCCACATGTACAAAAATACTTATAGCAACTCTTTTTGTTGTGGCAAAGCATTGGAAATTGAAGGAATGTCCATCAATTGCAGAATGACTGAACAAGTTGTGGTATATGAATGTAATGGAATACTATTGTGCTATATATAAGAAATGATGAGCAGGCAGACTTTAGAAAAACCTGGGAAGACTTGTATAGACTGATGCTGGGTGAAGTGAGCAGAACCAGGAGAACGTTGTACATAGTAAGAGCCGTACTGTGCAATGACTAACTTTGATAGATTTAGCTCTTCTCAGCGATACAAGGATCTAAGACATCTCCAAAAGTCTCATGATGGAAAATGCTATCCACATCCAAAGAAAGAATTATGGAGTTTGAATGCAGATCGAAGCATACTATTTGCTATTTTTTTTTCTTCTGTTGTGTTTTGTTTCCTCTTTCTGGTGGTTCCTCCTATTGGTTCTAATTCTTACTTACAACATCACTAATGTGAAAATGTGTTTAATAGGAATGTATATGTATAGCTTACATCAGATTGCACGCCATCTTGGGGAGGGAGGTGGGGAAGGAGGGGGAGAAAAATTTAAAACTCAAAAGCTTATGGAAGGTTTTATTGACAAATTAAAATAAATTAATTTTAAAAAAGAATGTTAGAGTGAGAAAGAACTATCAAGTTCCATCTCTCATTATACAGATAAGGGAATGAAAACTTACAGAAGTTACCTGTATTGCTAAAAATAACATAAACAAAATAACTGGAGGAACTCTCATTTGAATATAAGTATTCCTACTCCTGTTCCCAGGCTCTTCCCACTACTTTATGCCACTTCTCTAAGACAGATAACATTTTGCATGTTTGACAGAGGTAGAAACTGGCACATTGAAAGGTTAACGATTTGTCCAAAGTCACACAGCAACTTAGACACAAAGCCAGGTCTAAAAAACAGAGTTCCTTTCTCCTAATCTAGTACTTTTTCTGCTACATGACACAGTGACTTTAGTTGTGTTTTTCCCTATCCGTTCTTCAATGAAGATTCCAATGAAATATTTATTCAGTAATTTCTATGAAATGGTCAAAAGATGGGACAGAGAAAAATGAGTCAGAGAATTGTACCTAGATCAATACTTTTCAAAAATCTGAGTTTTCTAATTAGTAACCGGCAAATTAAATAACCAAACTATAAATTTGAATTTAAATGGATAGTACTCTAGTAGTCTTTAAGAAAATGCAGTTTCTCCAAGAGTAAGTAAGCATTTTTTAAATTATTTCAGTCAAAGACTTCATCTAGACCCCCAGCCACCTCCAAACCCCACTGCTGGTCACAAGGGGGTCCAAGCTAGTGTCGATGAATGGAATTGAATATTGGATCTTATCTCTCTGGGTCTCAATTTTCTCATCAGTAATATTATAGAAATCAACACTCTCAATGTAGTGTTCTTATAAACTCTATGGAACTGCCTGGTCTACAGTGCCCATAGTACTAATCATAACTTCAGACCACCAATGATGAAGCATACTACCTGCCTCTTGGCAGAGAAGTAATGGACTAAAAGTACAGAATGAGTCATGCCTTTTAGACATGGCTAATGTTTTGGTTTATTTTGAGTAACTGTATTTATTTGTTACAAGGAAGGGCTACTGCTTTTGGAAGGACATGACTTAGTAGATAATGGTGGGGATTTAGTAAAAGAAAAAGAAAAAAGATCTTCAATAAAACCTTCAAATTATTTAGGAGAAAAAAGATCTGAAGAATATAAAAAATGGCAATATTGGTACATTATCAATTTAATCAATGTTTTTAAATATAGTGTAACAGAATGTCATGGGTTCATACAAAATCGTGTTATTTTTCCACTCTTCTTTGCATATTGAAATGTTTGGATTTGCTGATGATTGTTAGTTTCGTAACAAAAATGAAAACATCTAAAATATTGTGTGGTTCTATGTATAAACCCACTGCTGTCATTAAAGATAATTATACTATATTATTTTTATAGCACCTTAACATCTACATAGGACTATCCACACAACAATTCCCTGAGATATATAAGGCAAATATTACTATCCTCATTTTGCAAATAAGGAAAAGAACACATGAAGATGTTGTATTTTCCTTCATTTATTCAACAAACATTTATCAAATACCTACTGTGTTTCAGGCACTTTTCAGTACTGAAGATACAATAGAATTTGTCCTCAAGGAGCTTAACATCAGATAGGACAAAATGGTTCAGAAATATACATAGTGTAAAATAAGATTGAGCTAAATATAAAGGATAGGCCCAGCAAAGTACTATGAGACATTTGTGCAGAGAATGACCACCTTTACTTGAGATTTTGTGTGTGTGCATGTGGGCAACGGCATGGGAGAGACGGTAAATGCTTATGAAAACCTTCTTGGAAGAGTTGTAACAAGTAGATACAGGAGAGGGTCCATTGCAGCCATCAGAGACAATGTGATCAAAGAAGACATGATAAGAAGGAGTACTAGGAAAAGATAATAAAGTTTGGTTTGAACATAAAATATTTAATAAGAAGTAGCATGAGACAAGGTTGAAAGGTGAGTTCGGAGCCAGACTTGCCTCCAAGTCACGCAGCTAATAAGTGGCAGAAATACATGTTTTTTCATGTTGGCAGGTCAGTAGTATTCATTTACTATATTTATGGACAGGGTTATTATTGTTGTTGTTGTTTTATTTAAACCATTTGGGTACATATTAGATAAATAGTTTCTTTAAAAACCTAAGTTTTCCAAGTAGTAACTCAAAAACTTTCATCTTTCAAAATTCAAAGTTGTGACACATTAAAGTGGCAATAGTGATTTAAAAAAACATAGATTAGTTGTGGGAAAATATGCACATTAATAAATTATTAGCAGAACTGTGAATTTGTTCAACTGTTTAAAAAAACAGTTTTAATTATTTGAGAAAAGTCACTAAATTCTTCATGTCTTTAGACCGAATGATTTCACCATTGGGCATATGGCCCAAAGAGGTGAAATTGGGGTTTATGAATACTATCGTGTCTTAAGAAAGATCAAATATGAGAAATTCTTAGACATATTGGAAGAATTCTCTAAACTGATGCAGCCTTAAGAAATCAGAACCATCAAAACACTATCTCTAGCTTTTCCTATGCATATATTTATGCTTATAGACATGTATTTATATAACAGTAACATAAATGAGGTAACAATGAAATCAGTGTTATCAGAGCCACTGGGGCCAAACTCTGATTATTTGCAATGACCAATCTCAGAAAGATTGCTCAGAGAGCAACAGATGAAACATACTATCCTCTTAGTGGTGAGACCAGGGGACAAAAGTTGTGGAATATTGCCTATGTAAGCAGACATGAAATTTGTGCTGGTTTAAATATTTTTCCTTGTAACAAGGGAGGGAGGTCTCAGTGAAGGAGGGGACAAGTGGTGACAGATTATCTTGGAAAATAAACTGGAATATAAAAACAAAGGCATCCATAAAATTTAAATAATTCATATATGTCTTACCACACCACCAAATTTATAATTGTGGTTTTAATCGCTGGTACAACTTTAGGAATGGTTTGTCTTTAACTATTCTAGATTTCATAACCATTTTTTTTTTTTTGTCCATCAAGCTGTTTTTTTTTTTTAATTTATTTTTAGGCAATTGGGGTTAAGTGACTTGCCCAGGGTCACACAGCTAGTAAGTGTCAAATGTTTAGTCTGAGGTCAAACTTGAACTCAGGTCCTCCTGACTTCAGGGCTGGTGCTCTATCCACTGAGCCACCTACCTGCCCCCATCAAGCTGTTGTTAAAGATGTCACTAGAGCAACAACCTAGTCCATTTATTCCTGACTCAGTCATTTATATGTTTGATTTTTCTTCCTACTGCAATTTCATAATACCGAAGGAGAAATTTGAAGCCCTCACAATCTTGAGAGGAAATTTTTGAGGCCAGCTTTAAGAAAATCTTTTGAATGGCACTGTTGAATCATAGAGTAATTTAATGGCGAAACAATGTTGCATTCGAGATATTATGTGTTATTTTCTCATTGAATTCAAACCCTTGTGTTCCATTTAAAGACAGGGATTAAAGAATTATTATAAGACCTCTAATTCTGAATATTAGAGACTGTGACTAAAAAAAATGATAGTGGAAAGTACAAAAATTAAAAGGTCCAAGGCCCCACGTGTAAAATGCATTCTATTCATTTAAGCTTTCTGTTTCTCCACACTAGGGTGTGGTAATGAATAGTAATTTCTGTGTCACTAAAAGATCGACATGTCCTACAAAAATCAGTCACTAATTTGAGAACAAGGAGCACAGTGTTCCCCTTAAGGTGGAAATGCATGATGGGAAAATCTGTGACTTCTCATTCCATTTTTTAGACAGTCAATATATGACGGACGTTGTCCTTTTCACCTTTGTCATGGGGCAGAGTGTAGATGGTAAAATCCCTGCTAACATGCTTGTACCAATTACTCAAGCTGGGAATTATCAGTTTACCCTCAGGCTGTCTTCACAAGTTGTTTTAGTTTCCAGAATCCCATAGTTCTGGATCCACCCTAGGATTATTAAATTTCCTAAAGGTTATCTGCATTTGTTCCTCCACTTTGACCCAGAGTACTCCCACACTGGCTTTCCAAAAAAGTCAGTTCTAAAGTCTCAAACACACACATGGGCACAAACATACACTCTCATTGGAGTCCTTCCTCAGTCCAACCAACCCAGAGAACCTTTCTCACTAGATGTTCAAGCAAAGCCAAGTGGCCATAGAATTAATCTGATTTCCCAGAATCCCTCAGCATCCAAACTAGAACCATGGGATTTTCTGAGGATGTTTCACAACCAGATTCTTCACTGGTTCCTTTGAGCACAATAGGGATATCTGATTGTAATAATAATAATAATAATGATAGCTAACATTTATATAGCACTTATCATATGCTAGGCACTCTACAATTATTATGCTCACAACAATCCTAGGAGGTAGATGCTATTATTATCCCCATTTTACCAATGGGGAAACAGGCAAATTGTGACTTGCTCAGCATCACACAGCTAAATTTGAACTCATATTTTCCTGATTATGGGCTCAGCACTCTATCCACTGCACCACACTGTTTTTCTGTCTCTAGCCATATCATTCCTGAGAAGGAATAAGTTATAGATATAAGGGGCAGTGGTTCACAGACTAAAGTCAAGGCTTGATTTCAAAGATCAGAAAAAATATTTTGAGTAAAGTTAATATCAAAGCTTTCAAGAGCAATGAGCCAATTTTCTATTTCTGCTTCAAAGAAATAAGCCAATTGTGTGTTTAGTTAACAAGTAGTTCCTTTATCATAGGCTATTAATAGTCTTTACTAAATGGAACTGTTTCAATTTCACAAAACTTGCATTATTACACAGGAGATAAGCTCAGTCATCCCTTTCATATGAAAACACTTTAGACAAAAACATAAAGCCTGACTTTAGCCAAATAATTCTCAGCTGGGGAAGCTTAAAAGCAAACAGGATAATTCATGAACTGGCTAATTATTTTCTGTTGTAAGAAAATGCACACTTGTCAGAAACTCCACTAAGTTAAAAGCAGCTAGAATGAGACAGGTTCATCCTATGTGAAAATTGCCCCTCTTCCTTTACCTTTCTTCCTCGTTCACTGCCAGAAAGATTGGGTTCCTTTGCTAGGAGTCTGACAATGTAAAGGGCTGTCAGAACTTCAGAGCTATAACTAGAAACAAGTGGCTGGGATTTTGCCCCAGGCTGCTGACCTTAAGGTATGTCTATAAGACTTGTTCATCGCATTTCAACAGGACAGAAACAACAGAACTTAGGACCTAGTTATCAAGAATCATTGTTTAAAACAAACCATCTGATGGCAATCTGAATGTCCAAAAGTTTCTTTTTCACTGCATCAGGGTGGTTATCTACTCCCTCAACAGAAAGTATGCTTGATGTTACCCATCCCAGACATTTTTGTGGTACTTGTCCTGGATATAAAAATTAGTAATGATGAATCTGAACATTTGTGCATCTCTAATGGCTTCTATTGCAACCATCTCCCGGCTTCATCCCAGTTCATTCCTTTATATCCTCTATCCATAGTAGCTACGTCTTTTTTTCATCCTGGAATGCACTGGGAAAAGGGCGTAGGAGAAGGAAAGAAAAAATACTGAGAATCTGAAAAGTCCACAGTGAGAAGGAAAATTGTGTAGGTACATTCAAGTGATGCTGAAAGCTAATATTCCTGCTGCATAAAGTAAGTAACCCTTTCCTGAGAACTAGATCACCGAGTAAAATGGAGTCCACAAAAAACTTGTCCTGAATTTACAGTATGTGAACTCCTCTAATTCCCTTAACTGCTCCACTTCACTATTGTCCCATTCTCTGTTAATAGAACACTGCATTTTAAAATGTTTACTAGTAATTTTTCAAGTTAGATTTCTATTCAATTTTCTTCGACTCATTGAGTATTCTTATTATCAAGAGTTACTTGGATTTTAGACAAGTAAAATACCGGTCACTCTTTTGCTCCTTGGTAAACATCAAACTCAATTTCTCTCAGACCCCTTGGTCAGAAATAATTTATTGTATGTAGGCTACAGCTGGCTGACTCAGATCTAGCCCATATGCTTTCTGAGACACACTTTAAAGTAAACAGGATTTATCAGCCTTTTTAAAATAAGTATTGCCCTGCTGAAAATTTCATGTATCAAAAAGTTTTAGTCCAGATTTTTCTCAGAACTTCAAAAGGTTTGTTCCGGATGAAAATCTGCCCACTAAAGCTAAATTTAGTGAGGCAGGAGATGGAGTGGCAGCCAGGCAGCCTATCACAACTGGCACGAGCAAGCACCTGGAATTTCTACATTTTCTAAGAAACAGGCATGATATCATGCAGAACATAAATTCAGACCATTGTTTTCTGTTCTAAGGATTCCATAGTCTGTATAGTTGCTTCTTAATAGCCAAAAACCTCACAATCAGTCTGTAAAAATAGCAACACTGGACTATAAATGAATAGATCTTTGGCCCCTCATTTAATTACTCAAATGGTACTTCCTGATAATGGACTCAGTGTTCAGTTTACCACAGAGCTTTGCTCAAAGCATGTTAAAGCATTGTTTGGCAATGATGATTTTTTGAGGCGGGGGAAGAGGATGCTAATTATGGTCCCAATAAAAAACAATGATTGCTTCATCTTGATGATTTTATTCAGATGAGAACTGGTAAATATAGGCATTGAAATAATGTCCAGTTTTCATACTATTTAGGAACTGTCATTAATGTTGCTTAGCACTGAGCATTAGGACAAGCAAGTGTATTTAGAGACAAATATTAATCACAAAGTTATTTCTATTCAATTCAGCAATGAATTATCAAATACCTCATATGTATAGGAAGCAAGAGGCTAGAAATTTCATCAGCTAGCAAAAACCTTGTGTATGTATACACATGTATATACATATATGTATGTATACACATGTATATATATACACACATATACATATATATATGTATGTATACACACACATACACTCAAACACATTATAACCAGCCAGCATGACATGGAATTCAAGGATAACACTATATTAAAATACATACTCACTTGCAAAAATATTATAAACAAGAATGGCTGCTAATATCATTTCACAAAACAACAAAAAGAAAAAGCAGCATTTACAATTTAGAATACAAGTCAATAAATGACTTTGTTTCATTATTGTTATAAATCAAGGCAGGGAGAATCATCAGTTAACACAAAGAAGTAAAGTCTCTATGGGGCAAGTGGGCTTCTAAACATAAGCCATTTCCCACTGGTATTTTTAGTATTAAAATTATTTTAAAAAAAATACTTGGTTCACAGTCATTTGCCTTAGGGAGTAGTTTGTTGTGTCTCAGGCGAGAGAACAGAGATTTCCTTATCTGCCAGACTATAATTGAATTAGATGGTCTCCAGCATGATAGAGTCTATTTATCTTTACACAAGCATTGATGTAAAAGAAGGCAAAATAGGTGTTTGACATGGATGTCCATTTACACCAAGAAAGAGGGTTATTCTAAAATGTCATTATTCATGGCAAGAAAGGCAACATGCAGTGCCTCCTCTGAGTGATTATATTTGTTCCCAGAGGTTCTGAAATATTTGGCAGCTGAATACAATGAGAACAATGTCATACTCAAACTGTAGTACCACTCACAGGACCTTCCCATTCCTGGGAATCCTTATTGATTTGGATTTTGCACTGTATCTCCTCCCTCTTAGTGGAGAACACCTTTCGTAAACATACATCTCTTTGTTTTATGCCTCATCTGGTTTTTATTTTTAGTCACTCAACTTAGTTATATCTGTTGCTACATTTTCCAATGGATCTTGAATTATCTTGATATATGGAGGAGACATTGTTATGTTAATTGTTGAATGTCACTCACAAAAGCCTGATAGTTCTCTATCAGTACCTTCATTGAGGATGTCTTTGATACATATATAAATGATTCTCATAAATATTTCAAGATGGGCAAGTATATAGGTCAATAATTACTGATGTTATCTGGATTGCTTTTTTTCCGTCTTCTCAGCCTTCAGATATCTTGCATATTGGTCCTTCAGTTCTCTAACAATTATATCCACCTCTGGAATTGATTTTCTTTCTATATATTTGGTCCAATTCAGTTGCTTGTCCCCATCTTTGTTCTCTTTCTGCTTTTTAAAATGATCGTATCTAAGGTTGTCACTTTAGGGTTCAAGTACTGGAGTTCCACTGCCATTTTAATTTTTAATTTTTTCCCATTTTTCTTCTGTTTGTAGTCATCCTTCCATTTTCATCCTTGAATGCCCTTGAGATGATTTTACTTAGTTAAATATCTTGCTAAGCTTTCTCTAAACTATTTTTACCCTCCATTGCTTCTATCTGCTTTACAAAATGATAGTTCTTATAATAATGCATCATCTTTCATAAGATTTTTACAAATGATTTTATATTCCAACATGGAGTTTTCTTTGGCAATCATCTCTCCATTTATCAAATATGCCAAATTTTTGCTGGCTTTGGCAATTTCTGGGATCTTTGAGTCTCCTTGTGGCAATTAATGTTGGTTTAACCTCTGGATTAAATTATTATAGTTGATGTCATTAGTATTATACTCATCTCATTTTTCAATTACTATTTTAAACAAGTCAAAGTTAAGTCATTTCAATGATTGTATGCCTTACCTTTTTCTCATTATTCTTCTTAGTTTTTTTTTCATTAATGCTGATCTTAGCTCTGTTGAGTCAATGGTTAGACTCTGCACAGAAAGCTGACTCACAGACAACTCCCACATCAATAACAAGTCTTTTCTTGCCTGTTAAAATGTAATCTATTTTATTCTTTATGCTGTTATCTGGGGCTTGCAATTCTGGCCCATAATAAATATTTAATAAGTGAATTTCCACTCATTCATTATGATGTTCCCCCAGGATGTGAGCTGGTTAAGCTCTGATGAACAATGATTGAGAGGAAAATGGGATTTCCTAAGGGGCTGAGTCATATAGGGAGCTGTGGGTGGAAAGTGTTATTAGTCCTAAGTGGACAAGGAAGAATCAAAGGCATCTGAATTAGGATTGGGACTTAAGGAAATTGATAAATGGGACAGCAATGGCAACAGAAATAAGGAAGCCATGTAGGTGAGTCTGATCAAGGACATGACTAAAAGCCAAACCAAAGTTTCAACTATAGAGGGAGTGACTAATGATGAGGTTTGTGATGTGGGTTCTAGTAATGCCCATGATGGCCAGTTGGCATGCTTCATATCTTATTAACTGTAGGTTGTTTATATATATTAGTACTTCCTTGCCTGCTAACACTTCCAACATCCACTATATCTACTTACAGCGAGATTTGGAAATACATACACAAATTTCACAGAAACACAGCATATCTGAACTTGAAGGGACCTCAAAGGCCATCTGGTCTGATCTATCCCTTTTATATTTTCAACAAGTTGTCTCTAGACTTTGCTTGGAGATAGCTAATGAGAGGAAACTCACTATTTCATGAGGGATCCTATTCTACTTTTGACCATTCCTATTTTTATTAAGTTTTCCCTTAAATTAGTTCACAATTTAACTTAATTCAACTTCTACTGAATTTCCAAGTAGCAATGAAGTTATACAGCATCAGTCTATCACAGATAAAACTGATGCAGGTTCCTAGCTTTCTTAAATAATTCTCAATGATCTACAAGTAGAAAGGGACAAATCAGATTACTCAGAGATGAATGTTAGCAAGACACAAACAGCAAATAATTAAAGGACAAGCGATTCTAATGTGGTAGTAAGCCTTTCATGGAAATGACTGACCATGAGTCCATGCAGCATAAGGAGGTAAGAAAAATCAAAGCAAAGGTGATAGATGGCCAGAAAAATAAAGGGAGATTGAGGTACAGGAGACTATGATAAAGATGAAAAAATGATGCAGTATAAGGGAGGAGTGGGAGAGGGATGGTAGCTGAAAATGCTTATTGTGGAAGAAAGAATTTCAGAGGATCTTGGAGATGAACAATTTTTTCAACTCCTCAAATTGCTTATCTTTATCCTACTTTAGTCATCCATCAGATGACCCTATCACTCAAAACTACCTCACCATTCAACTGAAATTGTTCTCTCCCAGGTCATTAATAATCTCTTTATTTCTAAATCCATTGCCCTTTTCTCAGGATTTAACATTCTTTACATTACTATAGGTAACGGAAACTTATGCATTCTTTATTTTCCTCCAAAATATCTCTCTTCCCTGAGTTTTCATGACTGCTTTGTTTAGTTTCCCTTACTAATTTTAGCTGGATGCTAAAACCTTTCTAGGTTCATCTTCAATATCCCATTCCTGGTGTATAGTTGTCTAAGGCTCTATCCAAGTTACTCTTCTATTTCCTCTTGGTTTTCTCATTAAGTCTTATGGTTTCAAATTTCATCTTTATGAAGAAAAATCCCAATCTATAATAATAATCCCTCTTATATAGCTCTTTAAGTCTTTTAAAGCATTTTTTTATCTCATTTGATTCTCACAACAACCTTGCAATGTAAGTGCTATTATTATCCCCATTTTGTAGATGAGGAAACTGAGACTTAGAAAGTTGTCATGGATTATTATATTTATCAGAGTTGCTAAGTCTTTCACAGGTGATCATTATTACAATGTTGCTGTTACTATACATATTGTTCTACTGGTTCTTCTCACTTCATTCTGCACCAGTTCATATAAGTCTTCTCAGGTTTTTCTGAAACCATCCCCTTCATCATTTCTTATAGCACAATAGTGTTCCATCGCAATCATATAATACAACTTGTTCAGCCATTACCCAATTGATGGACATCCCCTCACTTTCTAATTCCATGCCACAACATAAAAGAAGATGCTATAAATATTACATATGTGTGTACATGTATGTGTGTGTGTGTGATTTTCTTCTTTGATCTCTTTGAGGTATAGACATAGCAGTATTTCTGGGTCAAAGGGATATGCAGAGTTTCATAGCCCTTTCTTTGGTCATAGATTCAAGTTGTTCTACAGGATGGATGGAGCACTTCACAGTTCCACCTATATAGTGTATCAGTGTACCTATTTTCCAACTTCTTCTTTGGCATTTGTCAATTTCCTTTTCTGTCACATTAACCAATCTGATGGCTGTGAGGTGGTGCATCAGAGCTGTTTTAATTTGCATTTCTCTAATTATTAATGATGTAGAGCATTTTTCATCTAACTATTGATTTCATGTAACTTTGATTTCTTCCTGTGAAAACTGCCTGTTCATATCCTTTAACAATTTATTAATTGGGGAATGGCTCTTATTTATACAAATTTTGTTCAGTTCCTTATATATTTAAGAAATAAGACCTTTAACAGAGAAACCTGTTATAAATTTTTCCCAATTTCCTGATTTTCTTCTAATTTTGACTGCATTGGTTTTGTTTGTACAAACGCTTTTAAATTGAATGTAACCTAAATTATCCATTTCATGAACTTCAAATTTCTCTATCTCTTTTTTTTTGGTCACGATTTTTTCCCCTACCCATAGATCTGATAGGCATTTTTTCCCATGCCCCTCTAATTTGCTTATAATATCATCCTTTTTATTTAAATCATGCACCCATTTTGACTTATCTTGTATATGATGTGAGCTATTGGTCTATGCCTAGATTCTGCCACACTGCTTTACTATTTTCCCATCAGTTTTTGTCAGACAATGAATCCTTGACCCAATAGCTGTGAAATTTGGGTTTATCAAACACTGTTTATTGTGTACATAATCAATTCCATTGATCAACCTCTCTATTTCTCATCCAGCACCATTTTTTTTTATGATTACCATTTTGTAGTGTAGTTTGAAACCTGATACTGCTAGACCTCTTTCCTTCATATTTTTTTCCATTGGTTCCTATAATATTCTTTTGTGTGTGTGTGTGTGTGTGTGTGTGTGTGTGTGTTTCAGATGAATTTTACTATTTTTTCTAGCTCTATAAAGACATTTTTGGTAGTTTGATTGATAGGGTACTGAATAAATAAATTAACGTAGGTAGTATTGTCATTTTTATTTTGAGCAATTAATATTTTTCCAACTGTTTAGATTTGTCTTTATTCACATGAGAAGTGTTTTGTAAATGTGTTCATATAGTTCCTGTGTATATCTTAGCACATAGATTCCCAAATATTTTATACTGTCTACAACTATTTTAGTTTGAATTTCTTATCTATCTCTTCCTGCTGGGTGAAATGCTAATGGCTTCTCTGGACCTACCTACCATCCTGCAACTTTGCTAAAGTTATTGTTTCAAACAGATGCTTAGTTGACTCTCTATGGTTCTCTAGATATACCATCATAATATCTGTGAAAGTTATTATTTTATTTCTTCATTGCTTGTTCTTATTCCATCTATTGCTATAGCTAGCATTTCTAGTACAATATTGAAAAATAATGTGATAATGGACATCCTTACTTCACCACTGATCGTATTGAAGACAGGCTTTTGGTTTATCACTATTACATGTAATACTTACTTTTGGCTTTAGGGTACTATTTATCATTTAAAGAAAAGCTATATTTATTCCTATGCTTACTAATGTTTTAAATAATAATGGTCATTGTATTTTGTCAAAAGCTTTTTCTCCACCTACTGACATAATCATGTTATTTCTGTTATGCTTGTTATTGATATGGTTAATGATGCTTATAGTTTTCCTAATATTAAACCAGTCCTGCTTTCCAGTTATAAACCCCACCCAGTCGTAGTGAATGATCTTTGTGATATAATATGGTAGTCTCCTTGTTAGCATTTTATTTAAAAATTTTGCATCAACATTCATTAGGGAAATTAGTCTACAGTTTTCTTTCTCTGTTTTTTTCCTTCCTGTTTTAGGTATTAAAACTCTTTTCATTTCACGGAATGAATTTGGTAGGATTCCTTTACTTATTTTTTAAAGTAATTTATATAGCATTGGAATTAATTGTTCTTTCAATGTTTGTTAGAAATTGTTTGTAAATCTATCTTGTCCTGGGTTTTTTCCCCATAGGGATGTAATGTATAGATTGTTCAAGTTCTTTTTCTGACATAGGGTTATTTAAGTGTTCTAGTTCCTCTGTTAATCTAGACCACTTTATATTTTTGTAAATATTCATCTATCTCATTTGAATTGTCAAGTTTATTGGCATATTGTTGGGCAAAATGAATCCCAATAGTTGTTTTCATTTTATCCTTATTAGGTGCACATTTACGCTTTCCTTTTTTGATATTGATAATTTGGTTTTCTTTATTTTTTAATCAAATTAGCCAATGGTTTATCTATTTTTTTTCACAAAACTAGCTACTAGTTTTATTTATTCGTTCAATAGCTTTTTTAACTTTCAATTTTATTAATCTCTCCTTTTTTTTAAATTTCCATATTGGTGTCCAACTGAGGATTTTTAATTTGTTTTGAGGGATCTTTTTTTAGTTGCATGCTCAATTTTTTGATCTGCCCTTTTTCTCTTTTATTGATGTAAGCATTTAGGATATAAATTTTCCCCTGAATACTGCTTTGGATACATTCCCCAAATTTTTGTCTCATCATTGTCATAATCTTTAATGAAATTATTGATTATTTTTATTATTTTTTCTTTGACCCACTGCTTCTTTTGGATTAGAGGTTTTGCTTGTAGATGTTTTCAAGTCATTGTACTCTTTTGTATTTGTGTCTTGAGCTTCTCTGTTACCATACTAGATTTTTATGTTCAAATGTTGCTTTTTTATTGTAATTGTTGTTCGTTCATTTTTTTCCCAGACTACTTCTTGATTTTGGACTTTATGTTAGAGCTGGGCTCTGCTCATCTCTGGAGTGGATGACAGGCCTGAAAGTCTTTCTTTTGTGTCTTTCTGCTGCTTTCATAGCTTGGTCCTGTTGGTGCTTCCAATGTGGTATAATCTGGTCTAGTTATTGCCTTACTCCAAGGGGCCTGCCACCTAGTACTAGATAAGGGAGACAGGGCTAGCAGATCTCAGCTGATTCTGTGACCAGTGCTGGTACAGGGCTTTTAAGATCTCTTTCTGACCAAGTATTAGTCACCTTACCATCACTGGGCACTGATCCCTTAATGCTGTTGACACTGCAGCCCATCACCATTGCTTCCAATGCCCTGTGCTCTTGAATAGCTCCTACTCCAGTGGCTACAGACCTCTTTTTCTGTCTTCCTAAACTGCCCTGGCCTAGGGAAAAAAAATTACTCAATGTGGCTTTTTCTTGACTTTCCCCCTCAGAATTCAGTTTGGCATTTTCTGTGGTCATTTCATAGAAAAGGTTTTGGGAGAGGTTTAGCAGCTGCGACTTTTCATTCCAACATATTGACTCCACACCCTCCATCCTTTTTTTTTTAAGTGAGGCAATTGGGTTTAAGTGACTTGCCCAAGGTCACACAGGTAGTACGTGTCAAGTGTTTGATCTGAGGCCGGATTTGAACTCAGGTCCTCCTGACTTCAGGCCAGTGCTCTATCCACTGCGCCACCTAGCTGCCCCCTCCATTCTTTTTTTTATGACACTCTTATGCATGGAATGGACTCTCCCCCACCTTCTCCTCTTGAAAATCTTCCCTTCCATCAAGGCTTAAATCAAGTAGCACTTCCTCCTTGAAATCTTCAACCTGTCCTTCTACACTACCTGCTCTAGCTGAAAATGTTCTCTCCCTCTTAAGATTTCTCAGTTTGCCTAGATCAGGGTGAAACTTCACAGAACAAATCCCCTTAATAAAAGGATTTGTTCGTAAAATTTGAACTCAGTCAAAAGGCAGCACCCAAGGACCTAGAAGGCCATATTTGACCTTGAGGCTACAGGTTCCCCACCCCTGGCCTAGATCATTCCTTTGCAATTTTCTCTTGTATTGTATCTATTTGCATTAATATATTTTCACTACATTTGATAATAAGCTCCTTGAATGGTTAGAGCCTTTATTCAATTTGTTTTGGTATTTTTAATGGCTCACAGGATAATAGTGCCTCAGTAAAAAGAGAGGACTACTCTAGAGAGCCTCTGTGGATTCTTCTAGCTCTAAATCTATGATTCTACAATAGTTGTAAAATAAATATTTGTTGATTGAATGGTGAGGTCCAGGTTATGACCATATTTGGGGTAGTTAGTTAATTGGAATGGGGAGGCAGTTAGGTGATGCGGACTGAGTCTGGAACCAGGAAAACCTGAGCTAAAATCTGGCCTCAGACACTTACTAGATGTGTGACCCTGGGCACGTCACTTTACTCTATTTGCCTTAATCCATTGGAGAGGGAAATGGTAAGCCAATGCAGTGTCTTTAGCAATAAAACTCCATGGACATTATGGTCCACAGTGTCACAAAGAGTCAGATATGGTTAATATTGGAATGGGAATGGAGTCCATTGGAGTCTCAACTGAGGCTTGTGGTATTAGAAGGAATATCAACATGGATTTTGAGGTTCCTAAGTATGAGGACTGCAGATAGAGTAGAAAGGAAGACTGAGACAATTGCTAAAACATTGAGGAAAAAGTTGTAATGTCTCAAAGTTTAGTAGACAATAAGAGAAAAGATAGGGCACAGATGGTATAATCTTATGGCATAAACTTCATAGCATGAGTTTCATAGTAAGCTGAGTGGGTTATCAAGAATATTGCCACTTCTTTTTTTAAAGATATGGACCAACTGGAAATTATAATACATTGATGAACCTATAAACTAGAAACTTTTTTTTCATTTTATGCTTGTTTCACCAGTGCACAGCACAGTGACTTACAAACAGTAATCACTTAATAATTGTCTATTGAATTAAGTATATTAACCTTAATTTAATAATTGTCTATGTAGTACTTGAATTGAGGAGGAAAGAGGAAGGGAAGAGAAACTTCCCATCTGTAAAATAAGATTTAGACTGTACTATCTTTAAAGTTCCTTCCAGCTTTATGATTCTGTCATCTGATAACTAAAATGGTTTGTGCAAAAGCAAGGATTCACCTTTCCTCATGGGCCATTGACATTGATTCTTAAGAATTGATCCAGAAAGGAAAAAGGTAAAGGAGAGAAAGGAGATGAATGAGGAAATAATATCCAGCATTATCCTAGGATACTTTATGTTGACTCAACTTGTGAAATGAATTTAGGCTTCACTCAAAAATGAAAATATTTTCTTCCATCTCCAATTCAACCACCAAATGTGTTTATACCTGGTTGTATTTGTGCCTCTCAAACAAAATGTAACTGTGATATATTATCAATTTGGATTCTCCAATAACACAGATGGCACCCCTCCACCCTTGCCTGTACTATGCAACTTGATCCACGTCCTTCCATAAGCTTGCCACAAGGGCATAACCCAATATACTTGAGACTTTGTTTACTTTCTTCTGATATCACAAGGATACCAGTGGAACATTCAGGCTATACACCTGTCATACCTTACTTCTTCTTCCACCAACTTATTTTTTCAGTTTTGTATAAAATTATATAATGAATTATTTCAGTTCAAGAATTCTGAAATGGAGTAGGGATATAGTTGAGTGAGCATACATAACAAGTCTGGCAGTAACATGATAAGCCCTCAAGGCGGGGAAGGGGGGGCAACCAGGTTGCTTAAGGAGAGACAATTAGAATTGCATTTTCCCCAGCCTGGACAAACTAGGGAGAAGAAGAGCAGAGGAGAAGAGAAGGAAAGGGAAGGGAAGGGAAGAGAAAGGAAGGAAGGAAAGAGACATTATATATATTATAATTAACATAATATAATTAATATATGATATGACATGGTATAATATTACAAACCATAAGACATATATATATGGTATTGTAACATGTAATATATGATAAAATAATTATAACTTATGTAATTCTCATTTCTATTATCCATTCATTTGTGCCAATATTTAAAAAATTATTATTTGGACCTTTAGTGATTCATAACTTTACCTGCCCTAGCAAAGAGTTCAGATTCATAACAAAGCCCTCACCGAAGGCTTGCAATGTGACACTGGTAAAATATGATTGGAAATGCTTTGTTGTGCGCTTGATCTACTTCTTATAAAAAGCAGTTCTAAACAGTAGCTTGAGATTGAGAAATTGGACTAATATGGTGTTTACTATGATGGAGATTTTGATTTTACATAAAAAAGTAATTAATTAAATTTATTCAAAAATGAAATAACTACTCATTAGGTAATGAATACCTCCATCCCTGGTGATGTTCAAGCAAGGCCACTTGTTTAGTAATATTTTTCAGAGGATTGTTTTAGTGGTTAAGGAACTAGACTAGGTATCCTGTGAGGTCCATTCCTAATCAACTAATTCTATTTGTTTAAAAAAAAAAAAAGGAAAATTCATGAAGCTTTACACCTACTGGAGCAGTATAGTCAAATGAGAAACTGAACAACTACTTGTATAATTACAAACATTTAGTCAGTGAGTAGTAAGCAGCAGCTGCCAGTAATACATCTGATGAGAGCTAACATTTATATAACATTTATTATCT
Source organism: Vombatus ursinus (assembly GCF_900497805.2). NCBI lineage: Eukaryota > Metazoa > Chordata > Mammalia > Diprotodontia > Vombatidae > Vombatus > Vombatus ursinus. Next base: position 8,335,769 of record NW_020954650.1, on the reverse strand, counting down.
CATTCAGTCTTCTTTCTAGATTATTCCATTCTGAGGCTGCTTGAAAGAAGCAGATTAAAGCAAGAAGATCCAGAACCTCTGGATTGTTGTTTGTTGATCTATCAAAACATTCTACAACTCCAATTGTTTAAACAAAACCCGGAATTCAACTTAAACTTATTTTTCAAGTTCAGACACAGCCAAAATATAAGTGCTTTCAACTGTACCTGTCAAAACCACTTTCCACTGAAACTCAAGGTGGCTAAGTTTTACCATTGTTATTGAAAGTAGAAGATTGCAAGCTATAGCCCCTTTGTATAAAAGGAAGGACCATAATGTCAGGTCATATAGACTATAGCCACGAGATAGTGAGAACTAAACTGCAATAAGATGTAAGACAATGTTTTAATTCAATTTATTTTATTTATGACATATTTTTAGATATATAGCTATGCCATAGTATGTTCAATTAAGCTATTAGATGGGAGTGAGAGAGAAGGAGGAAAGAGGAAGAAACAAAATGAGGAAAAGAAGATAGCCATACAAAGGGGAAGAAGTAAATTACTCTTGCCACTTCCTTGCTTCTACATAGCTGTCTATGGAAGATGGAGAAAACAGTCAACCAGGTGGGAACTCTGTTGTGGAACAGAAAGAATCTGGATAGCCCTTGTTTGTGGGTGTCTTTTCTGTGTCTCAGTGTTTTCCTGGGCCATGTGTATTCTTAAGGAAAAATATCATGTGCCTATTCGCGCTTTAAGCTACTTGATGTCTTGGCTTCAGAGGAAAAATAAAGAGGAAAGACAGAGAATACAAAGGAATTTGAGCAATACTGACTATGTGTCAAGGTATTTAAAATTCCAATCTTAACAAGAACTCTAGGGTCTTCCTTGTTCTTTGAATGTCCCTTTATCGGAGGTCCTCGGACCCTGGCAGCCAAAATTGATAGAACTCTTACAAATATACACTCTGTGGGCTGAAAAGTCAAGCTGGAGGTCAAACATAATAGGAGAGGATCATCTCCTTCATCTACTGGTTAGGCAGCTAGAAGTCAACATATAGGCTTTGGCACAGCTAGATACAGCAAATTGGCTGCTAATTTCCCTACCTTCATAAGAATTAACAATGAAAGGAGCAATGTAGCACTTGAGCAAATCACAGCTGGTACAGTTTACTTAGCGTTAACATAAGTCACTGTATTTACTGATGTACTGTGAAATGTCATGGTATTCTCCATTAGTTACTTGGTAAGTAAATTGGAAATTCTGCTGCAGGGAAGCCTGTAGTAACATGCCAGAACTTCCAGGGCTAGTTTTAGCAATGTATAGCACCTCCTCAGTTTGAGGAAGAGAAACACAGTCCTAAGGTTCACAGACTCATTTTTGGTTAATATGCTGTATAACTGCCACTGTTCCAAACAACCAAAACATCCTGAACAGTATTAAGAGGGCTGATGCCTTCGAAAATCATTATTTGATAGCATATGAAGCATCTATTTCACACAGAGTCTTTGAACTAATTATCTGGAGTAATTAGGCTGGTAGGAAGAAGTCAGAAAGAAGCAAATCATTTTCAGCTTAATAACCTCCTAATTATCAAGCACACAGCAGGGGCTGTGGATAAAAGAGAGGTGTTCAGCTACTGAATAGCTTTACAGAGCTCCTCTGTGCTTTCTGTCCTCTGTGCTTTACCACATTTATAGTCCCCAAATGTTGTATTTATTAACAATTTTATCATGAAGCAATACGATTATGAATTTAGGGGAAATTAGTTTAACAGGGGAACTCCTTTCTGTGCCCAATAAACATTCCTGTCCTTAGAAATTATTAAATGGCTACGTGGAAGCACACTTTAAGATCATAATGATGTTTTTGGTCCTCCTCACTAGCTTCCCTAGAAACCAATTATTTTTTTATTAATTTATTTTGATTTATCAATAATCACTTCCATATGCTTCTGAGTTTAAAATTTTTCTCCCCCTTCTTCCCCACCACCCTCCCCAAGATGGCACACAATCTGATATACGCTATATATTTACATTCATATTAAATATTTTCACATTAGTGATGTTGTAAGTAGAAATTAAAACCAATAGGAGGAACCATCAGAAAGAAGAAACAAAACTCAATAGAAGAGAAAAAAAATAACAATTCAGCTTCCATACTTCTTTCTTTGGGTGTGGATAGCATTTTCCATCACAAGGCCTCTGGAGATGTCTTAGATCCTTGTATTGCCAGGAAGGGTTAAGTTTATCAATATTAGTCATCATGCAACGTGGCTGTTGTTGTGTACAACATTCTCTTGATTCTGCTCACTTCACTCAACATCAGACCATATGAGTCTTTCCAGGTTTTTCTGAAGTCAGCCTGTCCATCATTTCTTATAGCACAATAGTATTCCATCACATTCATATACCACCACTTGCTCAGCCATTCCCCAGTTGATGGGCATCCTCTCAGTTTCCAATTCTTTGCCACCACAAAAAGAGCTGCTATGAATATCTTTGTACATGTGGATCCTTTTCCCATTTGTGTGATCTCTTTGGGATATAGCCCTAGAAGTGCTATTGCTGGGTCAAAGGGTATGCACATTTTTATGGCCCCTTGGGCATAGTTCCAAATTGCTCTCCAAAATGGTTGGATCATTTCACAACTCCACCAACAGTGCATTAGTGTTCCAATTTTCCCGCATCTTCTCCAACATTTATCATTTTCCTGTTTTGTCAAGTTGGCCATTCTGATAGGTATGATGTGGTACCTCAGAGTTGTTTTGATTTGCATTTCTCTAATCAATAGTGATTTAGAGCATTTTTTCATATGACTATAGATGGCTTTAATTTCTTCATCTGAGAACTGTCTGTTCATATCCTTTGACCATTTATCAATTGGGGAATGGCTTGTATTCTTATAAATTTGACTTAATTCTCTATATAGTTTAGAAATGAGGCCCTTATCAGAGAGACTGGTTGTAAACATTCTTTCCCAGTTTTCTACCTTCCTTCTAATCTTAGTTGCATTGGCTTTGTTTGTGCAAAAACTTTTTAATTTAATGTGATCAAAATTATCTATTTTGCTTCTTGTAATGTTCTCTATCTCCTGTTTGGTCATGAATTCTTCTGTTCTCCATAGATCTGACAGATAAACTATTCCTTGCTCTCTCAGTTTGCTTATAGTATCAGCCTTTATATCTAAATCATGTGCCCATTTTGATTTTATTTTAGTGTATGGTGTGAGATTTTGGTCTATGCCTAGTTTCTGCCGTACTCTAGAAACCAGTTATTAAAATCTTGCATAACTTCTCTCTCTAAATCCTCATGGTGCTTGTTTTACTTATTTTTACTTCTCTCAGGAGTTTTTTTGTTTTGTTTTCCTTAGAAGCAGAGTCTAACTGTGTGACCTAGGAAATCTAGGTGGCACAATGGATAGAATACCAAGCCTGAAATCAGGAATACTTGAGTTCAAATCCAGCCTCAGACACTTACTGGCTAGCCTTGTTTGAGAAAGTTGCTTAATCTCTATTTGATTCAGTTTTCTCATCTGTAAAATGGGGATAAAAATCATACCTCCCTCTCACAGTTGTTGTGAGGATAAAATAAAAAAATTTAAAGCATTTAGTACAGTGCCTGACACACAGTAGGTATTATATAAATGTTAACTACTACTACCACTACTACTACTACTAGTACTACTACTACTACTTTTATTATTTTCATTTTGCCTCCATGGACCTCAGTTTCCCCATTTGCCAAAGGAAGAATTTGAACTGATTAATCTCTAAGTTTCTTTTTATCCTGTAACTTCTATGATTTCTTTCAGATTCAGTAAGTCAAACCTCTTTTGGTGATAGCAATGGACTTCAGAACTACTTTATACACCTTTTCACCAGCACAGTTGAGTGAAAATTAATGAATAATAATGATAAGCTATAAGTTAAGGTGACATTTATAAATTGAGGGATGCTTAGAAATTAATAACTAAAATAACAGAATCCTAACTAGGAGTTGGAAGGGACCTCTTACATCCATAGGACTTAGAGCTAGGAGACAACATAGAGATCATCTATTAAATCTAGCATTCTATGGAATAGGAAACTGAGCTCTATAGAGTGTGTAACTTTCCCAAGATCACATAGGGATTGAGTAATAGAGACTGAATGCTACCTCAAGTTCTCTGACTCTAAGCAATCTTCTTCCATGGAACAACAGGTACTTCACAAAGGTCAAAGGCCACCTGAAACAGGAATCTCCTATATCTCCTATCAGTGGTCATCTTACCTGTGTTTTTTTTTTTCATTTTTTTATTGAAGGGTTCTAGCAATGAAGCACTCAGTAAAACCTGAAATAGGCTATTTTGGTTTTGGACAGTTGTAATTATTAGAAAGTATTTTTTATAATGAGTTGAAATCTGGTTCTTTATAATTTCCATCCTATTTCTTTCTTCTGAGGCCAAGCAAAACAAATATGCAATAATGCAAATAATTTTTGTTGTTTAGTCACTTTATGACTCCATTTGGAGTTTTTTTGGCAAGGATATTGGAGTGGTTTGTCATTTCCTTCTCCAGCTCATTTTTACAGATGAGGAAACTGAGGTAAAGAGTTAAGCGACTTGCCTTGCCTGGATTTGAACTCAGGTCTTCCTGACTCCAGCCCTGGGTGCTCTATCTACTGCACCATCTAGCTACCCATATCAAGGTTTATGGAATATTATGTGCCATAAAAAATGATGAGCAGGATGGTTTCAGAAAAACCTGTGAAGGCTTATATGAACTCATGCAAAGTGAAGTGAGCAGAACCAGGAAAACATTATATATACTAACGGCAATATTGTAAAAGTGATCAGCTGTGAAAGACTTAGTTACATTGATCAAGCCAATTCCAAAGGACCCATTATTGTTTATCTGTTCTCAAAGAGAACCATGACATCAGGAAGGCGATGCCTGACTTGAAGATGAATTGAATTTAAGCAAGGTAGGGCTGTGAAAAGTCACCAGCCTCACTCTCTCCTCTGGAGCCATCTGGGTCCAATGGTAAGATATAGATCAGGATGACTGGAAATGAAGAAAGGACAAACAACAATAACAACAACAACTATCCCTATGACCTGGGAAAGACCTTCGCTTAAAAAGGCCAAGGTTCCCACAGCATCTAGGGCCATCTCCAATTGTCCTGATCTATATCTCGCCACTGGTCCCAGATGGCTCCAGAGGAGAAAGTGAGGCTGGTGACTTTGCACAGCCTTCCCTCACTTAAATTCAATTCATGTAAAAGTCAAGGCATCAACTTCCTGAAGTCATGGTTCTCTTCAAGAACGAAGGCCAAAGGACTCATGATGAAAGATGCTATCCACCTTCAGAGAGACAATTGATAAACTCTGAACACATAGTGAAGCATCCTTTTTTTCTGCTTTCTTTATTTTTATTATTTTGTTTTGTTTGTGTTTTCTTTCATAACATAGCTAATAAGGAAATATGTCTGGCATGTTGTTACATGACACCAAACTACTTATTTTTCCACGTTTAGATTTTTTCATATCTGTTGACTGCAAGCATAGAAAGTATATACATGCATGTGTATATATATATATACATATATGTATATATAAAGATTGCAATATACATAGGAAAAGGAAATTGAATGCTGTACAATATTTCCGAAAAGTCTTAGAAAATGGAATACTTAGGACTGAGAAAGATCCCTAGTTTATGTTCCTTTTTTTTTCAATTCATAACAAAAACATAATTGGCCCTTTCCACACCTTCCTTCTAACATGCTAGTCAGAGGAACTACAAAAACCAACACTAGAGTAAGGTCACTGAGTCTAGACCTTGACTCCACCAATAAAAAATATCACTCTTTTGCCTATTAACAGGAAGTCCCCAAAGTATGCTTATTTCTGGGCATGTGTTTATGCATGTGTGTACATGTGCATGTATAGAGACACATGTAAATGAATGGCATGACAGAGGGAAGCAGAAGTACCCAGTGTGTCGAAGGGGAAGGATTACTGGTATTGGTGCCAGAAGACCTGAGCTCTAATTAGGGGTGTGCTGGAGTCAAGTCGAATAGATTCCCAAGAGGCAATTGTTAAATTTTCACTGAGTGTATTTACCCCACACAAATCAACAAATGCTACAAATCAGAGCTTTATTTATTTATTTGTTTGTTTGTTTGTTCATTTGTTTATTTGAGCTATCTATACTTAAGAAAGCAATGTAGAAAATGATAATGCAGATTAAACTTTAAAATGTATCATGCATAGTTTAATTTGTTTGTTTCCTTGAGAACTGCTTGTTAAACATTTAGAAGTACAACCTTGCTTCTAATTCTAGATCTTCCACTAATTAGTGGCAAGGCTCTCCCCTTTCCCCTTAGCCTCAGGTTCCTCATCTGTAAAATGAAAGCATTGGGTTAGTTGATCCCTTGAGGTCTTTTCCAAACCTAGAGTTTTTAATCTTAGAATGAAACAATCACTATATTTGAAAATTGATTCTCTGTTCCTTGAGATGGCTGTTGGTACTAAAGACACAAAATCCAGATGGTCATATAATTGCCTTGGCCTCCCACCCCATTTTTCAAAGACAATCTTGTAAAAACAGGACAGGGGGCATTTGCAAAAATATGGTAGTAATCATTCTAAAATCCAAAATGTAGACCACAAACCAAGAACATGAAAACCTTGGCAAGAAACAAACATATGGTGACAATGGTGATAACTGATAGTTTCATATAAAAGTTTTATTACTTCCCTTGTCATTTGGGCTTTATGCCTCATTAATCAAATATAGCTTGGCAAGTAAAATGCCCAAAGCTATAAAATTCCTACAACTGTCTGGCTTATTGGCCCTGAGTTTTATAACTGCTTTAGGGCCTAACTATCACCACCTGTTCACATCTTTATCTATTGGCATGTAACCTTGAGCACCAGCACAAAATGGGAGTAGCAAATGGAGAAGAGAGTCCTGAGTTTTATTCTACACTGAAAAATGTGTTCATAGAAGCTTAGAGATGGAAAAGATTGCCTTTTACAGATGAGGAAACAGCAAGAGAGCAAGAATGTATATGTTTGTGAGAGAGAGAGAGTGAGAGAGTGAAACAGACAGAGAGAGACACAGAGGGTGTGGGAGGGAGGGGCAGTGAGAGAGGGAGAGGGAGACAATGACTTTCTCAAGGTCAAACTGCCTTGTGCCTCTGCATTTTAATTCCCATTCATACCTGGGGCTCTTCCAAGGTACAGCTCATATCTCTCATTTGAAGAAGGCCAGTTGATAAGGGATAATTACCCAAGGCTTCTTCTTTGGGCTGTTTATTTCTTATGGGATCTTGTAAAAGGTGTTGATCCTCAGCCTCATGGGATATTAAAATGATCGACATGCACATGTTTTCTACACTTCATTGCAAGTTTTCTCATTTATGGGGGGGGGGGGAAAGCTTATCATGTAGCTACATGAAAAGATAATTAGCAAGCACATACAGGATGAAAGCATAAGAGGAATAACCAGACTATCTGTCTCCAAATTAGATATACACAACAATTTCACTATATCTGCTTCTATTCCCCGCTGTAGTCAACAGTGTTTTAATTTCTTGCTTTGCCCTCATAGCTCTGTGGCATCACACAATATATCATCTATACTTTTTCTTTAATTTCTATCTTTGTATGTTCATATCTATTAAGTGAATCCTGCTAAGGTTTCTGCAACGATGAACTTCAAACTCCATATGTAACACTCATGATACAAACCGAAAGAAGACAAATTAGGGAAAGCACTTGAGTTCAGTTCATTGATAGTGTTTATTTGGTTGAGCATATAGTACATCTCCACAGCAGCTGGGGCAATTTAGTTCACATTCATAACTTGCTCACATGGGACATTTCTCTTGAATTCTATTTCTCTAGATGTTCTGATAATAGTTTTGCTAAATCCCATTTTTACACACCAAGTTTGTTCTATAAAATCAATTTGCCAGAAAACAGTTCTAAAATTATATTTTGAAAATAACAACAATCAGGGAGAATAAAATATACCTGTGCTCTTCTGTTTTCTCTTTCTTAATCAATTATGATTTACAAAAGCTCAGTTTATAAAATTACATAAATGTCCCCAAAACATCATTCAAATCCACTTTCTAGTCAATCATGGACATTTATTGGCCAATTGACAAGTATGTATCAAACAGCTACTACATGGAGGAAATGCTCAAAGACAAAAATTAAATAGTCATTACCCTCAATGAGTTTACATTCATGTGTGTGTGTGTGTGTGTGTGTGTGTGTGTGTGTGTGTATGTACATACACACATATATATACACTTATCCTTGCCACATCGATGCGGTTATGGGAGTTGCACCCCTGCTCTCTGGAAAAACCTTGTAGAATTTTTTGGCCCTCCCTTCATACCAGAGGAGAAGTCTAAATTATTGTGGTATTAAAAGATAAAATATGTTGATATTATACAACACCATACATATATTTTATGCATTTCTGAATTCCTAAACCTTTTCTGTGTTATCTGCTGGTCTTTGCATGTCTACAGATTCCACAAAACTCCCAAAAAATTCCCATTTAATTTCTTATGCTGACCCATAATATATTGAAACCATGTTGGAGAAAGTCATGATGTGGAAGTGATAACTGTATATATATATATATGTATGTATGTATGTATGTGTGTGTGTATGTATGTATGTATGTGTATGTATACATACACACATATATATACATACACACATGTATGTATACACATGCACATGTAAGCACAAGCTAATTAACACTGGAGGGTCAGCAAAGACTGCTAGCAGGAGATGGCACTTAAGCTGAGCTTTAAAGGAATGTAGAGACCCTAAGAGCTGAAAGTGAGAAGAGAGTAAATTGAAGACATAAAACTGACATTTTCTTTAAATTATATTACATATAAACTTAGAATATTACTGTATTTCTATATAATCAAGACCAAGTTTCATTCATTTTAATTCCCATAGTAGGCTTAGTGGCAGAGTGGGGCAGGGTGTTAGATGCTTTGGTTGGTACAGATATTATCACTAGTGTTGTTAGAATGAATTAGAAAGTTTGGAAAAGGCAAAAAAAGTGAATAGAACTCTCCTCACTTGACCTGTGCCCTACCCCTTTACTCCCCCTCTCCACAATCTTCTTTCTGAACACACTGTACTTAGGTCAAGGCAGAAGCTACAGCTAAGTAATGGAGACAGCTGTGTAGGAGAGAGGATTGGATAGGTCCTTGAGTAGCGATGGAGAACCTGTGGCCTTGAGGCCACACATGGGACTCTAGGTCCTCAGGGGTGGCCCTTTGACTGAATCCAAACCTCATGGAACAAATCCCCTTAAAAAAAGGATTTGTTCTGGAAAACTTGGACTCAGTCAAAAAGCCACACCTGATGACCTAGAGGGCCACATATGGCCTTGAGGTCACAGGTTCCCCACCCCTATCCTTAAGCCTCTAACACTAGACTACACATTTCATACTACATGAAGTATGAGGTCAAAGACAAGACTTTGATGGCAGGTACTAAACTTGGATGCTCTAAAAGATTGCTAAGTTTTATTAGTGTGCTGATTACTTCCACTGACTCTAGTAATAACTCTTCCATGGAGTCTTAGTTACCATGGCCAAAACCAATTCATCTCCTGGTGTCCAAGCTTCTGGTGATGAGCATCCCTCCTTCCTCTTAACAAGGCTTCTCTTTGGATGACAGATGTACAGTTTGTGCTGGAAGTTTTTCATTAATAAGCTTCTGAGACCCCCAGGTCAACACCATGCCACGATGAGATATTGAAATAGGACTTTAATACAGCCATAAATTGTAAGGGAAACATTTTTATAGCCAACAAGTCTACTAGGTTTATTGTATAACATGTGCAAAGATCATTTCTCAACATTGATAGCAGCACCCCATCATGGTGTCTTGTATAGACTTAAGTGGTCCATAATTTCACTGCTTTTAGAATTCTTCCGACCAATTCAGATGCAATCCCTCTATACCAAAGGTTGTTAACCTAGGATTCACCAATTCTCAGGGAATCCATGAGCTTGGGTAAAAAAAAAAAGTTATATGTTTATTTTCACTAACTTCTAACATTCTAAAATGTAACATTTCCTTCAATTACGATCTAAAAAAAAAACACAGGTTTAAAAAGGGTCAATAATCTTCATCTGACTTGCCAGAGCAGTCCATGACACAAAAAAGTTGAAAATCCTGCCATTGTACTTAGTAGATGATCTTCATGAGTTGTAAGAGCCAAAAAAGTCATCCCTTCTAGCCAATCTGGTTTTAAGCCTATCCAAACTTAGATAGGTTGGTCCTCAGATGATCACTACATCATTCACCAAAACAAGACAATATTTGAAGCCTTTCTAACTTGGCAGAATCATCAGACCACAAGTTCTACTTACAGAGCCTTCAACCAATTATCCAATAAATATTTATTAAGCACCCAGTATACAACAGGCATTGTGCTATGTACTGGGGATACAAAGACAAAAATAAAATAGACCTCCCCCATCCCAAGAATTTATTACTCTTTTTGAGATGGAGTGTAAGGTAGAACTTAATATATAGAGCGTAGAACATGTGCACACATAAATATGTAAATATCATGCAAATTAAATGCTAGACAATGATAAGAACTCAAGGTCAACTCCATACTGCAGTGGGACATCAGAAAAGGAATTCCTCCTACTTCTCACATAATGTTTGCTTTCTGCTATAGAGAAAGAAGATACAGGTTTTGCCCTAGTCTAAGAACTGACTTTCTAAAGCAAATGGGTGGAACAACACACTTTGGTCTTTTGATCATTTTTTTTATTCTGAAGAGAGAATTCTAAAGAGTAAGGATCCACACTACCCTTCCACTTAATTCAGAAAATCAGGACGTACGTAACCAAATTTCTTGAAGGATCAGTTAGGAGAAACGATAAAATGGCAAACTATTACATGTACTTGGCAATATGCTTTAGCTCCTCTATGGCTTTAAAAAAAAAATTACTATCTATTGGGTAACTTCTTTTTTTTCCTAAAGTCATATTGAAAGATTATTTGCTTTGATGTTTGGGAGTGTCCTGCTTACTGGTATATCTAGGCACTGGCCCCAGGCTCACACCTGTCAGCTTAGTGACACCAGCCAAATTTACTAGTTTCTTGTCTCATCATGGTGATAGTAGAAGTACAAAAACTCAATACCATTTGGGGCCTGCCATATTATAATTCCTAGGAACTCTGAGCCAACTCTAGCTTTTCTTCCTGAGTCATATTTTACAGGAGATTAAGAGCAACCAGAGACCTTAGTCTTTGTAACTGTTGGCCAAAGTGTGTGTGTGTGTGTGTGTGTGTGTGTGTGTGTGTGTGTGTTTTAGGAGAAGGTGAGGAATTGGACCTGAGCATAAGCCCTGATGGTGGCAGAGAGCTCTGTTAAGACAGGACTGGGAAATACTATTTTTTTTTATTTGAAATTTGTGACATTAAATTGATTTAGAATGTGTGTGTGTGAAATCTCAATTCTGCAAAGGTCAGTATTCCCTTTTTAAAAGTTCTGAGCCTTCTGGCCACTATAGCTAGGTGAGCAGGTCACTAGTTTTCATGAACTTCCAATGCTTATGCTAAAGAGAGTGAATCTTCCAAAGTAATGGGAAAAAACTCAATAACAGTATTCCTTCTATTTTTCAATGTAAGACGATAGTCATTTTACTTGAATAACAGATTACTAAGTCTTAGAAAACATGAACAAAGTTTAGGGTGATGGTCAAATATATTTTGTGCTTAAGTTTATTATATATATGCATAAGTATATATTTTTATCCATATAGATCCATATCCATATATATTCATATACATATGAATATACATATATGTGTGTGTATGTGTGTGTATATATATATATATATATAAAAGCCTTTAAATGTCGTTGTGTATGTGTATATATATACACACACACACAAAGACATTTAAAGGCTTTTATATAATTATTGTGATAAAAGACAATTGGTCACAAAGGATAAGGAGGATAGAAAATCCCGATGACGAACCATATCTAATTCACAATTTTGTCCAGGGCAAGTCTTGCTGATAAATAAGATAGCCCAATCCTAAACTGACTTGGCTGGTTAGTGGAACTCATTCAGGGAAAGACTTCATTTAGAGATGGCATTACCTAAGTTCAGTCTGTAACTCAAGCTGGACAGTAGTAGATGAAATAAAAATTTGGGCCCAGGTGACTCAATGATTCACAATTCAATTGCTAAGGAAAAGAAAGGGGCCTGAGCCTGATGTAGGTAGAATGTTTCTAGGATCAACTAGAAGTAGGGAAGGGGGAAATTGAGCGTTTACTCTGAGGGTAGTTCTCCTACCATCACTTAGACCAACAGGTAGGGTCCCCAGAGTATGGATGGCTACATCTTCCCTCAAAATCTAGAAGTAACTCTCAGGGACTGGGGAGGGGGATGTTCTACTAGTATTATTCAGAAACTCTTATCCTGTTTGTTTCTCACAATTATCAATTTCCTAGTTAATTGTTCCCCAATATAAAATTTACCAATTAGTTCTCTTTTACAAGGGGATATTTTCAGAGAAGGTATAGTAAGAACCAAAGTATAATAACTTCACAAACCAGGACTATACTTTCTTCTAGCATCTTGGTCCTTAGAGACAGTGGCCTCAAGCTTAGAATGGTTGCTAAAAAATTCCCCCTTATTTAGGTCATTTCTTGGTTCAGCATTCCTGATCAAAGTCACTCCCTTGCTAGAAGGATGTAATATCTCAGCTCCCTGGACCTTTCACAGCTGCTCTGTGTCATGCAGGATGGCTCCTCAACAGACATGGCTGTGACTACCAGAAGACTCTTTTATGGACTCTAAATCTTAATCCAGAAGAGATGTTGTAGAAGTGGAAATATCAAGATTTAGCAAATGATTGACTGCATGTGGTGGGGGAAGAGTGAGGAGTCAAGGATTCAAACCTATAGAACCTCAAATGGAGCCTTTTAAAGGCCTTCACACAGGAGAAACAGAAGGGTTTTCACTACTTTAGCCTCAGACTTGTTTTTGCAGTCTGAGAAACTGAAAAAGAAACTCTGGTTAAGAAGAATCTACATCAACATATGTGTCAGATTATAAATGAATCACCTCATTTCAGGTGCATATGAGTTTATACATAATGAATGATACAATGAACCACATGTGTATGTGCTGTTCTATCAATATTTGTTGGCTGTGATTGTTATTTAAATTTCAAAGGTCATAGAAACCGTATTCCAGAGAGTTCTAAAGCCCCCAAATCCCGTTTTGATTGTTACATAACATAAATTCCAACATAACTATTTTATTCCCGAAATTATCAAGATTGCCAAACACTATGCAGGGAACATGATAGCAAGACAGTAGGAAGTAAATGAGCAAGATCTTAGAGATTGTCATATTGTTTCATGCTTCAGCATAATATTAACTCAGTTAAAACAACTGTAATTGTCTGAGAATTGAGTAATGGCAGCACTTACACAATCAATCACTGGGCTCTAGCTGCATCCTTTACCCCAGCTTCCTATATCTGCTCATGCATATGGAGATGTTTGTGGATACAGGGTCTTTCCAGGTTGAGCCCATAAGACTATAAAGATTTATTGAAATTGATTTCTGGGAAAGAAACTTTTTTTCCTCAAATTTGGATTTTACTGCTTGATGCCTGCCTTGTTTTTCTGGTGTAGCATCTTTCAGGGACATCTGAAGGCAAGCAGTGGATATGTTTTGGGAGAATTGTCTATAAATCAAATCTTTATGAACTCAACCTTTGAAATGCACGAGAAAAAAATATTTTTTAAATTCATAAGAGGAGCCCTGTGGGAAATACCTTTGTAAGAATAGTCATTTTGCATTATAAAACTTGCATTTCTTCTTGGGTAAATTTAATTTTTTTCTTGTAGTGTATTTTCCTAATGGAAAGCAAAACCACCCAGTAAAATCTCGTTTATTTGGCTTTCACAAATTCTGAATGTTTGATTGTTTTGCCAAGGCTTGGTTGGCTTCCCTCCCTTTGCTTAGTTACCATTTCTTAATGGACAATGTAAATCAATAGTATAAAAAATATTGAAGGGCTGGATAGCCATGGAGCAGTGCCAGATAATGAGTAGGACTATGAGGATCTGATTCTGGATTTGAATTTTACCAGCCCTAGGTGTGAATCCTATTTCTGATTAAGTTTAAAAAAACAAAGATCCTCTCCCCACTCCCAATCCCACTGCCTTCAGAAAGCTTTAGGAAGATAAAAACTGCTTGGTAAATAAAATTGTAGAGGAGGTGTCTACAGTATGTTCAGCATAAGTCCTTCAGAAACAATCAAACAAATTGAGACTTATTTAAAAATCACTGTTATCTTGTTCATTAAAGCAAGTTATCAAGCTTTAGAAATTGAGGAGGCATGTATTCATTATTTTCTTCCTTCCTTCTTTTTTTTTTTTTTTTTGCATGGTAATCAGGATTAAGTAACTTGCCCAGGGTCACACAGCTAGTAAGTGTCAACTGTCTGAAGCTGGGTTTGAACTCAGGTCCTCCTGAGCCAGTGGTCTATCCACTGTGCCACCTAGCTCCCACAATTAATTTCAAATATTTTGAAGAGCTTTCATGTAGAAGAGGAGAATTGGGTGGTTACACAGTGTAGAACTAGGACCAAGGCATGGAAGTTACAAGGAGGTAGATTTTAACTCAGCCAAAGTGGGAATTACTAACAATCTAACTGTGGAAGGGGATACAATGCAAATTAGTGAACTCTCCAACGTCACACAAGTGTTCATTCGGACAAGTGTTGACTATCCATCAGACAGAGGGTAAAAGGGATTTCTGCTTCAGGTGAAAGGTTATATTAGAAAGAAACCATAGGAGACACTTGAATACCTTGGGCCAAGTTTAAAAATTGCATCTCTTTACATTTGTGTCCATTATGTGTTACTCTTGAGAGGAACTTCTGGGAGCCAAGATGGCAGAGTAAGCAGTAAATCACTGTAACTCTCCCATATTCACCTCCAAACAACCAAACAACCATCAAAATAGTGCCCCAGAACAAATCCTGGAACAGCAGAGCCAGCAGAAAGATGAGGTGGAGTGGTCTTTCAGCATGGGAGACTTGGAGGATAGACAAGAAAGATTCATCTCACTTGGGTTAAAGGGGAGCACATTCCAGGGCAAGAAGTGTCCCAGTAAGTCCCACTTCAGCAAACCACAGGGAGATCCTGAGCCTCAATGTGGTGGGGCAGGCAAATGCCAATACCAGGACCCCTCCACCCCCCCCCCCACATGCCTTAGCATAGCCAAGAGAACTGGCAGACTCCAGCTCTAAGAACCTCCATATGCTTTGTAGCTCTGGGAGGGCAGGCATCATCCAGTTCAGCACAGCTCCAGACAAGTTGGCATGCATCCTCTGGTGACTGGATCTCCATGTGCTTTGGCACAGCTCTAGGCCAGCAGGCATCCTCCAGTGGCCAGACCCTGCCACCCCCCTACCCCAGCTTCAGCATTGTCCTGAGTGGGCAGGCATCCTCCAGTGGCTGGACCTCTATGTGTTTCAGTGTAGCCAGGTAAATGCAGAAAAACCTCAACTGGCCTCAGCACATACCAAATTTTAACACTTGGACCCCCATTTAGCACCAGGTAAGCTACCAGACCCCTACAGCCTCCAACAGCACCAGTCACTCCCCACCCCTTCCCCTCAATGTAGCACCGAACAAGAGGGTCCCCCATGGTCCACAGGGCAACATCAGTACAGCACAGGTAAACAGTCAGGGCCTTCAGCTACTGTCACAAGAAGCCTGTGACAGAGCCCCTTCCACCCTGGGAGCAGAGATCAAACTTGAAAGAAAGTAAAAAGACTTCAAAAAATGAGCAAAAAACAACAACAACAAAAAAAGAATCTGACCATAGAAAGTTATCACGATGACAAGGAAGACCAAGACAAAACTCAGAAGGGGGCAACAATATCAAAACAGCTATGGGCAAAACTCCAAAGAAAAACAGGAAGTGGTCCTAAACCCAGAAAGAACTCATGGAAGATCTCAAAAAGGAGCTAAAAATTATATAAGAGAAGTAAAGAAAAAGTGGGAAAATAAATGAGAGTGATTCAAGAGAACTATGAAAAAAGACTCAATAACTTGGGAAACTGCTTAAAAAGTAGAATTGGACAAATGGAAAAAGAGATAACAAAAATCCCCTGAAGAAAACAGCTCCTTAAAGAGTATAATTGGCCAAATGGAAAAGAAAGTACAAAAGTCAATTGAGGAAAACAACACCTTAAAAGTTAGTATTGGGCAAGTGGAAGCTAATGATTCTATGAGACATCATGAATCAATCAAATTCAAAAGAATGAAAAAATGAAAGAAAATGTAAAGCACCTCATGAAAAAAAAAAGCTGACCTGGAAAATAGATCCAGGTGAGACAATGTCAGAATCATTGGACTCCCTGAAAGCCATAATCAAAAGGAAGATCTGGACAGCATCTTTCAAGAAATTATCAAGGAAAACTGCCCTGATGTCCTGGAACCAGAGGGCAAAAATAGGGATTGAAAGAATCTACCAACCACCTCAAGAAAGAGATTACAAAATAAAAACCCCAAAGGAACATTGTAGCAAAATTTCAAAACTATCAGGTCAAGGAAGAAAATAGTACAAGTAGCCAGAAAGAAACAATTCAAATATCAGGGAGTCACAATCAGGATCACACTGGCCTTGGTAGCTGCCACATTAAAGGATCAGAGGTCATGCAACATGGTATTCCAGAGGGCAAAAGAACTAGGACTACAACCAAGAATCATTTACCTGGTAAAATTAAACATACTATGTCTAAGGAAAAGTAATCTTTCAATGAAATAGGATTTCATGCCTTCATAAGGAGAAGACCAGAACTAACCCAAAAAATTTGACCTCCAGTATCAAGACCCAAGAGACACATAAACAGCCAAAAAAGGGAAAGGAAAACATAAGAGATTCAATAGAGCTAAACTGTTTATATATCTATGTGGGAAGATAATACTTGTAACTTAAAAATTGTATCACTAACACTATAGATAGATAGAATGTACATAGACAGAGGGTATGGGTATAAGGTGAATTTGAGGGAATGACAAAAAATTAAGGGATGAGAAAGGGGAGTACAATGGGTGCAGAAGAAAGGGAGAAGTAGAATGGGGTAAATTATTTCACATGAAGAGGTACGAAAGACCTACTACAGTGGAAGAGAAGATGGGGAGGAGGGTGGCAATGGGCATTGCTTGAACCTTACTCTCTTCATTATTGGCTGAAAGATGAAATAATCTACACAATCAGTTGAATATGGATATCTATCTTAGGAAGGGAGGGGATTAAATAAAGGGTTGAGGGGTGACTGACAGAAGGTAGGGCAGATCAGGGAGGTGGTAGATAGAAGCAAAACACTGGTGAGGTGGGAAAGGGTGAAAAAAAAAGAGAGGACAAACAGGAAAAGAATAGGATGGAGGGAAATACACAGGTAGTAATCATAACTATGAATGTGAATGGGATGAACTGCCCCATAAAACAGAAGCAGGTAACAGAGTAGATCGTTTCGTGTTACTCTCCACTGCAGCCTTCAGTTTTTACTATCACATGTACTTGACTTGTCACAAAATTAATTCCTGTGTTCTTTAGATAATAGAATTTCATGGCATTAAAAGTATGTACATTGATAAAATATAAAATTTTAAAAGTTTTCTTTGTTACATTTTCTTTAGCAGTACATCTACTGTGGCAGCCACATTTGCTTACTCTTTGTGCTAGCTTTGAGATTTGCTCCCATCTAAATTCTATTCCAACTCTAAGGTTCTATAACAATAACAATAATAATAATAATAATAATAGCTAACATTTGAAAAGTTCATTTTTGGCTTTATAATCTCAACTGATCCTCAAGGCAAGCCTAGAAGGTTGGTGCCATTATCTCCCACTTGTATTTAAAGAAACTATAGTTGAGAGAACTTAAATAACTTAGATCCACACAACCTCATGTCTAAGGCAATATTCGAACTCAGGTCTTCCTGATTCCAAGACCAGTGCTCTATCCACATAATTGTCTCAATGATTCCTTCCCCTAGTTAAACTGGTGAAATTTGCTTGTGCTTTACAACCTTAGGAAATAATCCCACTTTATTTTAGATTGTGGTTGTGTTTTTTGAAGTGCCCTCAAGCAAAATGGTGGCTCCTAGAACAGAAACATCAAACGTGGAAATGTGGTAATACTGGCAGACACTCCTAAGTGGCCCAAACCAGATTAAAATGTAAGTGGGAAATACTTAAGATAAATGAAAATACAATAGAACAAAGATAATGTTAATATGTGGTTTTCTAAGTCAATATGATTATATAAGGTTGAGTGGGCCCTTTTCCTTGAGTTTCATACTGCTAACCTAGAGAACCATCTCAACAGAATTATGTGAATACAGTTATGACCCTCCTCCATTACTTGACCACCCTGCAATCCAACCAGTTTGTTGTTACTAGCTTTGGTGACTTTCAGGTTTTCAGCATGGTACCAGTTGATAAATTGAATTTCTCTAGATAGTAACATCCAAGATTTTCCATGTTTATGAAATATGAGGGAAAGCTCATGTCAAATTCCCATCTTTCCCATCTAGGTGGCCCATTGGATGGAACGCTGGACCTTGAGTCAGGAAGACTTCAATTCAATCCAGTCTCAGACATTTACTAGAGTGTGACCCTGTGATGTAACCTGCCTTAGCCTTGATTTCTTCATCTGTAAAAGGGGGAAATGATAATAGTAGCTTCTTCAGAGGGTTCTTATAAGGATTAAATGAGATGCTATATGTAACATGCTTTGGAAACTTTAAAGTGCTATGTAAATGTTAGCTGTTGTTATCCACACTTTAGGGTCATTGTTAAGAAGTTTATTTAGAATACAGAGCTTCTGAATTTGTATAGACATTCTGACGTATTTTAATAATGTGATCTTAGTGTGAAAGGCAGCATGGAGTAGAGGATAGAGAAACTGTCTCCAACTTAAGACAAACAGGGTTTAAGTCCTGACTTTGACACTTCCTGGCAGGGTGAACCTGGGCAAATTGCTTAACTTTTCATTCCCCAAGCAACTTTCTAAGGCTATAAATTACAAAATGCTTGTGGGTCTATACTGATAAAAGGGAGTGCCCTCACAAAGATGCTCTCTATTCCAGTGAAATCATCCAACAGGGAAAAAAAAATTCTCAACATGAGACATGAGGGTAATGTCCTCAAATCTAGATTACCTCAAAAGTCAAGGTTGTCTTGGTCTAAATTTAAATTGCAGATCAGCAAACAAATCTGTTTTTTAAAAAATTCTGAAAATACTGAAGCTGAATATTTCAGCAGCAGTAGGCACAATCTCTAAAATTTCCTCTCTAAATTAAATTGTACCATGCATAAGACAAGTGTGTTGACAAATTCTAGGAGGCATTTTACTATATTTCTAAATCTCTATTCTCCAATGCAGGGGTAGGGATTTTTTTAACTATCAAGGGACCAGAGGACAATTAGTGACTTGTGCTAAAGAAATGGCCAATGCTGAGAGGAGGAGGATGAGCAGAGAATAAGAATTCAGTAAAAGTATGTGTGGGATGGAAGGGGAGTATACCTGGAATGAGGACATCTTTCATGTTGTGAAAAGTAAAGATGGCAGAGAAGGTGGAAGGAGGCAGTGAGGGAGGAAGCTATGGTAAGACTGCATGTACTCTCTATACATTTCACTACTATTGTGGGGAGCAAGAATGCTCATATATTGTCTATAAGGAGGAGGGAGGAATCAGATTTTAAGTATCAGGAAAAAAAATGGTAGCAAAAAGATTTTTATAAAAAATAGAAAAAGAATAATAGAAGAGATAACTGAGGGGGGAAATCTATATTTCTAATGTGGTGGTGGGGGGGGTGGAATAGGCAACATCAATCACATCCCTATGGAACACACCGGTTTATGGGGAGCTCCCAACATCATGTTTTTGATCTGGGTAATATTTACCTCCCTGAACTAGTCCAGAAATATACTTTTTATATGAAATTGAGCTCTTTACCTAGGACATATATACTTTTTATATGATATTGAGTTCTTTATCTAATACAAATCTACTTTTTATATGAAATTGAGTTCTTTACCTAACAAATTGGACCTTGCACAACAATGGTGTTAACCAATGGTAAAGCCCTTGGGTTTTATACAACAAATAAGGACAAATTAAGGGGATTATGGTGATTAAGTCCAGGCAGCCCCCTGAAACTGGGAGCCACCTTTCAGTTCAACCTGTCTTTACATAAACAAACTCTTCAGCAGAATTCCTGTTTGCTCCAATGTACCCCCTTGAACAAAGGGCCCCAATAGCTTTCAGTTCCCTAGGATGGAGCAGCAGGATCCTAATAATAGTATATAGGCATATAAAAATCAAAGTATTAAGATTGTTCTCACTCGTATCTCTATCATTGTGGACTGAAGGATGCATGGTAAAAGTGTTATTAAGAGTCATCATAAGGCATTTGAGTGTCTCTTGCCACCATCAGAGGAATTTACTATGAAAGGACAAAGGGAGATATGGTGGGAGTAAAACCTAATATATTAGGCCTGGGCCTGAACATTATAGCTTATCCTGAAGTAATTGTGACATAAGCAGGGGTGATCTGGAGCCCCTCTGAGCAGCTTGTGAGAGCCAATTATTAAATTTTCAGTGTGAGCATCTGTATCTTGTTAATTGGTAAATGCTACAAATCAGGACTTGATTCATTGTTTTGTTGATTTTCTCCAGGGGTGGGGAACCTCTAGAGACTCTGAGTCTCTAGACTTAAGAAAGTGATGGAGAAAATGTGAATAATTCAGATTAAACTTAAAAGTCTGTCTTTCATACATTTTTTTCTCTTTACAGAATCCATTATTAAACACTTAAAAACACACCGCTACATATAGGTATAGGACAAAACTCCTTCTACTTTACTTAATCCCAGATAGAGATCATAAATACTTTTTGGAATGGGTAATTCATGAATCAGAAACTCACATTATTCAAGCAGTATAATAGTGAGGCCCACACTCTAACAGGTGGGAAACTTTCCTGCTGAAAGGTCAAATGGAAAAAGGAAGAGACATTAATTTCACTAGAAAGTTAACTATTTCAGTCACTGGCAGGGCTATGGTTTAAACCCATATCTTTTCATTTTCAGGCTCATGCTCTTTATGCAGTGTGAAAAGCAAACTTGAAGGATCTATCATTTCATCAGTATAAGGAAAATCCAACATGGGAGCTCTCTTTACCATACCAGAATTGCAACTTATCATTGGTAGGTATGTTCTAGGGAGTTGCTTGAAGTTACATATCCTGACCAATGTCACATAGTAGTTGTCAGGGACAGCCTTGAACCCTGGTCTTCCTAACTATAATCCTATCCCACATACATTGCATCATGTTTATTCTGTCTTTTGATGACACCATACTATACCAATAGAGTCCGCGTGGCTAATTTCTCAAATCTTATGCCAGTATTTTATTCCAATAAAATGTGCCTACACTGATTACAATGAAATAGTTGGCTTTTGGGCTGATAGTGGGCATTTTCCATTTAAACTGTCTCTCATCATCACCTGAAACAAGCCAAGACAAAAGGACCTTCCCGAAAAGGGAAGGCTGACAGAGCTTCTGAGGAATCTGACAGTGATTTGCTCTAACAGGCTGAAACAGGTGGGAAACACGAAAGACTTGTTGAAGGTTCTTAATTGCAATCTGGGTACATCTTGTGAACAGCCTGTATTTAGATTGCCATTTTTTTAATGTCAAATAACTAGCGGCTGAGACCCATTGCCCCTTGGGAACTCAACAAATTGGAATACTATTTACCAGAAATAGCTGGGTTTGTTTTGCATGCAGTAGACTCTGCAAAATTTCCCCAGTTTTTCTCTGCTGTGAAATATTCTTACACCAAGAGGCAGAGGCTGAGACTTTTCACTGAAGCTTAAATACTTCATCATTTCTCTGCAAGGATTACTTATGAAGTATCCAGGCAGGTTAAATAATTGTCCCCGAGTAGAGCTAACACATTTTTTCACATTTTCAGGTTTGATGTATTGGTAAAGTGGGTTGTTCTCAGTATCATTCCCTCTTATTAAAAGAGGTTTGCACCATTGATGCATTTGGTATTTCCTCCTGGCTATTTTGTCTTAAATATTGTTGAATGATGTTTGAATTTGTTAGGTTCCAACCAGGACCAAAACCTATGGCTAGTTAGGGTGTCTTTTCTTTTCATATTCCTTTTTCACCACCCGAGGAGGCTAAATATATTATATAATTTAAAATATTATTACAATAGTACAATATTATACAATGTAATATATATATATATATATAATATAAAATGGCCTATTGGCTATTATATAATAACTAACATTTCTATAGCACCTACTCTGTGCCAGGTACTATGTTAAGTGCTTTAGTCATAGTATTTTATTTGATCCTCACAACAAACCTGGGAGGTGTTATTATTATAGGCATTTTTATAGATGAAGAAACTGAAGGTTAAGAGACTTGCCCAAGATCATTCAAATAACATGTCTGAGGCCAGATTTGAACTCAGGAGCTCCTGACTCCAGGCCTGGCACTTTAACCACTGCACCATTATAGCTACCTTTAAGGTACCCCAGTTGTTCCCCTTTTGCTGATCAATAACCCTAAGTCTGCCCTTAGTACTTTATTCAACACAGCCACTAATTTAAATTTTTTTTTATTTCTCCTTAAAGCATCTATTATACCCCTTCCCCAGTCCTCAAATAATTTAGTAGGTAATGTAGTTTCCTAAATCGCTGGGGAAAAAAAGATTCTTTCTGTCACATGCTCCCTTAGTTCTCCCATTTTATTCCTTACAATTTTTCAGCATCACAGTATAATCTCAGGTGTTTTTGGCTGGTCACCAAAGAGGCAATCACAATAACAGATATTTACATACTACTCTAAGGTTTGAAATAATTTAACATATGTTATCTCAAGGGCAGCTAGGTAGCACAGTGGATAAAGCACCAGCCCTAGAGTCAAGAGAACCTGAGTTCAAATCTGGCCTCAGATACTTGACACTTACTAGCTGTGTGACCCTGGGCATGTCACTTAACTCCATTGCCCAGCCAAAAAAAAAAAAAAAAAAAAGAACATATGTTATCTCATTTGAATGTTACAACAATCCCGTGTAGTAGGTACTTCAGTTTTTAATTATAGCCATTTTACAAATAACAGAACTAAGGCTTAGATGTTTGTGACTTTGCCCATAATCAAATACACAGTATTGACTGGAAGCAGGGGTAGGGCCTACCCCTTCCTGAATCACAGGTTAGCCCTTTATAGACTGGTCTAAGCTACCTCTTCCTTCCTTCCTATTCTTCCTGTAGATGGATCAATCCCTCTACCTATGCTCTCAATGCTATCGCCTGAAATTATTTTTAAGCAAACTCTCTATATGGACCGTTGGTCCTCTGCCTTCCTATGTCTTTAGGCATATTATAACCCCACAATCATCCGCCCTCTTCAATATCTACTGCTTTCTATGCTGTGGCCTAAATACATAGTCATGTCTTCCCCACTATTTACAAAATCCTTCACTCCCTGCCACTATCCCCTAAAGATATCATCCTGTCATGGTAGAACTTCTTGAAAATAGTGTCGACACTTACTGCTCCTAATTCTTCTCTTCTAACTCACTTGTCCATACAGCTTGCAGCCTCACCACTCAACTGAGAGTTCTCTTTGCAAAATAATAAACAATATCTTTCATTTTTAATTTAACTATTTTTATTAACGTCAAGAGATGTGTTCATTTCCATACAAAGAGTAGTCAAGGAAATCTGTTATGAATAGTTAGTTTTTAAGATCAGATTCAATTTAAAATATTACCAACACCATTCAACTTGTCTGTGTCCCCTTCTGAACACACATACACATGTACACAATACAACATATATATGCACACATATATATGTGTATGTAAACATACATTATGTGTATATTAAATGTATTGTGTATATATACTCAGTGTATTATGGCTACATATATCATGTTATTTTATGTATATGTAATATATATTATATGCATATAGCCATTAAACATGTATATAAACACTAACACATATATATATGGTTAGTGTTTCATGGACACTTTTTATTCTTTTATTGTTTCACTATTACTTATTCATACACACACACTCACACACACACACACACACACACACACACACATACACACACTCACCATTTCTCAAAAGAAAAAGTTCTCCCTTCCTAAAAGGAAGTAAATGGAAATAATCATAAAGAAAAAAATGAAGCAAAATATTCTACTGTACAGAATGAGTAGTAAAAATGTATCTTTCTCCAACAGTGCATTGGGGTATACCCAGAACAACTGAGGTACCTTAGAGGTTAGAGTGCCAGGGCTGGAGTCAGGAAGATCTGAGTTCAAATCTGTCCTCAGACATGTTATTTGAATGATCTTGGGCAAGTCACTTAACCTTCTGTCTTTTTGCATACCCCATAACAATTTTAAACTTTTGAATTGGATCATGGTGGAGTAAAACATCAACTTTTTAGGTATTTCTCTTTCTCTTATTATAAGTAATTCGGAGCATTTTAAAAAAACACAAATGCGGATAGGTTGCATTTAATGCTTTGAAAACTGCTTATTCATTTTTTACCTCTTGTCTATTAGATATGCTCTTATTTTATATGTATATGTATATATGTATGTATGAATATGTATATCTGTATCAATTCCCTTTATCTTCGATATTAAATCTTTCAGAAATGTACTAAGATTTTCCCTCCTTAATTATTTCTCCTCTAATTCTAATCATGTTGTGCAAAAGGTTTTCAATTTTATATAATTAAAATGTACATTTTATCTCCTGTAATATTCTCTATCCCTGATTTGGTCAAGAACTCTTCCATATCCATAGTTGTGAAAGGTATCTCCTCTTCTTCTCTAATTTGTTTAAGAGATAATAGTATAGAACAGGATAGGATTTTATCTTAGTTACTATCTACCACAGTAAATAAATATCCAACAATTTCTATTTTAACATTATTATTATATTATCAATATAGTATTATATTACATTAATATAATTAATATATTAATATTAATTAATTATTATATTATTTTAAATCAATGTTGTATTTTTAATAGTTTTCTATATCTATTTATATAATATTACTCTTCTGCTATGAATTCTTTGGTTTTGAGAATTTAAGTTTGATTTTCCTTTTTCCTCTTTAGTTTCTCTGCCTTGTTATTATGTTTTTAAAAGCTTCTATTTTAAGAGACATTTCCCGTTTGATAAATGGTCAAAGAATATGAACAGGCAGTTATCAGAAGAAGAAATCAAAAGTATCGATAGTCACATGAAAAAAATGCTTTAAATCATTATTGATTAAGGAAATGCAGATCAAAAAAACTCTGAGGTACCATCTCACACATCAGATTGGCTAGCATGACTGAAGAGGAAAATGATAAATGCTGAAGAGAATGGGGAAAAAATAGGCACATGAATACATGAGTATATATGCATGTGTATAAATATATATGTTTTATGTACATAATATACATATTTACCTTTCTACTTCCTTTTTATTTATTTTAATAGTGTTTCTTTTTTAGATGCTGAGAATATAACATTTTTATTTTTTCCAATTACATGTAAAGACAATTTTTAACATTTATTTTTTATAAAAATTTTGAATTTTAAATTTCCTTCCTCTCTCCCTCCCCACATCCTTCCATAAGACAGTAAGCAATTTGATATAGGTTATATATGTGCAATCACATAAAACATATTTCCATATTAGTCATACTGTGAGAGAAGATACAGTCCAAAAGAAAAAAAAAAACACAAAAAAGAAAATGAAAATAGTATGCTTCAATCTGCATTCAGACTCCATCAGTTCTTTTTCTGAATGTGGATAATATCCTCCATCATGAGTCTTTTGGAATTGTCTTGGATCATTATATTGCTGAGAAGGGCTAAGTCAATCATAATTGATCATCACACACAGAGAGAATTGGAAAAAAGGCCTGACATCTCTCTTTAGACACAAGGCTTCCCCAGGATTAAATCAAGTAAGATTACAGAGCCAAGAGGGACCTCAGCACAAAGAAAGGGTACTGTTATTCCGGTGAACACCTTGAACACAATGGTTGTATTCTCATTATTACACAAATAATATTTTCAAGTTTTTGAAGATGTTTTACTTATGATTTTGGCTTTTGCTAACCTATATGACTGATTTTTAAATATATAGCATCTTTTAGTTTTCATGAAATTAGATGAAAATGAGATCTTTGACTAGAAATCTTTTCTCAAACAAATCATAACCATGGAATTTAGAGTTCTTTTAGTAACCTCAGGTAGCACCTTGTCTCTAATGCATTTATCATGTAATATTACAAGTTATAATTGTGTTTCATTTCTTTATTAAGCAATAAAAATCCATGGAAAGAGATCATACCTCAAACTTCTTGTCCAAAACTCATTTAGGGCCTCTGTTAGTTATCAAAAGCCATAGGAGCTATACAGAAGCTAGGACTAAGAAGCCATCCCTGGCTCCCAAGATTCTCTTTGAAGTTGTGAAAAAACTCCACCTACAGATCTATGACCTTAAGATCCTATGATTAAAAAGTTTCCCTGGTTCTTAGTTTTACTCTTATCTATTCCACTTGGTTCAGTCATTTCATTTCCATACCATAAACCAAATTTGTGGTTGTATCAATTTCAACTAGTATTTTGCTTTATTTGTTTCTAGTATCTTGTATCTGATGTTTTAGTTCGCTTATTAAATTTTCTACTTTCCACTTCCTCCTCCCCAAACCCTAAGGTGAAATGAACAATAGTAAACCTCAAGCTCCCCGAGGTTTTAAGGCTTTCCTAAATATGTACACCAAAGACCCTGTATGGCTCCCAGTCAGTCATCACTCAACTGACCTCTTCAAGTTTGTTTGTTTTCTGGAAAGTTTTAGATTAGGTTAACCCCTTACCATCCAACATTTATTGCCAAATAGGATTTTTTTTTTGGAAAAAAATAAAGTCTTTGAATCTGATTTTTGAGAAGAGGTGATCCTTTCTCATTACACAAGAGAAATGGAAAAGTGGGGAGAAAGTGCTTCCACATGGATCTAGAGGTCAACTGGGTGACTAGGGGATTCCTCTTTGAAATTTTCCATTCTAATAAGTGATGGAAAAAATATTTTTGTAAATATCAATGTGCCTCTCATAACCTTTCCCCTTCTTCTCTAGATAGTATTTCAAAAATTAGCACAACTATAGAAAAAGAAAGCCCTAGTGGCATTAAAAAGTAGGTTGCCATAGACAAATTAGAGGGTGATTACTAAACCAGCTTTGTCACTGTAGAAAGTAGGACACTTGGCCACCTTATTTAGAGTTACCATAGATAAACCAAAGCACCAATTAAAAAAAGCCTAAGTATTTCATATTATCATAATAAAACACATTTTATAACACCCTACAATTATGATACAGAATTTTATATATGCTTCAGAGATGAATGTTGTGAAGCTTTCAGAAAATAAATGTTTGTGAAATCTGACCATTAATAAGATGTGTAATGTATTTGAAATCAAACAGGATTGAAAATGGGTCTCACTTCCTTGTCAAAATCAAAACCAAAGTATAAGAAATCTCTTCCTCAGACTGTTACTACTGAAAAGAAAATTCTAAATTCTACAGTCAAGATCTATAAAAGAAAAGGTTTATAACCCAAGGTTTCATTCAAAATCTGAAAGGTGCTATGTATTTTTAAGTTACTTATATAGATAAATAAAGACCAAAGTCATAAGTAAATAAAAAATTTACATGAACTTTAAAAGATTATTTGTGTAACAATAAGAAATCAACCATTAGGATTGTTTATGCTGGGGTACTTGTACTTTCCCTCTTTGCTATGAGACCCCTCTCAGCTCTGAACCCATGATCACAGACAGGGTTTGGTCCTGGAAAGACCTGATATCTAAAAATACAGGTTACACTCTTTCTCAAACTCTCTGGGTTTTAATACCTCCACCCAAAAGCCCTGGGAAAAATCACTTTTGGTCTCTTAAGATATAATAGAAAGGTACTCAATGTATAGTGTATATAAAGGGATAGGTCAGCATTCATTTCTGATATATAGAGGAAATGCTTAACGTAAGAGATTTTTGGGAGTCTTTGACCTAAGCTTGTCTGACGTAAGCATTAGCAGTAATATAACTACTATTATACTCTCCAGGGAGGTGATACTTAAAGCATCAAAGCATTAAACATTTTATGGAATTGTTAACTCAACATTTTATGTTCACCTCAGCTTTATACTGTCCATACAATTATCACCATGTCCACATTTTCTAACAAGTCAGGCCAGGAGTTAAACTCATGTTCCTGACAGTGGCCATCTTCTCCAAGAAATTCTGCAGTAATTGAAGGTGGTTTCTCTTAAAGTTCAGTTGGCATTGAGTGAAAACTTAAGAACTCCTGATCACTTGAACTCACAATTCTGCCTCCACATCTGGAAACATCAATCCCAGGATCACTGATCAATAAGCTATACTCAGTAAATAAGTGAACAGAAGAAGTATCCAAAGACCAAGGCTCAGTCTTGCCTTAGCTGGATATGTGCCTGTTGTTACTTGTTCCATCTTAATTGGGTAGAGGAATCACCCAATCTCCTATCCTTCTGAAAAGTGGCTCAAAATTCTGATATGATCCCTAACTAAAGAGAGGAGAAAAAAACTTGGAACCTGTCTCTCCTTTTTAACTAATGCAGCAATCCCACCTTTCTGATACTCTTCCGGCACATGCAACTAAATAACAGGGAAGATACTGGGTTTGAATATATAGTTCTGGGAGTTATTAGCATAGAAATGGTGATTAAGACCATGGGAGTTGATGAGGTTGCTGAGAGTATATATAAAGAAGAAAAGTAAGCTCAGGACATAACTTTAGAAAACACTCACAGTCTGGAAGCATTATTTGGATGATAATCCAACAAAGGAGAATGAAAATGATTAAATGGATAAGAGAGAGCAATGTCATGAAAACCCAAGGAAGAAAGGGTGTCCAGGACAAGAGAGTGGTCAAAATCATAAAATTCAGTAAAAAAAAAAAAAGTTTAGAAGGATGAGGACTGAGAAAGGTCCATCAGATTTGGAAATTAAAATATTATTTGTAACTTTGGAGGGAGAAATTTCAGTTGAGTGATGAGGTCAGAAGGCAGATTGTAAAAGATTGAGGAGTGACAAGAGGAAACATAAGTCAGAAAGTCAGAAAGAATAAATAAGAATATTTATTCTTACCTATACAGGTAAGAATAAACCAGACAAAGAGAGAGAAAGACAGACACAGAGAGAGAGAGACAGAGAAAGACAGAGGCAGGCCTCACCCAAGGGGAAATTCTTCAAAGCCTGTCGTGTAATAAGTGGGCAATGAGGATGTAATAGAGATGCCCACTTCTTTGAATGTTGACGGCTTCCCAGAGTCTTTCTCCTTAGGGACTTTTGCCTGAAGACAATCTAAAATTATGTGTCTTCTCTTTCAAGTTAGAAGACTAAAGATCTCACTTCTCCTTTGTTCAATTAACTACTAACCCAATTTCATCAATAAAGAGAGTCTTATGCAAATGAGCTTTGAGCCTCGGGTTACACTAACACAATTCTATGACAGAGCAGAGCAAATGCTTAATAAAGTTTTATTGATTAATTAATTAAATGATAGCTCATATATTGAACAATCATAAATTCATATGTATTATCTCATTCAATAGAATGTAAGCTCTGCGAAGGCAGAAACTTTATTTTTTGTCCCACGTCATCAGGACCTGGCAAATAGTAGGTGCTTAATAAATATTTATTGAATAAATGAGTGAGAAGAAAGCCAAACCTGTGTCAATTAATCTACAAACATTTGTTAAGTGCCTTCTATCTGCCAGGAAGTAGGCTAGGATCTGTATACAAAGATAAATGTAAATTTGCCCCAGCTCTTGAGAGTTTATTCCATCTTGGAGAGGTAACATGAACATAAGTCTAGGGCAGGTAACATGAGCCTATATATGTATTTATAGAATACGTGCAAAATGGATACAACATAAATTGGGAGGATGGGGCTAGAAGGTCAGAGGTGTCTCCAAGGTGGTAAGGTATATCCAACTGGGCTTGCTGGATATAGAAATCTAATAGTCATCAGAATGGATATGAAAATTAAATCCATAGGAGCTGGTGAGGTCCCTGGAAGAGTATAGAGAAAAAAAGAATAGAACCCAGGACAGAACCTTGAGGCATATGCACAGTTAGGAGGAAGGATAAAGATTGAGTTAAAAGAAAGACTGAGAGTGACAGGAAGCAGGAGAATGAAAAGAAAACCTTGTCAAGAAAACCCATAGAGGTTCGATCAGGCTGTGTGGACAAAGTTCTTGAATTACATGTTTTTTCATTTATTTATTCATTATATATTTGTTGAAGATTCTATATGCAAGATGATCTATATTGATTAAATTCCTTGAATATTTATCATAGCTCCATTTCTTACTGTACAATGCAAAGATGGAATTTCAGGCTATCTCTTTTGAATACTTATGTGGTTGTACCTATTTTCTGTAAAACTAGACTATAAAACAATCATTTCAACTGTCTTCCAGACTTGTTTGTATTACTGTATATGCATTTTGATGAATTATGTCTAAATGTCTTTTAAAAGAACTGGTTAAAAAAAAATTGTCAGTCAGCAAAAAGCCTATCAATTCAACAGCCAGATGTGTTATACCAGAAAAAAAAAATACTATCGATAACTCTTTTCCTTATAGTTGATGCTTTTCCTAGTGTGAGGAGGTAATATTAAGAGATTTGGAAAGATCGTTACTGAATACTTTGTGGAAATGATTGACTCATTTTACTCATATCTCACTATATCAATATTGCTTAGTGATAACAATCTAGAGTTTTAAATTTACAATTTAAATTTATAATTTTTTTTAGGATCATAATATAAGCAGGGGAGCTCAGTTGCACAATGGATAGAGCACTGAGCCTGGAGTCAGGAGGATCTGAGTTCAAATCCAACCTCAGACACTTACTAGCTGTATGACTCTGGAGCAAGTCACTTAACCTTGTTTGCCTCAGTTTCCTCATCTGTGAAAGATGAAAAGAAAAAACACTCTAGTATCTTTCCCAAGAAAACCCCAAACGAGTTCATGAAGGGCCAGACATGACTGAAATTAATCAACAACAACAAATAATATTAGCCTCTCAAGCCCAAATGAATGCAGGCCAGGGTGAGAAATTACAAGGATTTTGTATGCCCTGAAACTGTTGCAAATAACTGTGGAGTTCTGGCAAGAACTTTTAAGCTTCAGCCAGTTTGGCTCTGGCAGAATGTTGATTAGCTTAGGAGCACCCTGGCCAGGGTAATTAAACTGCTCTTGTAGATCAAAGGTACAGAAAGGAGGGCACAAGTTGGTCCTACTCAGAACACTCATGAAAATCAATTTGAACTAAGTCAAGCAGAGTAAGTGGCACTCTTTTGTGTTGGGTTACACAAGGAGGCAAAATATAGAGAACAAATTAGACAATATCACATCTGATGGAAGTGTGTTGGGGTAGGGGACACACCTTGTGTGTACATGAGATGGACTGACAACAGAGAGACTTTCCTTAGGTACCAGTACTAGATCTGAACAAATAATTGGAAACAGGTCTCATGACTATCACACACTTTTTTGCAAGTCACACAACAATGTATTGCAGACAAGTGCATGCAAATCATAAAAAAAACTTCTTTCCTAAGCCTAGATTAGACAAAAACAGAGACAGGTTTGAGGAGCTACTGAATTCTGAAGAGGGATAATAAAGACTCCGAGGTCATTGAAAATATTCACCTTAATGTAAACTCCAAAAATTACATCTAATAACAAAATGGATTAAAAGGAATGACAGCTCAAATAATTTTGAAAAGAAGATGACTATACATAGACTGGAGAGTCAAAAAGCTATTTATTATTATCATTACCATAAGTGGGAATATGACTGAATTCACTTTTTGATTCTATAGCTAACATCTGTACTGATTTACCTATAATAAGACATAAATTTTGTTTATCTCAGAATTTGTTGTTGAGTCATTTCAGTTGTGCCTGGCTCTTTGTGACCTCATTTGGAGTTTTCTTGGCAAAGGTACTGGAGTGGTTCACCATTTCCTTCTCCAGCTCATTTTACAGATGAGGAAACTGAGGCAAACAGGGTTAAGTCACTTGCCCAGGGTCACACAGCTAATGAGTTTCTGACGCTGGATTTGAACTCAGGTCTTCCTGATTCCAGGCTCAGTGCTCTATCCATTGTGCTACCTAGCTGTCCTGATCTCTGAATAATTATGAATAATCTCTAGTTTTCATGTTAACCATTACAGTCTACCTTGTTCTCCCTCAAACTCTTCATCAGTGCATCCAGCAGCCTCCGCCCACCCCTGTCCCTAGACCTAATCCACTACTGAGAAATAAAAGGGACCAAAGAAGAAACAGAGCATAATGTTAGCCTTAGATTCAGGAATGCCTAGCTTCAAATCCTGTCTCTGACATTTACTAGCTTTATGATCACAGGCAAGTGATTCAATATCTCTGACCCTCGGTTTCTTCATATACAAAAAATGTAGTTAATAATACCTTTAATACCTGACTGAAAGGGCTGTCTGAATGTCCCAGATGCTAAGTGGAACAATAGATAGAGCACTGGGCCTGAAATCAGGAAGAGCTGAGTTCAAATCCAGTCTCTTACTAGAAA
This sequence comes from Vombatus ursinus, assembly GCF_900497805.2. NCBI lineage: Eukaryota > Metazoa > Chordata > Mammalia > Diprotodontia > Vombatidae > Vombatus > Vombatus ursinus. The sequence continues at coordinate 8,302,979 of NW_020954650.1, read as the reverse complement.
CTAATTATATGACCTTGGGAAAGTCACTTAACCTCCACCTGCCTTAGTTTCCTCAATTGTAAAATTGGAATGATAATAGAACCTACCTTACACAGTTTATTGTGAAGATCAAATTAGATAATATTTATAAACTGCCTGGCACAGAATAAGTGGTTAATAAGTGCTTATTCTCTCCCTCTCCTCCTCATGAAATAATGTATGTAAAGTGATTTGCAAACTTGAATATTCTATATAAATTCCAGCCATTATTGTAAAATAAAATAAGAGGAATGAAAATGATGAGCAAGAGAAATAAGGAACAGCAAGGATTGATCATGCTTAGGAAAGATCACAAATCGAGTCCAGAAATGAAATAAAATCAGCACTAAGGATACAAGACTCTGGATGATATAATCAACTACTGAGAAAGAATAGCTTAAAATGGGATGAGGGATGAGAGAAAATCACACAAAATGTGTTGAAAGGACTGAGATTCGTACTTTGGGTAAGGCCTAGTTGAGTAATGTGACTTACTCAGCGTGGGAAATTCCTAGAGTAAAACTCTCTCCACTAATGCAAATCAGAAGCTCTGTAGTTTATAGCTTTCAAGTGGCCTGGGGCATGGAGAGATTAAACAATTTACCCTGGTTGACAGCCAGGATGTGACAAAGGCAAGACTTCAACCTAAATCTTCCTGATGCTAGACCACTTCTCTATCCATTACACCATACTAGCTCTCTTCAGATTTTAACACATGTAAGAATGAGTTTGGATTGAATACCCAACATCACTTTAGCTTGTCCTATAGAACAAAGCCACCAGGTCAGAACCAAGTGAATAATACAGTTTTTAAATCTTCTAAAAACACATGCATTTTTCTAACACCCATATTTTCTCAGACTTTGTTCCAGGCTATAATCTAAGCTAGTTTGCTAGGGAGGGAAGGGCAGAGTCACTTAAATGCCAGAAAGTCTATCAGGTATTTAATAGCTTCTTTTTAGTGGAGGAATCATTATCCTCAATACTGTTAGCCACTGGTTTATTTCTCAGGATTTTAGAAAAGGTTTTTCTATTTTTGAGCCTTGTCCACGTTGCCAGGGATTAGTCTCCCAGCGTTTATCTCTTCTGCAACACTAACCTGCAATTAAGTAAGAATCAGATCTTTCTCTGCTTAGTATCTTCCAGCCTTGAGAGCTTGCCTGAGAAATCCCTGTATACTTTAAACAAATGCTCACAACCTTCTCTTTGGACTCCTAGAGAAGAGCAGAGGGGGCAGCTAGGTGGCACAGTGGATAGAATGTCTGGCATACAGTCAGGACACCTGGATGGCCCTAGGACGCCCAGACGGCCTCAGACACTTCTAGCTGTGAGACCCTGGGCGAGTCACTTAACCCTATTTGCAGTACTTCATATGTAAAATGAGCTGGAGAAGGAAATGGAAAACCACTCTAGTCATTATCTTTGCTGAGAAAACTCCAAATTGGGTCACAAAGGATCAGACACGACTAAAATGAGCAACAACACCAGGAGAAGAGTAGGCCTGAAAGGGGAAAGTAGGATGTAGTGAATCCTTGGGCATTGCCAAACAGTGAAGAAAATTCATCTTTAAGGCAGCTAGATGAGGGAACCAACCTTTCAACCCCTGAGGAAAAAGTTGCTCTTTTCATCTCTCATTTCATTGAATCACAGACTGTAAAAGCTGAAAGAGTCCAATTCCATCATTTTAGAGCTGCAGAAAAGAGGCCCATAAAGAGGAAACAATTTGTACAAGGTTGCACAATCATCAAGTCAAGACTATAACCCAAGTCTCCTAATTCTAAGTCAGGAGACTTTTTATAAGAAAAAAAACAAAGTCAATGGTTTGATACATATATGCATATGCAAATATATGTAGGCGTATATGTATATCTATATACATAGGTTATGTATGTATATATATTCAAACACACATATGTATATACTATATACATATTCACACAGGTGTGTGTGTCTGTAGCTATATATGTGTTGTTCTGTTTGCATATATTTTAAAAGCCATGATAGCATGATTCTTACTATGCAGATGATCTTGTTGGAATAAATATGGGCTAGGATAGGATAATAGTTGCTCATGGAATTTTACTAAAATTGATCATTTATTAACTTTCTTTTGTGTCTACTTAATAGGTAGTATTGAAAAAAAAATAAAGCGCTAACAGGTCCCTCCAAAGTAAGATCAGTATTGGGGGAATATCTTTTTAAATGATTGCCTATAGACTTTTGTTCATTTGCTTTTAATAATGTGATTTAATAAATACATAGCTATGGTGACTTCGAATGAGGAAGAGCTAGGTTCAAGCCTTGCCCTTGACACAAACTGGCTTCATGATCCCGGGTTAAGTCACAGCCTCTTAGTGCCTAGGCAATTGTCTCAGACCGTATTGCAGCACTGTGACAATGAGGGAAGGGCGGGGGGAGGCACGGATTTACCCATCAGAAGTTCCCTATACCAATGGAATCACAGTTGAGAGTCCAAAATTAAAACCAACAAAAGATTTTCTAGAAGACTTGGGATATCTGGGTCCCCCATTTTCCACATGCTGTGATTTACAACATTTTCACAAAGCATCATTTAGGTCAATAACAGGCCATATCTCCCAGCACTATCAGCAATCTGGACGAGGAGTCCAGAAATATCAGAACCATCAGTGTCTTTTGGTCAAGCAGCTAGCAGCTAACCACTTTCTAAATTCAGCAAGTGTTTTAGAAATGGACTGAGTCCCTGAAAGCAGGACTTAGGTTACATCTTATTATAAAGTGTATGCTTGTCTACTTTACTGTCCACAGAATCATTTCATCCCATTCATCTCTTTCTGATTTTCCATATGAGTTTTTGTCATTTAGTCAACAGCCATTCCTTTGGTCTGTGACATAGGTATAACCTATTCATATTAAGGATAAGAGGGATGTAGCCTCATAAATTTCCTTCTATTCCAAATTGCAGATAATTCAGAGTAAAAACAAAATAAAACCTTCATTTCATGATGCAATCACCATGATTCCCCCTTACAGCATTCAAGACGTGGCCACTGAGAAAGACCTGGTGAAGCAGAGGATCAGGAAGAAACAACGCTGAGCCCTACTTGTTTTGATCCAGTGGAGAATATGAAAATATAATCCATCCTTTGGAGAAATACAGACTTTCAACACCAAACTCTCACCACATAGCTAACACTTAATTTTTCTTTAAAAAAAAAACAAACTTGAAAAGCATAGGTCCTCCTAATTGCTTGTCACAATTATTTCAACAGGCCAGAAAAAATTGCTAGCTTTGAAGTAGTGCTGCTATATAAAGACTCATTTGACAAAGATTGTAACTCACAAATAGGAAGGGCTTATATCCATGCTTCATTTAGTGTGGGTGAATTTCCTAATTTGTAAATCCATGAAATGCCAGTAGGGAATGGAATGGGTACCTATATGCAATTTGCTTCAACAGGCATTTATTAAATGTCTATCATGTTTAAAGCACCATACTAGGCACTAGGAGGCTAAATACATGATGCCCTGAAGGAAATGATCATTTAAAAGGGGAACTGACATATACACAAATATCTTTTATACAAAATAATTTCTCATATGTTTGTGAGAAAGCAAAGTATCCTGTGTGACCATGGGCAAATCATTTAACAACTCTGGACCCTAGTAACTCATCACTAAAATGAGGGGTTTGGACAAGATGACCTCTAAAATTACACACACACACACACACACACACACACACACACACTCACATTTTAGCTCTAAAAACATGATTTTAAAGATATCAAGAAACAGTATGACTAGGTTTTTTTGTTGTTGTTGTTGCAGTTTGGAGTTTTTTGTTTTGTTTTATCCTCCATTAAATTGACTATATGTTAAGGGATAGTATGTGCATTATACTAGACATACATTCACATATAGACATGCATGCACACACACACACACACACACACACACACATTTGCTCATGGTACAGTGGAAAGCATATGGATTTAGAGTCAGAGAACAAGGGTTTGGGTCCAGGTTCTTCTATTTACTACTTATGTGATCTTGAGCAGGTCACAACATCTCTGGGTCTCATTTCTTCATCTGTAAAGTGAGGCAACTCTCATTGGATGAGAGGACCTCTAGAGTATCTTTTTAGTTTTAAATCTGAGCTCCTATTATGTAATATGACCTGAAAAGAAATAAATTTTTTGGGTGGCAGGGATAGGTGTAGTTTCATTGAGGATAGAGAATTTGTAAAGGGCATTGAAGGATCTACAGGATTTCAACGGTTAAGAAAGTGAGGAGGGAATTCTCCAATTAATAGGGTGGGAAAAGACACGGAGGCAGCAAGCAGAAGTGGTATTTTTGTGGAAAGGTGGTGACAATCCCATATTATTTGCCACAGAGTACATAGATAAGGCTCCAAAGATAGGAATTTCTTTTGAAGGCTTGCTTTGAGTTCAAGTGAACACAGTCTGTCCATCCACGTATACATAGATACAGAAATACCTTCAAAAACATGTATGTATGTGTGTTGTGTGAAAGTATTTGTGTGTGTGTATAAAAATGTCTATAAAGGACTAGTCTCAGAGGGAAAAAAGAATTTCCTTCCAAGCCAAGAATTCAGGTAAGTTCAATTCAATGAGTCGATATTTATTAAGCACTCACCATATGCAAATATTTATTAAGCACTCTCCATAGGTAAACTCTGCTATAAACTCAAGATATAAAGACAAAAAAAAATGGAACAGATCCTGCCCTCAAGGGATCTTATTTTCTACTAGAATTTTGGACTTTTTATGCTACACAATGGGGATATATTTTAGTAGTGGAATGATATAACCAGTTGTATTTTGAGAAAGACTAGCCTGGTAGCAATGCAGAGGATGGATCAAAAAGCAGAAGAACTAGAAATAGGGAGACTATTTGGAAAGTGATTATGATAACCCAATTGAAAAATAATATGAACTGTGAATAGAGGGATTGTAATAGGATTGTAAGAGGGATAAATTAAGTAAAATCAAAATTGGGCAACTGATTATATAAAAAAAGGAAAGAGTGAAGGAAAAGTCAGTGAATAATAATTCAGATTATGATACTACCATGAACATACATAGGCAAATCAAGAAGAGGAACAGATTTTGGAGAAAGATAATAAATTCATTTTTCAACAGGTTTTGTTTGGGCTGCTAGTGGGATATCTAGGCAACATGTCTATACAGATAAAGATTCGATTCTTGAGCTCAGGAACAAGATTATGACTATTTCAATAAATTTAAGATTTGGCTGAATAGTGGTTATCATTTAAATAATGGAAGTAGTTAAGATTATAAAGGGAAAGAATATAAAGAAATAAGAGCATCTTAGAAGGAGGCTAGAAGCACATCTCTGTGCCTGTTTATGCTTAGTGGTATCATTATTACTATTAACTGACTCTTACACTCCTCTTGGGGCCAGAAGAGGAATAGAAGTCAGAAAAGGAAATAGAAGTGGTCATAGAAGTAGGAAAAATACTAAAGCTTTTGGTGTTAAAATATTTTTTAGAGGAAAGAATTCCATTGACTAGGGAATCAGAAAATGTTTAGTGCATGAGTTGGTGCTCGAGCTGTTGTTTGTCCTTCATTCTCAAAGAGGACCATGACATCAGGGAGGTGATGCCATGACATGCAAGTGAATTGGATTTAAGTGAGAGAAAGCTGTGCAAAGTCACCAGCTTCACTTTCTCCTCCAGCGCCATCTGGGTTCAGTGGCCAGATATAGATCAGCATGACTGGAGATGGCCCTGGAAGCAGTTGGAGACCTTGGCCTTTTTAAGGTCTTTAATAGGTTTGACTGAGGCAATGTCCATTCAGTGATTAAGGTTAGGTAAGAAAAAAGGCAAAGAATGGCCTATTTTACCTAGTTAAAAAATCAGTCTGGGACGGGAAGGCACTTGAACTATGCTTTTAAGGAAGTGAGAAATTTCACAAGGTGGTATTGAAGAGTAAGTCCATTACACACATGAAGAACCATCTGGGAAAAGACAAGGAGGTAGGAGATAGAATGTCCTCTCCAATGGTGTTATAACACCCCAAAGACCAGTTTGAATGGAATGACGAGTGTGCTAAGGAGAGAATATGATAAAAGACTGGAAAGGCAAGGGGGAACCATATTGTGTAAGGATTTAAAATGTCAGGCAGATGAAGTTGAATTCTTTGTTGCACAAAAATGGAATAAAAAAATACGTTCTTTTTTATCTTTTTAACTGGCATTTCACTCAGCTCTGCCCTTCTCACTTTTCTCACCACTGCCATCCTACACCCCCCCAAAAAACATATGTACCAATTTTCCAATCCCATTAGAAGTACAGCTTATGTAGATAAGAATCCTGGTTTAGGAGAAAGTATAAAATCCTGGACTGCGATGCCTTCTGTTCTGGGCTTCTATCATAGATGAGATACTCAAGCCTGAAATGTCAGACATGATTTCTCTAATCAGCAGCTAGACTTTTGATACAAAATGTTGAAAGTTCATCAAAACATTTTGAATTTGAATTTTGAATCTGAAATACTAACTTGTTATAATTGGTCAACACATGACAATAACAGCCTCTTACATAAGACAAATTGGCAGACAAGCTTATAATTGGTTGCCTACTTTTAAATAATACCATGAATGAGCCAGGGATCTCAGGGAAGTTTCCTTCCTGCTTCACCCTCATTATTAGAATTGTGCTGTTGAGCTTCAGTGATAAAACCCAGTAATTCACAGTTTCTGTAATTATCATGGAGGGAAAAAGGAACCATTATGAATAAATATTGAAAGAACACAAATAGAGGAGTGAAAGCCCATGGTGTTGTATTTCTAGTCTTAATAGTCTCAATAAAAAGTCACTTCCTTACTGTCAGAACTGTCATCAAAGTTCTTTCTTCCAAGGTCTTTATTCCTTATCTCAGCCAAATGTTTCATCTGCCTGAAACTAGATGAGCTGGAGACTTAAAACAAGTAAACAAAAAACTCAGTAGATAACATGGAGAAGGGGATACGCTGGTAAGGGGTAAGAGTATAGTAAGTCCCAATATTTTTATCTTCATCCTCCTCCTCCTCATCATCATTATCATTATTATCATCCTTACTAATATATCATTTTATATATCATATATCATCATCTTTATTATTCAGAATATTGATGAAGATGGTGCTAACAATGGTGCCCTCAAAATTCAACCCATTGTCCATGTCATGGAGGAAAAAGGAATGAAGGCAAAGTGAACATAGCTCATCCCAGCAGCAGAAAAAACCTGTAAATTTCTAACAAAGTCTCAAGTAACATAATAGGGGGCTCCATAATGAAACACCAGACTAGGCATGTATGTCCTGAGAGCAATTGTTTCTGTGAAAGACTTCAGCCTGAAATGGCTGTCAATTGGAATAGCTTCCTGATCAATGTGATGAAATTGCTTCTATGAATGTAAGAACTTAAAGAGATGACCTAGGTTCTTAGGGTATCCCTCCTTGAAAACATTGTGAAACCAATCAGTTTGATATGAAGCACAGTGGAATGAGTTGTACTCCATCATACTCTGGTGCCTCAAGAAGGCAAAATACAAATTAGAAATGCCAATACCCTGCTGCAGTACAAATGGCTCTAACAATTGAAAAAAGCAGACCTCAAAGGTGCAGGAAATGGATAGATGACAGTAATACTTTCATTATACACGGACACTATATTTTAGTAAAATTGGAAATAGATTTCAAACTGCTTTATACTTTCTAATATTTTCTGTCAAAGACCAAACAGTGTAGAGAAGGTTTTTTTTTTTTTAATCCCTAAGCCTAGAATGATGAAATAAGAGATAATATTAAGGGACTCTTAAAATCTGGAAGGGAAAAAGGTGAAGGAAGACCTTAAAGTCACTAAAAATCTTTACTTAATGTAAACTCTAGAAATTATACCTAAAAACTGCTTTTAAAAAGATGAAAAAAACAGCATGGCTATCTTCAAAGTATTTTGAAAAGGAAATGAATCACATAAGGTTGCAAGTTGACCCTACATTTAATTATCATGATAATCAGCTTGACAGGATCAACAATAGAGTGAATGGGTCTCCATCTTAGATTACCATTAGAAAAATCCTTTATAAAATGTGACAGCATGAATTCAACCAGAAGGACAATTAGACATGAGTACCAAAGTAATATCAGAGTTATTCAAAAAAGCTGTTATCTACTATACCCTTCAGAAATGAATGCATTTGCCTGCAATATTTGTTTTGGATCCTTTGCAAAATAGTGTATGTAGCAGCATCTGCAATGATAAAAGCTGTAGGAGAAAAGGTAGAACTGTCAATGAAAACTATAAGGACATGTGGCAAACAGCACTATGACAGAAGTGACTTGAGATAACTATAAAAGATCTAAGGAGAGGCATTGGAAGATTACATCATTATCCAGCTGCTGTACAAAGCAAAAAATTGGAACACCATATTAGCCATTTAAAGGTAGAAAGGAAACATGTAGTACCTCATGCCTTTCCCCAGGATGAGCTGATCTCTTGAAATCTCATCATCATGCTAATTGACTCATTGTTTGATACCTAGCATTTTCTTAATTCCTTCAGCTTTTGTTATTCTTTAGTCACACCAGAGGTCACACCAGAGATGGATCCTTTTCATGGCTGCTCATCCACCTTTGGTGCCCAGCAGTCACCCAACTCTTACTTGTAGCTCCAAGCAGCTGTAGTATGCCCAGGGGCCATACCTTGGTAAAATAATCTTGACAGACAGGCTAAACCAGGTTGAGGGTAACTGTCAGACCTCAAACCTGTGGATGAGTTAGAGGTATGTCTGCCCCAAGCTTGAGAAGACTTCTCCCAGTCATATGGACCAATGAGAATAATTTGTTTCAACAGCCATGAAAGTGCTTGAAGCAGGCTCTGTGGAGCACTTAGAGCTTGGCCAGACATAGAATACACCAAGGTCATCCACTGAGTCCTGGGCCATCATCTTGACTTTTGTCTTGCCACTGAACTTCAATGACTCTGGAAGAGAGAGTAAGGGTGAGGACTTCATGTAACTGTCTCACTTAAATCCAATTCACGCACAAGTCAAGACATCATTCCATGATGTTATTGGTCCTCTTCAAAAATGAAGGATAAACATCAATAACCAGAAATGTCTGAGACTGGATTTAAACTCAGGTCTTCCTGACTCCAGGTCCAGAGCTCTATCAACTGTACCATTTGGCTCCCCTTCTTTCAATTACATCCCCCCTTTAATTAGAGGAGAGTAGAGCAGTAAACATCTCCCAAAACTTCAGAACTCTTTCACCATCATCAGTTGTGCTTGGTTTCCTCTCCAGGGAACATCAAGCCTTGAGGCAGGTACCCCCTTTGGCCTCCTCTTCTACCCCACTTTTCAGCTTCATTTTGTATGTTGTCTGCCCTCGTTAGATTGTTAGCTTCTTGTGGGCAAAAAAACTATCTTTCTTTTTCTTATCCTCAGTGCTTAACATAGTGCCTATCACATAATAGGCACTTAATAAATATATATTGAATTTAATTTAATTGAAAGGATAATGAAAGGCATAATAGACAATAACATAATGAAAGAAACAGAAATTCTAGATTCACTAGATCAGTGCTTCTTAAACTGTGGGTCATGATGCCATATGGAGTCGCAAAAAAATTGTCAATAGTAAAAGATTTCTGAATGTGCAATGACTAAAAAATAATTCAAAATCAAACACATAATGAATCCAAGGTGTTTCTGGCTGTGTTTGACCATGTTGCACCTAGCAGCTTCATTTGGTTCTAAACAGAAAGCACGCACACTTTGCACTGTGCATGCCCTCAGGCCACGCAACACCAATGAATGCTGCCAAACATTGTTGAAATATGAAAAGGAGTCATGAGTGGAAAAAGTTTAAGAAGCCCTGCACTAGGTCACTAACTGAAAAAAAAAGTCAGAAATTTATAAAACATTCAATGCAATGTAAATAAATAAATAAATTGTTGATTAAATTCATTTCTACAAAGGCTTGAGAATTAAAGAAATAAATACTAAGAGAGAAACTCCAAAGAATAAGGATAAGGTTGTCTATATGGTAACATGAAATGCAACATGATGAAAACTGGAGATGGATTAAATGAAAAACAGAGAGCTTGTGCAACAGAATAGATAGATACATGAAGGGAGGTCCCTGAAATTCTAGCGGCTCTGCAAAACCAGAAATTTAGTAGAGTCAGATAAGATCATTAATCATTGGCACAAATACTTCATAGTTGTATTACTAAATTGCATTACTAATTCATATTCACGAATTACTAACAAAGCACTTGACCAGCTTCCTCTGAGATGCCAGCCTTATCTTACTTTAGTTAATAGAAGGCATCATATATCAATTACCAAAACATTGGAATGCCAGTGATCTCTTTAAAATAAGCTCATTACATGTTAATGTGCTTTATACAAAGCATTAACAGTTTTCATTTATATATATATATGTAGATAATTATATTAATATGCAAAGAATATATATGTAAAGCAGTTGCTGAAATTTTCATCTTTCATGTACTTAGATTGATGGATAGAGAGACAGACAAATAAACACTTAAAAGAAAACAATATATTGGTTTAAGACCAATAAGAGTGATGCAGAAAGTCCCAGAGCTATAAAGATGAAATCATTATCTATTCTTTGTTACTGAGTTATTTCAATCATGTCCAAATCTTTGTGATCTTATTTGGGATTTTCTTGGCAAAGATACTGAATCGATCTGTCATTTCCTTCTCCAAATCATTTTACAGATAAGGAATTGAGGCAAACAAGGTTAAGTGACTTGCCCAGGGTCACACAGCTAGTAAGGGTCTGAAACTAGATTTGAACTCCAGATGAGTCTTTCTGACTCCAGGCCCAGCACTCTACCCACTGCATGGCTTACTTCCCCCATTATCCATTTGGTAATTATTAAATAGCCTCACCAAAGCATTTATATTGCCTTTGTTGATTATTGTAAAATCTTTGACAGTTCTGCACTCCTAATTTATTAATGAACTGTATATGCTTACAATGGATGCAATTATAGTAAAAATACTACACAATTTGATGACCACATAGACAACTATTCTGTATCTAAAACACACCATGAACAAAATTATGTCAGAAAGAACTACTATAAAATGTACCATTTTTTTCTGGATGTGGTTTGTTATTTGGATTTTTTTCAAGCTTTAAGTCCACTATTGTTTCCAAAATGGAACTAAGTGTAGCATTCAAATTAAAGGGAAAATGGAACTAAATATCATATCGATGAATTAATATATTCAGATAACATAAAGATGTATGGATCTTGTCAAAAAAACACATTCAAAAGTTTCTTCATTTCAGGGGGTGTTTCTCCAATGATATCAGAATATCATTTAGGCTGATTAAGTATAAAATTTTCATGTATGCCAAAGAAAGATAGAAGTTGAAGGCTTTAAGCTTGATTCTAATGATCACATTGAACCAATGGATGAGGGTGATAACTATAGATGTCTATGGTTGTCTATCCCCCAAAAATATAAAAGAAAGGGCTGAGATGGAATATAATAAATAACTTATTAGTATTCTGAAATCAAAATTTAATGCTAAGAACTCATTCAACATAATTAATATCTGTATAATTATATAATAAATGTTAACTTTTGGAACAATAAAATGGACCATTACAAATTGGGTAAGTATTATAACAAAAACTTATATGACATGAATTCCATTGAACAAAATGTGAAGAATTTTTCTGTAATAATGGCAATGATAATAATACCACTCATAAGTTGTAAAAATTTTGTATTTATCAAATACCTAAAATGATACAACCTGGTGGCTAGATTTATACAGCTTTCATAAACTGACACATGAAAAATCCCCCATGCTACAAAAAAGCACTTGAAATAATCTTGAGAATTTTCAAATTAATTGTGCTAAAACTGTAACATTATCGCAAGTAAAACTGTTGCTCACAGTCACCTAAACATAACTTGGATCCAAAATAAAGGTATTATTTAAATTATTAAATTTTTAAATTTTTAATTATTATTTATCAATTATTATTATTTATTTATGTTATAAATTAATTATCATTGTTTATTTTTATAATAAGTTATTTAATTTTCTATTTATTTTGTAATTATTAATTATTAAAATTATTTTTATTTCATTAAATATTTCCCCATTACATGTAAAAAATTTTAAAATCTCAGTTTTTAAAAGGTTGAGTTCCAAATTTTTTATTTCTCTCCCTACTTTCCCCTCTCAGTGAGAAGACATTTTTATAACAATTATACATGTGAAGTCATGCAAAATACATTTCCATATTAGCAATGTTGCAAAAGAAAACACAAACAAAATAAAACAATAGAAGTGAAGAAAGTGAAAAAAGCATATTTTGCTCTGTATTCAAAGTTTGTCAGTTCTTTAGAGGTGCATAGCATCTTTCATCATAAGTCCTTTGTAATTATCTTGGATCATTGTCTTGATCACAGTAACTAAGTCTTTCTCAGTTGTTCATCTTTATAATATTGCTTACTGTGTACAATGTTCCCCTGGTTCTGCTCACTTCACTTTGCCTCACTTCATACAAGTCTTCCCAGGTTTTTCTGAAACCATCTTCCTCATCATTACTTATAGCACAATAGTATTCCATCACAATCATACCAAAACTTGTTCAGCCAACTTATTTCCCAATTGATGAGCATCCCATCACTTTCAAATTCTTTCCCAAAACAAAAAGAGCTTCTATAAATATTTTTGTACAAATAGGTCCTTGTTCCTCTTTGGATCTCTTTGGGATATAGACCTAGTAGTGATATTGCTGAGTCAAAGGGCATACACAGTTTTATAGCCCTTTGGGTGTAGTTCCAAATTGTTCTCCAGAATTGTTGGACTAGTTCACAATACCATCAGCAATGAATTAATGTCACAATTTTTCCATGTTCCTCCCTCCCCCACAGCATTTGTCATTTTCCTTTTCTATCATGTTAACCAATCAGATAGGTGTGAGGTGGCATCTCAGAGGTGCTTTAATTTGCATTTCTCTAATCAAGAATGATTTAGAGCATTTTTTATATGACTACTGATAACTTTGATTTATTCTTCTGAAAAGTACCTGTTCATAACCTTTGATCATTTATAAACTGAAGAATGGCTCTTATTTTTTATAAATTTGGTTCAGTTCTATACTCAGTAGTTTTCCCCCAGTTTTTTGTTTTCCTTCTAATTTTGGCTGCATTACTTTTGTTTATGCAATCAAAATTATCTATTTCACTTCCCATAATCTTTTCTGTTTCTTGTTTGGTCATAAACTCTTCCCTTATTCAGAGATTTAACAAGTACATTTTTCTGTGCTCCCCTAATTTACTCATGCTATCACCCTTTATGTCTAAATCATTTATCCATTTTGACTTTATCTTGGTATATGGTATGAGATGTTGCATATGCCTAGGTTCTGCCAAACTGTTTTCCAGTTTTCCCAGCAATTTTTGTCAAATGGTGAGTTCTAACCCAAAAACTTGGGTCTTTATGTTTATCAAACACTAGATTACTTTGTACTACTGAATATTGTGTACCTAATTTATTCTGCTGATCCACTACTCCATATTGAGCTTATTGGGAAGGGCTTCAGGTTTTTACAATGTACAGATAATGTTTGTAATGGTTTTAGATAGATAGTTCTTATCATTTTAAGAAAGGTTCTATTTCTTTACTAGTACAAGATTGTTTTGATGTTACCATTTTGTAATATAGTTTAAAACTTGAAATTATTAGGCCACATTCCTTAACCTTTTTCTCATTGATTCCCTTGATACTCGACCTTTTGTTCTTCTAGATGAATTTTGTTACTATTTTTTCTAACTCTTAAAAAGAATTATTTGGTTGTTTGACTGGAATGACCCTGAATAAGTAAATTAACTTAGGTAGAATTTTTGTTTTTATTATATTCAGCCAGCCTATCCATAAGAAATTAATATTTCTCTAATTGTTTACATCTGTCTTTATTTGTATGAAAAGTTTTTTGTATTGTGTTCATATAATACCTGGGTTTGTCTTTGCAGATAGACTCCAAAATATTTTAATTTGCCTATAGTCATTTTAAATAAAATTTTTCTATCTCTTGCTATTGGGTTTTGTTGGTACTATATAGAATGCTGATGATTTATGTGAATTTGTTTTATATACTGCAACTTTGCCAAATTTTTTAGAGTTTTCTAATTGTATCATCCTGTCATCTACAAAGAGTGATATTTTGTTTTCTCATTGCCTAGTCTTTTCCTTTAATTTATTTTTCCTGTATTATTATGATAGCTAGCAATTCTAGTACAATATGGAATAATAGCCATGATAATGGACATCCTTGTTTCATTCCTGAGCTTATTGGGAAGACTTCAAGTTTGTTCAAGTTTCAGATAATGCTTGTTATTGTTTTAGATAGATAGAACTTATTTTAAGAAAGGCTCTATTTATTCCTATGCTTTCTAATGTTTTTCCCCCATAGGAATGACTGTTGTGTTTTGTATCTATTGAGATAACCATATGATTTTTGTTATTTTTGTTATTGATGTGGTCAATTATGCTGATAGTTTTCCTAATCTTGAACCAGCCCTCCATTCCTGATATAAATCCCATTTGATCACAGTATATGATCTTTGTGATATATTACTGAAATCTCCTTGCTAATATTTCATTTAAAATTTTTGCATCGATTTTTATTAGGGAAATTGGTCTATAGTTTCTCTGTTTTTGATCTCTCTAGTTTAGGCACCAAAACCATATTTTTGCTACAAAAGGAAATTTATAGAATTCCTTTACATATTTTTCCAGATGGTTTATGTAGTACTGGAATTAATTATTATTTAAATGTTTTATAGAATTCCTTATAAATCCATCTGGTCCTTGAGATTTTTTTCCTTAGGGAGCTTACTGATGGCTTCTTAAATTTCTTTTTCTAACGTAGGATTATTTAAGTATTTGATTTCCTCTTCTGTTAAACTGGGCAATTTATATTTTTGTAAATATTTATCCATTTCACTTAGATTGTCAGTTTTACTGGCATATAATTGGGCAAAATAACTTATAATTGCTTTAACTTTTTCTTCATTGGTGGTGTCGTCACTCTTTTCAGTTTTGTGACTAGTAATTTGGTTTTCACCTTTCTTTTTTTTTAACCAAATTAATCAATGGTTTATCAATTTTATTGTTCCTCCCCCCCCCAAAAAAATGTTCCTAGCTTAACTTATTAGTTCAATGACTTTCTTACTTTGAATTTTATTCATCTCTTCATTGACTTTAAGGATTTCCATTTTGGTGTTTAATTGGGAATTTTAGTTCATTCTATTTCTAGGTTTTTTATTTGCATTCCCAATTCATTGATCTGCTCTTTCTCTTTTTTTATTGATATATGCAGTGAAAGATTTAAATTTTCCACTAAGTACTGCTTTGGCAGCATCACACAAATTTTGAAAAGTTGTCTCACTGTTGTCATTCACTTTAGTGAAATAATTGATTACTTCTGTGATCTGTTCTTTGACTCACTCAATTCTTTAGAATTAGATTATTTAGTTTCCAATTAACTTTTAATCTATGTTTCCATGGGCCTTTATTAGATGTATTTTTTATTGCATTATGGTCTGAAAAGGATGCATTTAATATTTCTGCTTTCCTGAATTTAGTTGTGAGATTTTTATATCCTAATATGAGGTTAATTTTTTGCAAAGATGCCATGAACAACTAAAAAAGGTATATTCCTTTCTGTTCCCATTCCGTATTCTCCAGAGGTCTACCATATCTAATTTTTCTGAGAACTGATTCATCTCTCTTATTAATATTACGGTTAAATGTATCCAGATCCGAGAGGGGAAAGTTGAGATCTCCCATTAGTATAGATTTATTGTCTTTTTCCTTCCATAATTCATTTAACTTTTCCTTTAAGAATTTGGATGCTATGTCTTTTGATGCATATATGTTTAGTATTAATATTACTTTATTGTCTATGGTTCCTTTTAGCAAGAGGTAGTTTCCCTGTTTATCCCTTTTAATTAGGTCTGTTTTTGCTTTTGATTTGTCTGCAATCATGATTGCTACTCCTGCCTTTTTAACTTCAGTTGAAGCATAATAGATTCTGTTACAGTCCCTTATTTTAATTTGGTGTCTGTGTGTCTCTGTTTCAAGTGTGTTTCTTGTAAACAACATATTGTTAGAATCTGATTTCTATCTGCTTCCATTTTATGGGTAAGTTCACCTCATTCATATTCACAATTACTAATTGTGCATTTCCCTCTCTCCTATTTTCTGCTGTTTATCCCTCTCTTCTTTTTTATCCTGTCCCTCCTTTCAAGTCTGTTTTGCTTGGGACCACTGCCTTCTTTTATCTGCCCTCCCTTTTATCACTCCCCTCTTTTCTCTTGTTCTCTGCCCCTCCTACTTCCTGTTGGGTAAGATAGATTTCTATTATCAATTGAATATATGTGTGCACATGCATGTATAAATATGCGTGTATATGATTTTTCCCTTTTTGAACCAGTTTACATGGGAATAATCTTTAAGCTCCTCCTGCCCCTGCCCCTGCCCCACCACTACCATTTCCCCCTCCATTGTAAAAGTTCCTCCTTGTGTACCTCTTTTATGTGAGATAAGATGTTTATACCAAAACCTCTCAATATCAGAATTAGGTAGCATTAAAATCTTTTGAAATATATAGATCCAGTTCGAAGAAATCAAAAATAATAGCTTATACTTATATAGAGCTTTAAGGTTTACAAAATATTTTACTAGATTTTCTCACTTGATCTTCACAACAATTTTCTGAAGTAGGTGCTATTACTATTCCCTTTTTACATATGAGAGAATTAAGATAAAGTAACTTGCCCAGTTTGTGTCTGAAAACCAATTTTTTTTCTTTTTTTTTTTAAGGCAATTGGGATTAAGTGACTTGCCCGGGGTCACACAGCTGGTAAGTGTCAGGTGTTTGCTCTGAGGCTGGATTTGAACTCCGGTGCTCCTGACTTTACGCTATCTACTGCGCCACTTAGCTGCCCTCCGAAAACCAATTTTTGACTCCAGGTCTAGCCCTGTGATAACACCTGACTCCCTCAAAACACATGTGTGTGTGTAATATACATGTATGTATATCCCATAATAGGATGAGGTTTATATCATCTTCATGCCCCTAGAATTGTACCAAAGGCAATTTCAATGAGCCTATATCCTAATATATTTTTATTTAATTACAAAAAGCGATTATTTTATCTATCTGTTCAATAGTCAAGAGAATATTTAATATAAAGTAATAAAAGCAAGATTTCAACTTGGGCCAGGACATTTCAATCTGAACTCCACTGAAAAAGATGAGAATGACACGAGTGATAATAATAAAACCTTTCATTGAGCCTACGTATAATGAGCTTATAGCCAGATATTTTTATTCAAATATAGTCATTTTATCTACCTATGTAATAGTTCACAAGACATTAAACATAAAAGAACCATAACGGGACTGGGAACTATCTGCAGATAATTTCTATCTGAACTACATCCAGGTAAAAGTAGAATAACAATGAAAGGAATAATGAAAAACTTTCAAATTACAGCAATATTAAAAGTAATCAAAACCAAGGTGGAACAAGACAGCCTTGGCTGCTGCAGTCATCAGCTATTACATTTTCAGGGTTAAGCTATAAAGTCAAAATGGAAACCAAATAGAAAACTGAGTTCTGACGCTATAAATGCAGGACATGTCCTTACAAATATAAGGAGAACAATCTGGTTCCCATAAAATTCAGTGTCTACTTGTGTCAACCAAGAGAATCTAACTAATGAATAAACCCTTGGTAAGTTGTTATTTTCTGTGAGATTGCTATATCACTATCAGAGCCTTAGGAAAAAAAGGCCAATTTTAAATCATAGATTTTCGAGATCTGAAATTCGTGTGTGAAATAAATTCATGAAGAATAATTACAGCCAGTGAATTAAGCACCACAAAGTAATTCTTGTTCATTTTATCTTCTCCCTCTATTAAGCAGCCAAGTGACACAGAGAATAGAATGCTTAGCCTACAGTTAGGAAGGCTTGAGCTCAATTCCAGCCTCAGACATTTACTAGTTCTGTAATCATGGTCCAACTATTTGACCTCTGTTTGCCTCAATTTCTTCAACTGCAAAATGGGAATAATAATAGCACCTGCCTCCCAGAGTTGTTGTGAGAATTAAAAGCAATGATAATTTGTAAAGAGTTTAGCACAATGTTTCATACATGCTAGGGGCTTAATAAACCTTTCCTTCCTTCCCTCCATCCTTTCTTTCCCCATTTCCCATGGCCATTGTCAGGCTTTCTTTCTCCAAAAAGTGGACCATAACCAGCAAAATAGAAATTGAGACTGACCCAAATACTTCAATTCAAATATTCCCGACTTTAGATATTAAAGTAAGCAAACACATGGGGGACAGCTAGGTGGCACAGTGAATAGGGCACTGGCCCTGGATTCAGGAGGACCTGAGTTCAAATTTGACCTCAGACACATAACACTTACTAGCCATGTGACCCTGGGCAAGTCACTTAACCCCATTGCCTAGAAAATAAATAAAGTAAGCAAACATAAACACACCTGACATGCAGTCAAAGCTTATCATTTCTGTACTTGCCCCTATTGTTTTGATCAGAAATAAACCATTCCTATAAAAAAAGAAATAAAAGATAAGGATTACCTGCTTCACATTTGTTGTTGCTCAGTTATTCAGTTGTCTGACTCTTTGTGACCCCTTGGACTTTTTATAAAAATTTATTAATTTATTGGCTAGGCAATGGGGTTAAGTGACTTGCCCAGGTTCACCCAGCTAGTAAGTGTCAAATATCTGAGGCTGGATTTGAACTCAGGTCCTCCTGATTCCTGGGCCAGAGCTCTATCCACTGCACCACCTGGTCTTTTCTTGGAAAAGACTATGAAGTGGTTTGCCATTTTCTTTCCCAGTGTGTCCCCCATTTTACCAATAAGAATAAGGCATTTAAGGGGCAAGTGACTTGCCCGGGGTCACACAGCTAGTGAATGTCTGAGGTCAGATTTGAACTTAGATCTTCTGATTCCAAGCCCAGTGCTCTATTCTCTACACCACCTAGCTGCCTTCCCATTTCACATTGCAGGGATAAAATATAAAACTGAGATCTTGTGAGATTCTCCCTCTCATCTGATTTCTGTGAAAATACCAGCAAATTTACATGTTTCCAAAGTTGTTTCACTGTTGATTATAAAGGAGTATTCCAATTCCTTTTCACTGATGCTTAGGAAAACCGCCCATTTCACCAGAAGCATAACAACCCAACATAAACACTTAATGTTGGTCAATTTAGATCCAAAGCCCTAGGTGGTTTCCCAACTCTTGGTTAATAAGAGCGCCTCCTGCAGGTTAAATGCCCAGTGACTATTATTCTGCTGTTCATCCAGATCTATTGCATTTCTTAGTTTTCTTACTTGACTGATTTAGACAGTCTGGTAGCAATCAAAACACAATGATGGAGTCATTATTGAAACCTGCAGGAATATTACCCACCACGACCATTTCTTTCAAGCAGGGCACTATTTATGTGAATAGGGCTAATAAATGTTACACCTAAACACTTCAAAAAGTAAAAAAAAAAAAAAAAAAAGGAGCTTGGGAAATTACCAAGTGGGATATGAAAGGCATAAAACATATATGACCCACTGTATAACCCTGGCAAAACAATGATGCAAAAGAAGTTTGTTTCCAGTGTTCTTCGCCCTTCCTTTCATTAATTCCATTGTTCTTCCAAGGATTCTTGGTGTTTTCACAAAGAGAAGCTGGGCAGTTTATAGGAAAGAACTCTGGGAGTTAGGAGACCTAGGTTCTTTTACAAAAAGGTAAAGGAGAATGAGGAATGATGGATGATGATTATGTTGGACAAAAGAGGTTATTGGTGGCAGCAGAGAGAAATTTTATTGGAGTGCTGGTCCTGGAAGCCAGACTTTGAAAGGGTTTAGAGTGAAACTCTTACCAGGAAATAGAGATAGTGAATATAGACTAATCTTTTTCAAACTTTGTCAGTGAATGCGGATGCTTTTAAGAAAAAGCAAAATCAAAGAATTTTTTTTATAATAGTGTAGTCCTAAGCAAGTTTTATGACTCAGAAAGAGGAACCAATAGAGAAGGAAAGATTGACATTGGGTTAATAGAACAAATTTCTGCAGCATGAGTCATGGAGCAAGACCCCAGTGGAGACCCAAAAAAATGGGATGATAGATGGAGGGGTTAGCTTTGACAAATAGGGTTAATCATCTCATTCCCTGAGATTACTAGTAATGAGGAAAGGATGACAGAACACATAGCTGTCTGAAATGTGAAATCAATCAACAATTGTTAAGCATTTACTATGTAGAATCCCATACTTTGTAAAATCCCTTAATTTTGCTATATTAAAGCATCCTCCTTCACTGACAAAGTTTAAAAACAATTAGTCTATACTCACCACTTCCTGGAAAGTGACAGACTCTAAACCCTTTCAACGTCTGGCTTTCAGGACCACTACTCTACTAAAATAACTCTACTAAAATTCCTCATGTGCCAGACACTGAGGACTATAAATGCAAAGAATGAAGCAATCCCTCAACTGAGAAGGAGCTCAAATTCTAGTTCACATCTGATTCAGGTCAGTCTGATGTTTCAGGTCTGGAATTGGAACAGACAGATACAATATCTAACAGGTTAACAAAAGGACATTTACTTAGCCATAGCACAGAAAGGCTACTCAGCAAGGATACAGCATTGACTCTGGCAAATGCAGCTTCTCTGCCTGTTTTGGCCATGATGGTATGCTCGTCAAGTCTGAGGGAGAACAGCTCCCACCTACTCAAGTTTTTACTTTTGAACTTGGGCTACCAAGTCAATTGTGTCCTGAGAATAGTTGCAAAACCTTTTAAGAAAAAAAAAAAAAACAGCTAGCCAAGCCTACATGGCAGATGTTGGTCCTGCCACTGAGCAGATGAGTGAACTCATAACAGATGTGCTCAATCTTTTCTGAAAAGTAGGCGATGAGGCAATCTGCTAGGTGAGAGGATGAGAGACAGGAGTTTTGACTGCTTGAGGTGAGAGGAAAAGGTTTACAAGAGCAACTGTGAACATACTAGAGTTTTGTAAGAGATTAATAAAAGATACAGTTTTTACTTCAGAGGGAGAAGTTATGGTCTTCTTAAGGTTTTATAAACCATAAGTTGGTTTCAGTGACATGATGAAGATAGTGCAGGGTGAATGGTTTTGAGTTGGATGAATGAATATTATTAATAAGTATCGTACCCCAGGTAGCTCTGTGTCTTTGACTCATGCCCAGAATGGCCTCCTTGCTTCTCTCTCCTTTACCAAATCCCATGGCTCCTTCAAGTCCCATTTCTTCATTGCTTCTTTTTTTGGGCAGGGGAGGCAATTGGGGTGAAGTGACTTGCCCAGGGTCACACAGATAGTAATTGTCTGATTTGAACTCAGGTCCTCCTGACTCCAAGACCAGTGCTCTATCCACTGTGCTGCCTAGCTGCCCTTGCATTATTCCTTTTACCCAAAATTGTTCTTTTTTTTCCTGATCACCCACTCTCTATTCTTCAAACTATATTATGTAACTTGTTTATACTCAGTTGGTCAAATCATTATATTGTTTCATGTTTGTTTCACGTATCCAAGCCTTATTTTCCCCCAAACTATTATAAGCTTCTTTAGGGCCAAGAGCATGTCTAATGCTACTTTATCTTCTCTATAGAGTCTAAAATGGTGCTAAATATAGAATGCCTCTCAGCAAAAACTTGGAATGGGATGGGACCTGTTATGTCAACAGTATAAGGAACTGGTATTGGGGAAACTCATGATTCAAGATCAGTAACTTTTTTGAAACTTAGAATTATAGATAAGTGCCTGGTGGCACATCCCAGGATCACACAGTCATCATCATCATCATCATCATTATCATCATCATCATCATCTTCACTAACATTTATATAGCACTACGTGTCAGGCACTGTACTAAGCACTTACAATTACTGTGTCATTTCATCCTCACAACAATCCTGAGAAGTAGATGCCATTATTATCCCAACTTAAAGATAAAGAAACTGAGGCAAACAGAGGTTAAGCAATTTGTCCAGGATCACAAAGCTAGTAAGTATCTGTGGCTGGATTTGAAATTTGAGCCCAAGTCTTCTTGACTCCAGGCCTAACACTCTATCTTCTGTGTCACCAGGCTGTGTCAGAGGCAGGACTTAAACTCAGATTTTTCTGCCTCTGAGGCAAGATCTTTATTCATTATACTACACTATAAGTACTTAATTTAATTGAAAATCTTCAAAGAAGATAATTTAAGAATAATGATCATTATGAAAAGTCACTTATTCATACTCATTTTTTGTTTTTTACCAAAAACTCTTAGTATTTATCATTATTATTCTATAAATTCAGTCAAAATAATATTTAAATATAGTTTCAGTCTCTCTAAAGTCAGAGAGTATATGAATTTATGATAGCAGATAAATATATTGTATTATAGCCATATTATAATCATAATAATTTCTGGAACAGTCACTATCTGGATTGCTATGATTTTTTTCTTTCATAATCTTAGCAGAAAGGAAACTGGATTTTAGGGTCAATGGACCTAGATTCAAATCCTAGGTCTGTTATTTTCTTCCTGTGTGACCCACTTAAAGTCTCTGGGTCTCAGTTTCCTCACTTGTACAAAGTGGGAACTTGACAAAATGACAACTATAAGGTCATTTCCTTCTCTAGATCTTTGATCATATGTCACTGTATCTAGTGAATATGATTAATTGAAATAGGTAGTTTTATCTGCAAGGAGAGGGGCAATGTACAATAATGAATAGAGAGCTGGCCTAAAGACCAGGAAGATCTGAATTCATGTCCAGCATCTGACAGATACTGGCTTTGTGATCACCTGAGCAAATGATTCTCAGGGCTTTAAACAACCCTATAAGACTACAAGTTACAAACAAGGGGCCAACTTGCTTCAGTAGAGGGAGTTTTCTCACATGAGAGTCCCCTATACCAGTGAAATTTCAGGTCCCTATCCCCTATCTACCCAGGAATGGCCTTCTTTGATTTCCAATATTTCACTGGAACTGTGGTTAAATTTTATGACTTAATAACACATCTCTGTATCTGAATAAAAGAAAAAAACTGAATCTCGAGTATTCACAGAGTCATCCCAGTTCCGATTATAGAGGAATAACTCAGCTATTACACAGGCATCCTTAGAACTCTATTTCTTTTGTTCTAAATCTTCAAGGATTTCAAACCACTAATGGTCTCCTCTAAACCCTGGAGCCTTTAGTCAGAGCATTAGTTCATAGTCAGACATAGATGGCTGGATAAACAGCATCAGAGAACTTCAGGATAACACCAGCCTAGAGGCTAATGTTAGCTATGTGAGTTGCAGAACCCAGGAGATAAAGAATATTGTAGATGGTGTGTTTTGATTTTGACTTGCTATATCATTGCTATATGGTTTCTAATAAACCACTGGGCTATTTGGTAACAAAACAGAAGTTAGGCTAGTATCATAAAGTGGAATATCTTCAACATTAAACTTCACTTTGTACTCTAAATGTGTTTTTGAAACTTGTATAAATCAAATTGACTAACCTCTGATCTTCAGATCATGCTTAAAAACACGTCAACTTTAAGTTTTTCTGGATGGTTTGCTGAATCTCCTCTTGTACCTGCTCTTAGAGGCTGTTAGGCAGTGCATTTCAAAGACAGCTGCATTTGGAGTCAGAAAACTCTGAGTCTAAATCCTAACACGGATGCTTATTAGTTGTGTGACTCCAGAGAAGTCACTTAATTTCTCTGAGTCTCACTTTCCTCATCTATAAAATGAAAGTGTTGGAATCAGTGGTCTTTAAGGTCCCTTAAAGCTTTAAACCTGTGAATCTATTATCTCATTCCATTCCATTCATTCATTCAATCTGCGTAGTATGTATAAAGCACTGTTGGGAAAATCTTGGCCTCAGCTGAACAGTTAATAATTCACAAACACTAAGAGATTTAGAGGAACTGGATGTTTAGTGAAACCCTGTGATAAACAATTTTTTAAAACAACAGAGAAGCTTCTTAATATATGAGTTCATATTTTTATATAATTTTTCTTAATGCAAAGCACGGCTTAAAGCACCAACACTCTCTAGATTCCAGTATCTTGCTTTCTTTTTTTCTCACACACTACAGCTTGAGACACCAAGACACATAAAGAAACAAACTAAACTATATTTCCAAAACAATACATTTTTTATAGGATCTAAGAGTGGACTTGAAACTATTCTATTTGACTCTGGTGCCTTAACTACTGCAAATACTTTTTTGATTGAATTAAATAATTTGAATTGGATGTGAACAGGGCCTGTATACCTCCTTGAAATCAACCAAAGCCGACCAAACCCTTTGTATAAATGGGACAAACTATTTCTGAATTGGAAAAGTATGAGTGTCTTGATTGGAAATAGTTTAGAGCAAAAGGAAGACTGAACTGTGGCAGACAGAGAGGTATCAAGAATTATTGGGTCTATGGGCATCATGGAGAGAGAGGATCCAGATTGAAGCAAGTCCAAAGAAAAGATTGGCTCTTTCCCAACTTTCTCTCCCAATTCTTTTATTTACAGACAGTACATATCTGCAGTTTTGTTATCCAAATGTTGCTAGAAAATTGAATTTTGCTTTGACTACAAAGAGGTCAAGAGTTAACTTAAAATTTTGTTGTTGTTGTTCAGTAGTTTCCAACTCTTCGTGACCTCATTTGGGTTTGTTTGTTTGGTTTTTTTTTTTTTGGCAAAGATACTGGAGTGATTTGCTATTTCCTTCTCCAGTTCATTTTACAGATGAGGAAAGTGAAGCAAACAGGGTTAAGTGACTTGCCCAGGGTCACACAGCTATTAAATGTCTGAGGCCAGACTTGAGCTCAGGAAGATGAGTCTCCCCGTCTCCAGGCCCCACACTCTATCCACTGTGCCACCTGTTTTATAACTACAGATAGATATTCACATCATGTTAGGCAGAGGAGGCAGCTGCCACCTAGCTATTAGGAATTTTTCCTAACTGGGGGCTCTGACTGGTACTGAACTCATAACTTTTCATCTAAAATATATTTCCTAAAGCCAAAGAGAAGGAAACAGAGTAGATTTCAGAGGCCATTGTATTGCCCCCAGGTTTAAAATTAGCTAATTGTTATGACATGATATTACATCATTAAAAATCTTAAACTTTATGCCATGGATTAAACTGATATTTTCCTAGAGCAGTGTCATTAAAGTGTCTTGCATATAATTATAAATACAAGCTTAATAATTATGAATTGAATTGCATCTCAGTCATCATACTATCCCTGGAGATCCATTTTTACCCTTAGTAGGTTTTAATTGTATCTTTATTTATTTATTGTCTCTGTTCCCTCCCTATCTCATCCCACCTTCACTCATTTCAAGAAACATCAGGCCCTTCATATTTAAATAATGTGGGAAATAGTGAACATTCACTTCCTGCAAGCTTAAAATTTTAGTGGTTAAAAACTTCAACACAATAGCATCCTCCAGCTACAGTCTGGAAGGTCAAGTGTAATTTGAAACAGGTTATAGAAAAGCAGGATCTGCAATTTATTCTGAGTGAAAAATGGTTCTCACCTTGCAAGCTCTTTCAATTTGGGAGTTGAACAAATGAATGCAGGTTTGGAAATGGAAAAAAAAGGGACACAATTTTAATTATATCTTGGCACATCCTACTCTGCTTTAACATTATACCATGCATCCATATCTCTGCTCAACAGTGACATTATGAAAACAATATGATACCTTGGTTTGGCTCCCATCCCATCACCACCTACTTAATACAGTGTCTGATACAAACAAATCATACTCTCAAGTGCACACAGAGCTGAGATTATTCTAATTGAAAGATTTCTAAACTCAAGGCAAAATTCAAACTCTGACTACAATGTTGGTTACCAAATATACATCTGCTATAATACATGATCAGTAAGGAAGTCAAGGGAAATAAAAATACTCTGAAACATACAAATAAAGTTATCAATGGTAAGATGAAGAGAAGAGTAAGGAGTAAAAGGAAATCTTCTATGGGAATCTGAAGTGGGAATGAAATTAATTTTTATTTCATGGTAAGAAGAAGAGCTAAAGCTTTTGACCTTTCTCTCATCACTGGGAATGAAAGGGAAAGGAAGCCTTGGGAAAACTCTAGCTAGCTAGAAATTATTTTGACAGCAGAAGCTATTTACAGGCGATCTCTTAACCCGGCAATTGGATTAGTTGGAGGATCCAGCTAGAACAGGGGTATACGTAAACAGTGAGTCATTGCTTTCTCATTTGGTGAAGCTTCTTGGCTAAATCTTATTCAGCTCAGCATCCACATTACTGAAAATTACAGTGCTCAGGTGAGCTCTGGCTAATTGCGCTCCATGTGGAAATTATAGTTGCAAAGTTGCCACTGACTTCAGAGGCACTGTGGAAAGAACTGAGGACTGGGAGTAAGGAGACATGGATTCTCATCTTCTGGCTTTTCTACTAACCTTAAATACCCTGTGGACCTCAGTTTCCCTACCTGTGAAATGAAGGTCCAGACAATCTCTTAGGTCTTTTGCAGCTTATAAATGTCATTACCCTAAATATTCTGGGCCAGTTTTCTAATCAGATGACTGTATTTGGCTCTTACTTTCCTATGTTTTCTCCGGAAATTGCAGTGGGGCCTCATGGCTACCACAATGTGTTTCATAGATAAATGGCCTCACTTTCCTCAAAGTGGAATACCCTTGAACCTCATAAAAAGCAAAGGCTGTCCCTCTTCCTAGTCTAAGGAACTTATTCTACTCCTAATCAAAAGCTTATTCACTCTCATTTTCCTCTGCACAAAGGAAGAAAGTGGGAAAAACCTTACCCATTACTGTTCCCTGCCTTCAGCCTTCTGTTCTACCTATATATTCTTCCATATCAAAGAGCTAATCTACTCTCACAGCTTTAACTATCACCTCCAAAAGACAACTCTTGAATCCATCACTGACCTCTTCTTTTTATTCCAGTGCAGTGCTGTTAAATGTGGATATTTCCCAGTAAATGTCCTGTCATCACCATAGTGTCATGAGGCTCAAAATTGAACTTCTCATCTTTCTCTCAATACCTGCTACCCTTTTAAATTATTTCAATTGTGCCACTGGCACCACCATTCTCCTAGTACCCCAGGGTAAAGACTTCCTTAGTTATCATTAATGTTTCTCTCACTTTCACCCTTTATGTCTAATCTGCCACCGACTTCTTCCAGTTTTTTCAAATGTCACAGATTTCTCTTCCTTTACTATTTCTACTGCCACTCAAACTCTAAGCTCTTACCAGATCAAATCTCAGTGACTTCAACAGCTTCTTGGCTATTCTTTAGTCTCTCTGCTCTGCCAAACCCATCCAATCTCTCTTGTACACACTTGTCAGGCCATCTTTCCTAATATCACTTCGCTGACAAGCCCAGGCTCTTTTACCTGGCTTTGAAGGCCTTCCACGTCCACACTACTTAGCCAAAACTATTTTCCACTGCTCCTCAAGATGGACCCTCCTCTCTAATCAGGACCATCTTTTCAAGTCTGTTCAGACACATCTCTGTATTTGTATTTATTCCATTCCATCCAAAGGAAATGACCTCCCTCCTGCTTTATCCGTAACCATCTGTGACTTTAAATCTAAGTTGGTTTGTTTTTTACACTAAATCGCTACATCACATCTGCTCAAATGGGAGTATGGGGAGAAGGGTACGCTTTTAGCCACTGCTGGTGTGTGTGTGTGTGTGTGTGTGTGTGTGTGTGTGTGTGTGTGTGTCCCCTTTCTGTATTTCTACACTTTTCCCCTCCTGATGCCCTTCTCCAAGATGCATGTAAACTCATGTTTTTGAAATTTAGAGAAAAAATATCAGTTAAGTGCATGGTGCATGTGAGTATATACTTGTCAATAAATGTTTCTTTCCTACATGGGATTATTTATTTCTCACCTACCTTTGCAGCATCCTTTTGTTGTAGTTGAAAAGAGAAGATACTGAAAATGCTTTCCCCCCTCCTTCCATTCCTATGGCCTCCAAAAGACAATTCTTCAATCTGTCCCCAACCTCTTCTTTTTATTCCAGGACTGTATTGTTAAATGTGGGTATTTCCCAGTAGGACTGGACTTTTGGTCCCAGGAGTAACACCTGCTGACTTTCAGTTATGTGAGGTTTTTCAAGGAATAAATGATTCTTTTAAGGACAGGAATTGGTGAAGATGAGAGTTGGAACTTTTAATGAGATAATCTTTTATAATAGTAGAGACAATTGGCATTGCCCATGCATCTGAATTATGATGTTTAGAACAAGAAGGCAATTGCTACCAAGACCCAAAAGGCATACTTCTTTTAGCCCTAATCACTGACCGAGGAGTCAATAGAGTCATAGCATTTGAATTTGGTTTATGATGAAAGGCCTATGCCTTATGCCATGCACTATTCTGAGGAACTTGGACTACTTAATACAGATCTTATTCACTCTCATTTGCCTCTCTCTTGTAGCCTTGAGGACAAAACCATAGAGGTATAGAATGGGGACTACTTGCCCACTAATATCCCCTGCCTTCAGGACTCTCTTCTTCTCTCTTTGAATTCAGTCTCAAAGAGATCATCCATTCTCACAGCTTCAACTGTGACTTCTAGACAAAGGATTCCAAAACATAGCCTATACCTCTCACATTCTTTCCAGTCTTGTATTTCAGAATAACTACAGAGCATTTTCCCATAGATGTTCTGTCATCATCCCAAATCCATCATGCTCAAAGAGTTCAGGTGACTTTCCTAAGGTCATTTGGGCAGACTAAGATTCAAAGGACCAGGTTTGCCTTTGTATCCAGGTCTGTTTTATCTGCTGAGCATATGTAAGGAAAGCCCTCTCTGACACACAAATATCTATTGAGTTCACTTAGTTGAAGCACTCTGTTAATACATCAGTGCAAGTAGGTGTTTGTTGTTGATATTTAGACAAAGCTTCTTGAACAATTGCAAGCCAAAGGGTCATGATCTACATGTCTTGACAACACACAAACCTGGCCCAAGCTGAATGAATTTATGGCCTGGTTTCAGTTAAGAGCATATAGAAAACTTTACAGCATTCTCCTCTTCAATAGCTCAACCAGAGAAGGTTCCTATTTGATGCATGCAAAGTACCCAGGGCACCAGTTCACACTGGCAAAAGATATTAGAGTTACTAAAATTGGAGGGGGGAATAAAGGTAGAAGGATGGGATCTTCTTTCTGATCTTTGTTTGTTAGCAGAATCATTAGTGACAATGTTATTCCTAGAACTCTCAAGCATATGGTACCTTTCACCCTGGTTGGTGCCCCAACATGTTTGAATGTCTTGTTTAAAGTGGTTTGCAAATCTTCTTATCTTTGGGCCATGTCAAGATATTCCTGGCTTTAGCTTAGTAAGCAGAGTGTCCTCAGAATACATGCACTGACCCTCCCATTTACACTGACTAATTCCTGCTGCTGATGAGAAAATGGAAATGTGGAATGAGCACTAAGAAGTAATGAGCAATTCTCAGAATTCAGAGGGATATAAGCCCAAAGTTGTGAGTGAGAGTAATCATTTTAACCACCCCGAGGCAAGCTAGCTAACATTTATAGAGCATTTTAAAGCTTGCACTTTACATTATCTTGGTTGATCATCAAAACAACTCCATGAAGTATATCCCCTTATTATCCCCATTTTATAGATGAGGAAACTTCAGCTGAGAGATATTATGCAACTTCCCCACTTTAACCCAGCTAGTCAGCATGAGGCAGAATATGAACACAGTATTCCTTACTCCAAACCCTACACTCTACCCACTATATTACCTAGCCACCTCTACAACATTTAGGTTGAGGGTAACCAACATTTTTGTATCAATGTCAGAATACTTTGGATTGCTGAGAAGAGTCACCATATTAAAAGAGATAATAGCAGTGATAAAATGCTGACATTAGTAGGGTTCCAGTCAATGTCCAGTTTATAAAACTACTTATCCTTTCAACATTCTCCTCATTCATTTTCAAAAGACTTTTCTTTTAATACTATTAAGTATTTTATTTTTCCCCAATTACATGTCAAGACAAATTTTTAGCACTCATTTTTACAAGATTTCTCTCCCTCTCTCCCCTTCCCTCTTCTGAAAATGGTAGGCAATTTGATATAGGTTATACATGTGCTATCATGTAAAATATATTTCCATATGAGTCACAGTTGTGAAAGAAGAAACAGATCAAAAGGAAAAAAAACACAAAAAAGAATAATGTAAGTGAAAAAAATATGCTTTGATCTGTATTCAGAGTCCATCAGTTCTTTATCTGGATGTGGATAGCATTTGCTTTCATGAGTCCTTTGAACTTGTCTTGGATCATTGTGTTACTAAGAGCTGAGTTATTCATGGTTGGTCATCAAAACATATTGCTGATGCTATGTACAATGTTTTCCTGGTTCTGCTCATTTCACTTTGCATCAGTCTGTACAAGTCTTTCTAGGTTTTTCTGAAATGTGCCTATTCATCATTTCTTATTGCACAATAGTATTCCATTACATTCGTATGCCACAGCTTGTTCAATCATTCCTCAATTGATGGACATGAGCTCAGTTTCCAATTCTTTGCCACCACAAAAAAGGGCTGCTATAAATATTTTTGCACACATAGGTCCTTTTCCTTTTTTATGATCTCTTTGGGATACAGATCTAGTAGTGGTATTGCTGGATCAAAAGATATGCACATTTTGGTTGCCCTTTGGGCATAATTCTAAACTGCTCACCAGAATGTTTGGATTAGTTCACAACTCCAGCAATAGTGCATTAATGTCCTAATTTTCCTATATCCTCTCCCAACATTTATCATTTTCCTTTTTTGCCATATTAGCTAATCTGATAGTTGTGAGATGGTATCTCATAGTTGTTTTAATTTTTATTTCTCTAATCAATAGTGATTTAAGGCATTTCTTCATATGCCTATAGATAGCCTTGTTTTCTTTTTCTCAAAACTGTCTGTTTATATCCTTTGACCATTTATCAATTAGGGAATGACTTGTATTCTTACAAATTTGACTCAGTTTTCTATATATTTTAGAAATGAGGCCTTTATCAGAGAAACATGCTATAAAGATTATTTCCCAGCTTTCTGCATTCTTCTAATCTTTGTTGCACTGTTTTTGTTTGTACAAAAGCTTTTTTATTTTAATATAATCAAAATTACCTATTTTACATTTTGCAATGCTCTCTATCTCTTGTTTGGTCATGAATTCTTCTCTTCCTCATATATCTGACAGTTAGACTATTCTTTGCTCTTTTGATTTGCTTATGGTGTCACCCTTTATGTCTAAATTATACACTCATTTTGATCTCATCTTGGTATACGGTGCAAGATGTTGGTCTATACCTAGTTTATGCCCTATTATTTTCTAGTTTTCCCAGTAGTTTTTGTCAAATAGTGAGAACTTATCCCAAAAGCTGGAGTTTTGTGTTTGTCAAACACTAGGTTACTATGGTCATTGACTACTATGTCTTATATACCTAATCTATTCCAATGATCCACCATTGTATTTCTTAGCCAGTACCAGATAGTGTTGATGATTACTACTTTATAATCTGGTTTGATATCTAATATTGCTATGTCAAATTCCTTTTTCTCCAGTCCCTTACCTTTACTCTGTGTGTGTTTTTTATAAACAACATATTATAGGATTCTGGTTTTTGCTATCCACTTTTGTTTTATTGGAGAGTTCAACTCATTTACATTTACAGTTATGATTGCTAACTGTGTATCCTATTTTTCTTCTTGTTTGTTCTCTCTCTGCTTTCACTCTTTACCTCCTCACTAGTGTTTTGCTTCTCTCTACCATTTCTCCCATCTGCCCTCCCTTCTGTCAGTCCCCACTCCCTTTACTTAATCTCCTCCCCTTCTATTTCCCTCTCAGATATGATAGATTTCTATTTTCAGCTGATTGTGTACATTATTACCTTTTTTGAATCAATGTTGATTAGAGTATGGTTCAAGCAATGTTCATTGATCACCCTCCCACCTTCACCTCCACTGTCTTTAGTGCCTCTTCATGTGAAATAGTTCACCACATTCTAACTTTCCCTTCCTTCTCACCCAATGTACCCCTCTTTCTCATTCTTTAATTATCTTTTTTATGTCATTCCCTCAAATTCACCTTGTATCCCTACTGTCTGTCTATGTATATTCCTTCTAGTGGTACAATTTTTAAGAATTACAAGTATCATGCTCCCAAGTAGGGATGTAAACATTTTAACTCTATTGAATCCCATATGTTCTCTTTTCTCTTTTTACCTGTTTATGCTTCTCTTGGGTCTTGATATTGGAGATCAACTTTTTGGTTTAATTCTGGTCTCCTTATGAGAGCTTAAAATCCTGCTATTTCCTTGAATGATCATTTTTTTCCCTTTGATGTATTATGCTTAATTTCAATGGGTAATTGATTCTTGGTTCTCCTAAATCCTTTGCCTTCCAGAATATTATGCTCCATGACCTCTAATTTTTTAATATTATAGCTGCTAAATCCTGTGTAATCCTGATTGCGGCTCCCCAATATTTGAATCATTTCTTTCTGGCCACTTGCAGTATTTTTTCTTTGACCTGATAGTTCTGAAATTTGGAGTTTTTATTTTTTATTTTTTAGTTTACCTGTCAGATTTATTTTTTTCCTAATTCTTTATTTATTTTTAGTTTTCAACATTCGCTTCCACAAGATTTTGAGTTCCAAATTTTCTCCACATTTTGCCCCTACACCTACCCCAAGATGTGATGCATTCTGAATACCCCTTCCCCTAATCTGCCCTCCCTTCTATCACCCCCTTGCTTCTCTTATCCCCTTTCCCCTCTATTTTCCTGTAGGGCAGGATAGATTTCTATACCCCATTGCCTATATAGCTTAATTCCCAGTTGCATGTAAAAGCAATTTTTAACCTTTGTTTTTTAAAGCTTTGGGTTCCCAATTCTCTCCCTTCCTCCCTCCCCACCCACCCTCATTGAAAAGGCAAGCAACTCAATATAGGTTATACATGTGTAGTCATGCAAAACACTTGCATTGTAATCATGTTGTGAAAAACTAACCATATTTTTCTTCATCCTATCCCACCCCCCATTTATTCTATTCTCTCTTTTGATCCTGTCCCTCCTCAGAAGTGTTTGCTTCTGATTACCTCTTCCCCTAATCTGCCCTCCCTTCTATCACCCCCCACCCTGCTCTCTTATCCCCTTCCCCTCTATTTTCCTGTAGGGTAAGATAGATTTCCATACCCAATTGAGTGTGCATGTTATTCCTTCCTTAAGCCAAATCTGATGAGAATAAGATTCACTCATTCCCTCTCACCTTCTCCCACTTCCCCTCCACCATAAAAAACTTTTTCTTGTCTGTTTATGTGAGATAATTTACCCCATTCTGCTTCTCCTTTTCTCCTTCTCCCAGTATAATCTTCTCTCACCCCTTAATTTTATTCTCCAAACATCTCCCATTCATCTTCAATTCACCCTGTGCCCTCTATCTATCAATCTATCTATACATATAATTCTTTCCCCTCCAATTACCCTAATACTTAGAAAGGTCTCATGAGTTACAAATATCATCTTTCCATGTAGGAATGTAAACAGTTCAACTTTAATAAGTCCCTTAAGATTTCTCTTTCCTGTTTACCTTTTCATACTTCTCTTGAGTTTCTTGAGTATTTGAAAGTCAAAGTTTCTATTCAGCTCTGGTCTTTTCATCAAGAATGCTTGAAAGTCCTCTATTTCACTGAACATCCATTTTTTCCCCTGAAGGATCATACTCAGTTTTGCTGGGTAGGATATTCTTGGTTGTAATCCTATCTCCTTTGACTTCTGGAATATTATATTTTAAGCTCTCCAATCCCTTAATGTAGAAGCTGCTAAATCTTGTGTTATCCTGATTGTGTTTCCACAATACTTGAATTATTTCTTTCTGGCTGCTTGCAATATTTTCTCTTTGAGCTGAGAACTATGGAATTTGGCTACAATATTCTTAGGAGTTTTCCTTTGGGGATCTCTTTCAGGAGGTGATTGGTAGATTCTTTCAATTTCTGTTTGACCCCCTGGTTCTAGAATATCAGGGCAGTTTTCCTTAATAATTTCTTGAAAGATGATGGTCTAGGCTCTTTTTTTTTATCATGGCTTTTGGATAGTCCAATAATTTTTAAATTCCCTCTCCTCAATCTATTTTCCAGGCCAGTTGTTTTTTGAATGAGATATTTCACATTGTTTTCTATTTTTTTCATTCTTTTGGATTTGTTTTACAGTGTCTTGATTTCTCATAAAGTCACTAGCTTCCAATTGCTCTATTCTAATTTTTAAGGAAATAATTTCTTCAGTGAGCTTTTGGACTTCCTTTTCCATTTGGTCAATGCTGCTTTTTAAGGCATTCTTCTCCTCATTGGTTTTTGGACCTCTTTTGCCATTTGGATTAGGTTATTTTTCAAGGTGTTATTTTCTTCAGGCTTTTTTTTTTTTTTTTTTGGTCTTCTTTAGCAAGCTGTCGACTTGTTTTTTCACTATTTTCTTGCACCAGTTTCTCTTCCCAGTTTTTCTTCTACTTCTCTTACTTGCTTCTCAAAATCTTTTTTGAGCTCTTTCATGGCCTGGGACTGATTCATATTTTTCTTGGAGGCTTTGGATGTAGGAGCTTTGACATTGTTGTCTTCTTCTGGTTGTATGTTTTGATCTTCTTTGTCACCAAAGTAAGATTCTATGGTCTGACTTTTTTGTGCTGTTTGCTCAGGATCCCAGCCAATTACTTGCCTTTTAAACTCTTTGTTAAGGCAGGGCTCTGCTTCCAGTGTGGAGGGTATACTGACTAAAGCTTTGGGGGTTTTGCATAGCTGTTTTCAGAGATACTTCTAGGGATTTGTAAATTTTCAGTTCTTCTGAGGTGGTGTGATAAAAGGAGAGATGTTTATTCCTTTCCTGGCCTGTGCTCTAGTCTATGAATGGCCACAAGCACTCTTTTCTGCCTTGGAACTGTGAGGAGAATATCTTCTCCACCGCCACCACAACTTCCACCATGCCAGCACTCCTCACTCCAGAACTGCCACCCAGGACTATGATCCAGATCCAAGCATGGGCAAAGCAAGAGAATCCTGCCTCAGTACCAGCAAAGAGATTCCTGCAATCTACCTCTGATCAGCCACTCACTTTCTCCTCTGTCTGTGGGCCAAGACCTCTGGAAGCAGCGGCTGCCTCAGGGCTGTGTCAGGACTGGAGCCGGACCAAGCTCCTCTCCCACCATGGCCTGACAGACCTTTCCTGATGACCTTGTAAGTTGTTTTTGGTGTTTGTGGGTTGAGAAGTCTAGAAGCCGCCACAGCTCCCCTTGTTTCAGTTCCTTGAGAACTGCTCCAGGTTCACTGAGGCCCAATCTTTGACTGCATTGTCCACTCTGAACTGTGTTCTTCTCCCAGACCAGCTCAATAGACCTTTCCAATCAACCATCCAGGTTGTCTTGGGATGGAAATTTGTTTCACTCTGTCTTTTTGTGGATTGTGCTGCTCTAGAGTTTGCTTAGAGCCATTTTTACAGGTATTTGGAGGGGTTTGGGGGAGAACTCAAGCAGGTCACTGCTTTTACTCTGCCATATTCCCTTAGAGTTTTTATTTTGGGATCTCTTTCCTAAGGTTGTCAGTGTATTCTTTCAATGCCTCCTTTGTCCTCTCTTTCCAGGATATCAGGGTAGTTTTCCTTGATAATTTCTTGAAAGTGCTGTCCAAGTTCTCCTTTTCATTATGGCTTTCAGGTAGTCCAATAATTCTGACGTTGTCTCTCTTGGATCCATTTTTCCAGGTCAGTTGTTTTTCCCATGTGATATTTTACATTTTCTTCTATTTTTTCATTATTTTGAATTTGCTTGATTGATTCTTGATGTCTCATAGAGTCATTAGCTTCCACTTGCTCAATTCTAACTTTTAAGTAGTTGTTTTACTC
>NW_020954650.1:8242051-8266925 GCF_900497805.2 Vombatus ursinus | reverse complement strand
TTGATCTTCTCTGTCACCATAACTTTCTATGGTCAGATTCTTTTTTGTTGTTGTTGTTGTTGTTGTTGTTGTTGTTGTTGTTATTTATTGCTCATCTTTTTGGGCTTTTTTCCTTTCTTTTAAATTTCAGTTCTACTCCCAGAGTGGAAGGGGTCCTGTCTCAGGCTTCTTGTGCCAGAGGCTGCATGCCCTGGCTGTTTACCTGGTGCTGCACTGATATTGCCTTGAGGCTCACAGGGGACCTCTTCTCTGGTGCTGTGCTGAGTGGGTGGGGTAGAGAGTGGTTTGTGCTGCTGGGGGCCTTAGGGGTCTGGCAGCTTACCTGGTGCTAAGCTGGGGTCCTACTGGTGGCATCAGGCATATTCTGAAGCTGCTGGGGTGTTTCTGTGTTTCTTGGGCATACACTGAAGCACATGGAGGTCTGCCCACTGGAGGTTGCCTATTTGTCTGAAGCTAAGCTGAAGCACATGGTATTTCTCAAAGTCTGTTGGTTCCCTTGTATATCTCAAGGCACGTGGGGCTTCCTGGTGTTGGCATTTGCCTGCTCCACCACACTGGAGCTCAGGATGTACTGCTGGTTTGCTGAGTTGGGACTTGTTACTGGCTGCTGGGATGCTTCCCATCTGGACTGCATTCTCTTTTCACTCTGGTGAGACAAATCTTTCTTGCCAATCTTCCAAGTTTCTTGGGCTCAAAGTTTGTTTCACCCTATCTTTTTGCCAGTTCTGCTGTCCCAGGATTTGTTTGGTAGCATTATTTGGAGTGAATATGGGAAAGTTATGGTGATTTGCTGCTTACTCCACTATCTTGGTTGCCAGACGTCCTTGAAAACTCTTCTTAACTTCAAAGTCACCAAGAAAGTAGGTGAAGGAGTTGGGAGTGGGATCTTGACACCATTCATCCTATTCTTATCTGTACCTACAAATCTATATACAACAAAGTGACTTGGAGTATCTGTCTTCATGATTTAAAGCTCTACAGAACAGTTTTTCAGATTAATTTTTTAATTTGCTAATTACTACTCAAATGAGTCCATTGAAACTAAAAGTCATAATGAATTGGGTAACTGCTGCCCCACAAATTTAACCTTCTTAATTTGATCCTCCAATGATCATTCATCCCATTTTACATAATCTCTTAATGTTTCTATTTGAAGATATTCCCAACAGGCTGAACTACTTGAAGATAACTATGTCTGACATCTGTTCTGAGAAGTATAAATTGACCCTTACTTCCAAACTCCAGGGTGCCCTGAAATTCTCTTAGTTGCATCTCTCATTCAATTGAGCTTGTAGCTGAAGCCTCAGGTAGAAAAACACTCTGAGTCACTATTATATAAGCCATTGTTTGGACTTACTAATAAAATAATGACATTTACATGGCACCATATGGCTACAAAGTACATTATATATGTATTGTTTGATTGTTCCAAAACTACCGGGAAGGAGACAGCCTGAAAATTATCCACACATTATTTGGCTTGGAAAAGACCTTAGAAATGAGAATCATATTGATTT
The DNA here is from genome assembly GCF_900497805.2 of Vombatus ursinus. Lineage (NCBI taxonomy): Eukaryota > Metazoa > Chordata > Mammalia > Diprotodontia > Vombatidae > Vombatus > Vombatus ursinus. The sequence continues at coordinate 8,265,408 of NW_020954650.1, read as the reverse complement.
AGAGTTGGATGTTTAAAGTTATTTGAACAAAAATGGGAACATTAAATATCACGGTCCTTACACTTGTGATTATGCTCTCAAATGTAGAAACCTTCCTTCAGGAAAAGCTGGTTACTATTTTGTATTGCTTATCTGGAAACACTTCTATCAATCTCATGTTTTAATAAAATTTGAAGGTCATCTATCCTAACCTGTAGCTGAACATGTGTCCTCTACGTCATTCCAGGCAGCTCCACTTGAGACAACACTAATGCCCAGAGAGGCTAAGTTAGCTGTTCAAGTACTAAACTAATTTATCACAGAAGCAAGACTAGAACCCAAATCTGTTCTTTCCACACACTACCATTAACAAAGTAGTAACCGAGTCATTTAAACAGTCACTAAGCAACCATTTATTAAATGCTTACCATACACAAAACATTAGTGGAAGAGATACAAAGATAATTAAGACATAGTTTTCTGCCTTTGTGGAAATTGCAATCTACCTACAACCTATGCAAACAAATATTATATAAAAAGTATACTGCAACTCTAGCCATCTTCCAGTCTTATTGTTGGAGGTCATCAAGTAATGTTGGTTTCACTCACTAAAATTTCTGTTCCATAATTTTATTTGTTCAGTTTGTTATTGTTCAGTCAGCTTTCAGTCATGGCCAAATATTTTTATTTATTTGTTTGTTTGTTTGTTTTTAGTTTTCAACATTCACTTCTATAAGATTTTGAGTTCTAAATTTTCTCCCCTTCCTCTCCCTCCCCCCTTCTCAAGATGGTATGCAATCTGATAAAGGCTTACGTGTATAATCATATTGAACATATTTCCACATTAGTCATGTTGCAAAGAAGAATTAGAACAAAGGGAAAACCCACAAGAAAGGAGAGAGAGAGAGAGAGACAGAGAGAGAGAGAGAGAGAGAGAGAGAGAGAGAGAAAGAGTTGTCTTGGAGTTGTCTTAAATCCTTGTATTGCTGAAAAGAGTTAAGTCTATCAAAGTTGGTCATCTCACAATGTTGCTGTTACTATGTACAATGTTCTCCTGGTTTTGCTCACTTCACTCAGCATTAGTTCATGTAAGTCTTTCCAAGTTTTTCTGAAGTCCACATGCTCATCATTTCTTATGGAAAAATAGTATTCAATTGCATTCATATACCACAACTTATTTAGCCAATCTTCAACTGATGAGCATCCCCACATCTTTCAATTCTTTGCCACCACAAAAAAAATTGTTATAAATATTTTTGTACATGTAGTTCCTTTTCCCATTTTTATGATCTCTTTGGGATACCGACCTAGGATTGGTATTACTAGATTGAAGGTATGCACAGTTTCATAGCTCTTTGGGCATGGTTACAAATTGCTCTCCAGAATGGTTGGATCAGTTCACAACTCCACCAACAATGCATCAGTGTTCCAATTTTCCTACATCTTCTCCAATATTCATCCTTTATTTCTATTTTGTCATGCTAGCCAATCTGATGGGTGTGAGGTGGCACCTCAGAGTTGTTTTGATTTGCATTTCTCTAATCAATGGTTATTTAGAGCATTTTTTCTTTTTTATGTTATGGAAATGTTTGTTTTATTCCTTTTTCCCTCATTTTTATTAATTTATTTTGATTTATCAACAATCATTTCCATAAGCTTTTGAGTTTTAATTTTTTTTCTCCTCCTTCCCCATCTCCCTCCCCAAGACAGTGCTCAATCTGATAAAGGCTATACATATAAATTCCTATTAAACATATTTTCACATTAGTGATGTTGTAAGGAAGAATTAGAACCAATAGGAAGAACCACCAGAAAGAGGTAACAAAACACAACAGAAGAAAAAAAATAGCAAATAGTGTACTTAGATCTGCATTCAAACTCCATAGTTCTTTCCTCTTTGTGGATAGCATTTTTCGTCATGAGGTCTTTTGAGATGTCTTAGATCCTAGTATTGCTGAGAAGAGTTAAGTCTATCAATATTAGTCATTGCACAACACGGCTGTTACTGTGTACAACATTCTCCTGGTTCTGCTCACTTCACTCAGCATCAGACCACACAAGTCTTTTCAGGTTTTTCTAAAGTCTGCCTGCTCATCATTCCTTATAGCACAATAGTATTCCATTACTTTCATATACCACATCTTGTTCAGTCATTCTCCAATTGATGGGCATCCTCTCAATTTCCAATTCTTTGCCACCACAAAAAGAGTTGCTATAAATATTTTTGTATATATGGGTCCTTTTCCCATTTGTATAATCTCTTTGGGATACAGCCCTAAAGTGCTATTGCTGGGTCAAATGGTATGCACATTTTTATAGCCCGTTGGGCATAGTTCCAAATTGCTCTCCAAAATGGTTGGTTCAGTTCACAACTCCACCAACAACGCATTAGTGTTCCAATTTTCCTACATCTTCTCCAACATTTATCATTTTCCTGTTTTGTCTTGTTGGCCAATCTGATAGGTGTGATGTGGTACCTCGTAGTTGTTTTGATTTTCGTTTCTCTAATCAATAGTGATTTAGAGCATTTTTATATGACTATAGATGGCTTTAATTTCTTCATCTGAGAACTGCCTATTCATATCCTTTGACCATTTATCAACTGGGAAATGACTTGTACTCTTATAAATTTGACTTAATGCTCCATATATTTTAGAAATGATGTCCTTATCAGAGACACTGGTTGTAAAAATTCTTTCCCAATTTTCTGCTTTCCTTCTCATCTTGGTTGCATTGGCTCTGTTTGTGCAAAAACTTGTCAATTTAATGTAATCAAATTTATCCATTTTGCATTTTATAATGTTCTCTATCTCCTGTTTGGTCATGAATTATTCTGTTCTCCATAAATCTGATGGGTAAACTATTCCTTGCTCTCCCAGTTTGCTTACAATATCAACCTTTATATTTAAATCATGAGCCCATTTTGAGTTTATTTTGGTATATGGTGTGAGATTTTGGTCTAAGCCTAGTTTCTGCCATATTCTTTTTCCAGTTTTCTCAGCAGTTTTTGTCAAATAGTGAGTTCTTATCCCAGGAGCATTTTTTATATGACTATAGATAGCTTTAATTTCTTCATCTGTAAAATGCCTGTTCATATCCTTTGACTATTTTGGGGAATAATTTGTATTCTTATAAATTTGTCTGAGAAATGAGGCCTTTATCAGAGACACTGACTGTAAAAATTGTTTCCCAACTTTCTGCTTTGCATTGGCTTTGTTTGTGCAAAAGCTTTTTTAATTTAGTGTAATAAAAATTATCCATTTTGCATTTCATAATGTTCTATCTCTTGTTTGGTCATAAACTCTTCCATTCTTCATAAATCTGATGGATAAACTATTCCTTGCTCTCCTAATTTGTTTATAGTCTTACCCTTTATATGTAACCCATTTTGACTTTATCTCAGTATATGCTATAATATGTTGGTCTATGCCTAGTTTCTGCCATAGTATTTTCCAGTTTTTCCAACAAGGACACTGGCGTGGTTTGCCATTTCTTTCTCCAGCTCATCTTAAAAATGAGGATACTGAAGCAAACAAGGTTAGGTGACTTGCCCAGGGTCACACAGCTCATAGATATCTGAGGCCAGATTTGAACTCATGAAGATATCCACTGTGCCACCTTGCTACCCCTCCATAATGTCACCTGACAACTTACTGCTGGATTCAAGTCAGGAGACTTTGGTTTTAGTTCTAGTTCTAATACCTATTAACCCGATAGCTATGAGAAAAGTTGTTTATGTTTGCAAACTCAGTTTCCTCATCTATTAAATAGAGATCATAATATTTGCACTATGCAGAGAGAATGAAAGCTCATGGATGGCGAGGATTTTCCATTATTGTCTTTCTAGCTCTAGTACCTGGCAAAGTGCCTAGCACATAGGGGATACTAAATAAATGTTAGTTGGTTGAATGATTGACTTAATATCTATTTCAATGGGTTTTATTGGGGTTTTTGTGGGGGGGGAGAAGTAAAATGTTCTGTAAAACTTAAAGCATTGAATAAATTTGTCATTATTGTTGTGTTGCTGCTGATATTTCCCACAGCAAAAATTCCAAATGATTTCCTTTTTCTTTCAACAAGTACACAATAAATTCCCTCCAACAACAGTGATAATGTTGCCTCCTACATCACTGAGAAGAATGAGGCAAACTGATGGAATCTCCCTAATTGTTTATTCCTCAAAACTTCAGCATTATCACCCATTCTCCCCTTCTTTTACTTTGTCTTGAAGGCAGAAGTATCCTCATGTATCACTAAAACTAAATCCCTATGTTACTGCCATCTGCTCTTACCTCCTCTGGGACCTTGCTCTAGAAGCCATGCTCTCTCACACATCTCCCATCTTTCCCTCTCTTCTTGCTCCTTTCCATTGTCTTACAAACTGATAGGTCTATATATCCCACCCAGCTACCATCCATCACTTTTTTCTCTTTCACAATCACAAGCCTTTAAAAAGTAGTGTTTGATGTTTTTATTATTCAGTTGTTTCAATGATATCCAACCCTCTGCGACTCCATTTGGGGGTTTTCTTGACAAAGATATTGGAGTGGTTTACCATTTCCTTTTCCAGCTCATTTTACATATGAGGAACTAAGGAAAATGGGGTTAAATGACACACTCAGGGTCACACAGCTAATAAATGTCTGAAGCTGGATATGAACTCATGAAGATGAGTCTTTCTGATTCCAAACTCAGTGCTCTATTTACTGTGCCACCCAGCTGCCCTTAAAAATAGTCTTTTGTTATTATTGTTGTTGTTGTTCAGTAATATCTGACTCCTCCTCACCACCCCTTGGAGTTTTCTTGTCTAAGATACTGGAACAGTTTGCTATTCCCTTTACAGATGAGGGAACTGAGGCAAACAGGCTTAAGTGACTTGCCGAGGGTCACACATTTAATAAGTATCTGAGGCTGCATTTAAACACAGGTCTTCCTGACTCCAGACCCTTGCTCTATCCACTGTACCACCTAGCTACAGAGCACTAAATAGCAGCAAAATGCAGGTTAAATACGATGAATGATTATCAATACTGCCTTGTTCAGAGTAAAAACACATAACCTATTTTTCCCTAAGTGACAAATTTTAAAAGGACAAAAGCATATATATTGTCAGTACAGCAGAATGAGTGCTGACTCTGGAGTCAGAGGACTTGGGTTCATATACCTGTTTCTGCCACACACTACCTGTGTAAGCTTGAGTAAGTCATTTAGTCCCCTAAACCTCAGTTTCCTCATCTGCAAAATGAGAAGACTAAACTAGTTGGCTTCTGAAATCCCTCTGAACCTATAGCTCTAAATCTATAACTCTAATTCTATGACTTTACTCTATAACTCTATTTTGTATTGTCTCAATTAAGGTTTTCAGGGAGTGTACTTTGTAATTTGTCAGCTATATTAAAGCAAAATGTAGTAATGATCAAAAGTATTCTACATCTGATCCCCCTGTCACTATCCATTTGCTTCCCAGTCACTTGTAGGTAGACTTCTCTCCCAACCACTCCACTGAAACTGTTCTCAAAGGTCACTGGTACTTTCTGCTCACCAAATTTGGTCTTATTCCAGACCTCTTCTGTCTTGAACACACCACTACGTTTAACACCACTGACTACCTTCTCCTTAAGAACACTCCTTTCTTCCTTGGCTTTAGAGACAGTGCACTTTTCTAATTCTTATACTATTCTATGACCTTTCTTCTCTTTCTCTGTTGCTGGCTTTTCATCCTTTCCCTTTTCACACAATCATTGTTATTCAGTGGTTTCAGTTGTGTCCAACTCTTTGTGATTCTATTTGGGGTTTTCTTAGCAAGGATATTAGAGTAGTTTGCCATTTCCTCCTCCAATTCATTTTATGGGTAAGGAAACTGAGGCAAACAGGATTAAGTGACTTACCCTGGGTCCCACTAACTGCCTGGGGCTGGATTTGAACTTAGGTCTTTCATGACTCCAGGTCTGGCACTCTATCCACTGTACTACCTAGCTGCCCATAAAGTCATAGGATTATACAATCATAGATTTAGAACCAGAAAGAAACTTAGTAGTCATTCACTGTGACCTTCTCATTATACAGTTGAGCAACCTGAGGCCCAGAGATGTTAAGTGAATTTTCCAGCATCACACAGCTAGTAAATATGTCAGGCAAGATTTGAATTCAGGTCTCCTTGACTCAGACTCAGACTCTTCATTGCACCATACTCTCTGAATTTTCATTTATATTTTTTCCCTCTCACAACAACAATCACTCCCATATCTTCAACTGCCACCTCTGCTCAGCTTATTCATAAACCTGATTCTCTGCCTAACATCTCTTCTAAGCTATACACACACAATTCCAGGTGTCATGAAGACACCTCCCCTAAGATTCTCATTGACAACTCAAATTTAACAAATCCGGAATCAAGCTTGTCATGTTTGCCCCAAGGTTTTTTGGTTTGGGTTTTTTTTTTGTTTTGTTTTGTTTATTTGGCAATAGAAAAGTCAGAGACATTTTTTTTTTTTAGAGAAAGATGGATGAGCATGGATTTCAGTAAACATGTTCCATTTAACTTGTATGACATTCATATTCAACCCCATTTACATATACTGCAAAAGGTAATGGAAAGCAATGTTTGGAAACGGTAGTTGAAGGGAAAGAGATACTATGAGTACCATTCAACCCACAACTAGAAATATTAAATTCAAGTTTCTCCCAATTCTGACATGAAGGTTTTCTTCTGCCTTTCAGTAATAATAATGAAAAAAAAATCAGTGCAATGTTTTAAAAGCATGACCAAAACAGCTCAATTCCTTATTCTCATGCCTAAACAGAAAAGTATTTTTCATGTATGCTCTGGTACATCTTCCTCCTTCTGACCCCACTGTTTCTCTCAGTGATATCACCATTAACTCATTCTCCCAAATTTTGAAACTTTGATATTATATTTGACTTAACCCTCTCCCTCATCACTCATATCTAATTTTTTTGCCAAATCTTGTCGTTTCTACCTTTGTAATGTTCCTCGCATGCATCTCTTCCTTTCTATTTATACCACCACCACCCTAGTACAAATCATCATTACTACTTATCTGAACTTTTGTAAGAGACTCCTGAAATATCTTCCCTTCCCACTACAAGATCTATATACCTAGTGTAAACTATTATGAGATGAAGTGCAATGTAGTAGATGGAGAGCCCAGCCTTGAAGCCAGAAGTTCTGGATTGAGTCCAGTCTCTGATACACGCTTCCTATGTGACCCTGGGCAAATCACTTAGCCCATCAGTGTCCTAGACAACTCTCTAAAATTTTCAGAAAAATTTTCCTTACCTCCATTCCCAATACCATTAGATCACAGCTCCATTTCCTACCTTATGGAGCTGACCCTAAATTCTCAAGGCTATAGCAGTGAAGTGCAAACACTGCCAGGTCTTACAAAACTGGAAGGACTTTGAGTATGGGGTCCAGTGATGGACTGTAAGACTAGTCTCATTAAGTTGAGAGGAGTTAATTACTCTATTTATCACAGTATAGTAAATTTTTGTGCCAGAATTCTGGTGTGGGAAGTGCTCACACTAATGAAAGCGCAGATATTAAATGCATTGAAGTTTTAAATAAATAGATAGATCATACAGAAAAAAAAAAACATTTTCTAAATGTTTTCTATGTACCAGACACTGTGCTAAGTGTGACAAATACAAATATAAGCAATCATGACATCCTTATATTTCACTCATCTCTTCAAAGTAATTTTAGGGACCCCGTTGCCTATTGAGTAAAATTCAAGCTTCTTAGCCTTGTACTGAAGGCTTTTAATGCTGTATTTCCAGCATTGGCTCACAGTACTATTCCGTTCCACTTTAGCCAAATTGGCTTAGTCATTGCTCCCCTGACTGCTTCATCCTTTCTTGTCCCTGTGGCTTTTTTCATAACATTCCCTATTGTCCTTCTTTTCCTTTCTGCCTATTATTTTTCTACCCATATATTAAGGCCCAAACAAAATGTCACCTCCCTCATGAAACCTTCCTGGCCCCCTCTCAGGCCTCACATTTTATCTTACACCTCTCTTATGTATGCGACATGAATTATTTTGTATTAATTTCATTTGTCACTGTGTCATGTTCCTTTACTGGACAGTAAATTTCAAGAAGGCAGACATAGTGTCTCATTTAAATTCTGAACCTCCTCAAATACATAGCACAGAGTAGAAGAGTCTCTTGAAGTGACTTTAGACTTAGAATGACCCCTCCAATATTTTTCCCTTATTATTGTACCTGCCATCACGCAGGTCTGAAGTGAGTCATTTTGGGGATACAGATTTCTTATTTGTATAACATATGGCATTTCAAGAAGAACCCAATACACATACAATAGGTACACTCAATTAATATCCTGGAGAATGATGACGGAATAATGGAAATCTGTGTGGAAATAAAAACTCTTTCTTTTGCTTCACTATTGCTACACTCAATGCCAGCTGTTGCTTTTGTCATATAATCACTATTTGGCTCAGTTTCTCACTCACAAAATGTGGATACAGTGCCTTGAAAGTCAAGAATGAAAATTGCTTTATACATGGAAAGTATCTCTCATCACTGGATTAGCTATAGTGCATCCATAATACCTCTAAGTAGAATTTGTAATCTGATTGAATCCAATGTTAAAACTTGACATTCATATAACTTTTCAAAAATCTTTGGCAGTTTATCCTATTGATAGAGACCTAGGGAAAGGTCTAATAAAAGACCTTAGTAAAGGACTTTCAACACTTTTGAAAGGAAGTTGATTCAATTATCCCCATTATCAAAAGAGAACAGGAATACACATGATGAAATCCCAAAGATGAAGAAGCCAAAAGCATTTACCTTTATGTTTAGTATTTATTGTTTATATCAGATTTACCTTATGGCAACAAAGTACTTTTACATACTTTATCTTATTTGAGCCTGACCACAATTCTATGAAGCAGAATAATACAAATATTATTATTTTCATTTTAGAGGTGAGGAAATTGAATATTACAGGCTTTACTCATGGTCCCACAACTAGTAAGTGGCAGATCTGAATGAACAAATCAATGAATGGCAAAGTGTTTATTAGGAGCTTATTATGTTTCATGCACTGTGCTAAACACTAAGGATACACATATAAGAATATGTAGGTGTTCTAGTGAGGGAAGACAGTACATAAAGTATATAAAGGAAGACATATATATATTATATATATATATGTATGTATAAAAGGGAGCTGGAAAGTAAGGAAGGGACAGGGGCACATGGACTGGCATGGTTCAGAGATGGTAGCCAAGAAGTGATGGAGAGGCTTTGTTCTAAGAAAGATAAGGCAAAAGTTCTTGTATTAAGGTCCAGGGTGCTTCAAGGATCAGAATCTAAGCATCTGGTCTAACTCTCATTCCAATGAGGATGAGAATGGTGCCTGGTGTATAGATGGTGTCATTTGGAGATTGTGGTTGAGAAGTGGGACTTGAACTCAGGACTTTCTATTTCTAGTACTATCTTCACTATGTCAGGCTGCTTGAACTCACCAAATATGACTTTTATAGGTTAATATTGAAGTTGCTTCACATTCTTCAACATGGGCATAACTAGTTAAGGACAGAAGTAGCATTATGGGGTTATTGTTAGGATCTCAGGGCAGAGGCTTCTGAACTCCTGTCTGAACATGCCTAAACTTTATGAAAATAATTTACTCTTTGCTCCTGTATAGAGAGTGACAATCTAATGCCCTATTACTGCATTCAGAATCCTTGTGATTTTCTAATGTCCCTATCCTTCTCTTCTCTACCCTTCAATTGTGCCTTCAGAAACCCTGCACTCTTGTTAACAAAGTGCCCTACATACTGTGCCTGCAGGCTTCCCCCAGAAATTCCTTTGCATATATTTTGCATTTGTACATATTGATTTTTCCCTCAATAGAATATAAGCCCCCTGGGGGCAGGGGTTATATTATTTTTTATTTGTATCCTCAGCACCTTGCACACTGCTCAGCATATAGTGAATACTTCAGAAATGCTTGTTGAATTGAACCAGAATGTCTTGATGGGAAGCTATCAAGGCATATGGTCCTCTCATCTTTTTAGCACCATTAATACAACAGACTTCAGGTAGTTTCTCAAGCATATGAGCACCATTTCTTCTCCCTTTCAGGGGTACAAAGATGCTAAGAGCAAAGGATTTCATCTGAGAGCTAATGAAATCAGTAAGGGTACCTCTGGAAGAGACTACTTGTCCAGTCAATCAGGGTCCGGCAGAGTCTATGAAATTAGTCTAGTAGACCAATTGGAGATCTGGAACAATGTGAGCACTGCAATGACATCATTAGAAGAAAACAGTGTCCTTCCAGCATTGAAGGTATGAGTTGCCTTCCAGACATCTTCCTTGAATACATGTGATTCCCATGTGTGTACCCCCAGACAAATTCTCTACATGTACACCCTAGCTGCACATGTTCCTTTAATGTGCACTTCTCCATCTATGCTCCCTACATGTACCTATTCTTAGCACTCCTTATAAGGGAGAATGTAAACCAAAATATATGAGTAGCTAGGTTTTACAGTGGATGGAGCACCAGGCCTGGAGTCAAAAGACTCATCTTCCTTGAGTTCAAATCTAGCCTTAGACACTTACTAACCATGCCAGTGATCCTAGGCAAGTCACTTAACCCTGTTTGCCTCACTTTCCTGATCCGTAAAAATGAGCTGGAGGAAAAAACAGCAAACCACTCCAGTATCCCTGCCAAGAAATGGAGTCATGAAGAATCAAACACAACTGAAAATGCCTGAACAACAGTAACCCAAAATATTAATTAAACTGGTGGTTGGGACAATGATAGCCCTGCATGCCACGTTGTACCTAAGGGAAATTTAGAAAGTAGGAGAAATTCATGGCAGAAATGGAAGCCACACCTTCCTAATTTAAGTCCTGATAATGAATCAGTTTAAAATTCTGCCTCCACAGAGGGAAGTTGCCAGTCCAACCGGGATCAGAGCTGAAAGAGTAAATCCCCAAAGTTAGCCAGGGTGGGGAAGAAAGGGTAGTATAAAGATAATATATTTTCCTGTAGTTGGTATTCCTAGAGGCCCTAAAATTATGCTTTATAGGTGGCCACTTGCTGTGTTAAAGTCCAGTTCTGTAACTTCACTGTAGAGACAGGGAAGAAAAAGGAAACACGAGATTGATAAGGGCTTAAAATAATGACTGAAGATATAGAGATAATATTTGTATGGCATTTGTATGGCAGAAGTGAGACAATATAATACTGAAACTGGCCATCAGTTCTATAAAAGATAAACAATTTCTTTCTTATTAAAATCTAGTTGCACATTTTAGCTGAGATATTGTTATTGTGTAGTATAGTTACATTAAAAAAAAAGATCTCATTTCAGAAGAGTGGGTGGAAGAAATATTTTAAAAATTAACAGGGCCTAGAAATACATCGTGCAATTTATAATTCAGGATTGAATCACACTGCAAAGTACACAGCCTTTTTGCAGTATTTGTAGAACAAGGAATTTGAGGGATTTCAGAAAGCTCAATACAAATCAATAGAGTTACATGACAGCCAAAAAAGGGATCATTGATTGGCTTAGTGTTCATAAAGTGTTTCTATTATACTCTGTCCTGGCCAGATCACATCTAGAGTATTTTATTCAGTTCCAGGCACCATATTGTAGAAATTACCCTGGCAAATGAGAAAAGCTCCACAAGAGGGCAAACAGGATGGTGAGAGGACTTCAGAACATGCCATACAAATATTAGTTGATGCAACTGGCAGTCACTTTGTAAAGACAAGCTCTTGTGTCCTGTGTTAAGGTAGCTAACTTCAAGTTTTTGATGGGGTGTCTTGTCAATGAATGAATGATTAAGCTTCTTCTCCTCTGCCCTGGGCATCAGCCTAGAAACAATAGGTGATGAATGGCAGATTTATGGAAAAAATTCCTGACTATAAAAGTACTTTGAAATGGGAAGGGTGGTTTTGGGTGGTAGTGGGTTCCACTCACTGATGGTCTTTTATGTGAAGTCTGGATAACCACTTATCAAAAATATCATACATGGGAATTTTTGTTTATGAATGGGTTGGAATAGAAAGGCAATGTGGTACAAAGGACAGAGAGCCAGACTTGGAACCTTGAAGGCCTGGGATTTAAGCCCCAGCTTTGACATGTAGAGACTGTGTGATCCAGGGCAAATCCATTAATCTCTCTCAGTGTTCTAGAACACATTTTGAGACTTGCAGAGAAGGAGCCGACCTGTAGTGGTAAGAGTTTTCCCCTTTAGGAATTCCCTATACCAGTGAAATTACAGGTCTAGTCCTTAGCCCTATTATTGTAATAAATTGTTATTTATTGTAATGATTGCATTGTAATTTGTTATTTATTGTAATTGTACAATTGTAATTGTAATTGTTAATTATTGTAATACATAACTCAGTTTTTACCAACTCTGAGATTTTGTGATTCTCTAAATTAAGGAAAATAGGAGGAGGCACTCCAGGAGAGGAGAGAGAGAATTATCCTGATTTTCAAAAAAAAAAAATGGATGGCTATGACTCTATCTTCTACCCCGACTTAAAGCACATAATGGGGGCCACCAAAATGTGGGCTATAGACATTACTGAGAAGTATAACTACATCAAGCATACCATGAAGGATATAAACCAGGAGTGAGCAAATTATGGCCCTCAGGCCAAATTCAGTCCTCTACCTATTTTGGTACATCTGACTTAAGAATGGTTTATATGTAATTTAAATGAAGTTTTATTATATTTAAAAACATAAAAAAAAACTATTTTTAACTCATTGGCTATCCACAGATGGTGGGCTATATTTTGCCCTCAAGTCATAACTTATAACCCCTGAATTATGAACCATTTTCTAAACTGAGGGTCTTCTCTTGAAAACATATCTTTCTGTTATCTTTTCCAGCTAAAGAGGAAAAGAATTGTTCATTTTCCCTAAAGGTATCTGTATCAGCCAGTTTATATATTGAGGCAAGAAAACTCAGAATATAAATTATTGTTTATTGTTGTTGTTACTTGGAAGATTAGGTCTCCCCATCTCTCCCAGGCCAGAAGTGCAGTGGTTATTCATGGGCCCAAACCCATTGTTGATCAGCACAAAAGCTTTGAATTTTTTCATTTCTGACATGGGCCATTTTGCTCCTCTTTAGGCAACCTATTGGCCCTCCTGTACCAGAGATTCACAATATTAATGCAAACTTAGTATGAACAACCCACCCACCTTAGCCCACTGCAGCTTAGAACTTCCAAGCTCAAGAAATCTACCACTCTGAAGCTCCCTGTTAGGTTGGATTATAGTTATGCTCCAATGTGCCCAGCCTAACAAATCTCAGATTAACATTGGCAAAGCCCTCCTACTTGACACAATACCTAAAAGTTATCATTGCGTGGTGCTTAGAAGAAAAGCCTGGTAACCTAGGCAACTTTTTTGCTGCAACTGGAAACTATGACACAGTGATATTGTCTGGTCCTAAAACCAAAAAAAACTCTGATGAAGCAACCTTCACACCCTAAGAAAGTTATCACTTTTGCAAGCAGACCTGCGGTTCATGTTGTTTCTATTGATAAACCTATCTTAAAGTCAGGTCTTGCAAAGCCAAGAGGAAAGACTGTTCCTATGTCTGCAGTGTGTCCAAGAACCCTGTGAACATCCCTCTGGAGGAGATGATCAACAGTTTATTGGCAAAACATCAATCGTTCACAGAGATGCTTCAACTGGAAACAAGTTCAGCCACATTGCTGCTCAATACACTAGTTGGTTCCAGAGGTACCAAGACTGTACAGGGAGAGATCTAGGACCCAGAATCCTAACAATAAAAATTATCTTGGAAAAAGAGTTAATAATAAGAAAACTTGCGAATACTCAAGATAGAATTATATGATTACCATATAGTACTCAAAGTTTACTGAAAATAAGTGACTAAAGGATTACACACAAAAATTTACTCCAGTCTCTATGAATGTGACCTGTATTCTGAAAGAATGGATGCTAATAGAGCAAAAGCTGTCAGGTTCTACTAAAATGAGAAGGTTGGAATACAGTACTGATGATGGCCTGCATATTCAGAAGGGCTCATTACCAGGCTGGCAGTGGGATGATAACCTTTTCAACCCTAGCACCTCTCTAGGTATAGCCTGTAATCTACATCAGTAGAAAGAGTACTCACAAGTATGAAATTACAAGACCTTGTAGAATCGAAATATTAAAGTTTGACAGAGTACATAAGAAGGATAATATTACTACATGCAAATAATATGTTTAAAATATATTATTATATATTATGTACAATATAATATGTAAGTAAATAATGTATTTATTAATATAAATAATATATTACTATATAAATAATAATATGTACTACAGTATGTATAGTATACTATAGCATAGTAGTATGTAGAATACTTGTAATTATACAATTATTAATGCTATTTTTCACATTAAAAAAAAACTGAGGCTCAGAATGTGAGGTGATTTGCCCATGGTAATAGAAATAGTAATTGTGTGATAATTGTAAGATTTAAGCATACTTACTCCAATTCTGGTCTACTTTCTACTTTACTACTCCCTCTCTCTGTGCAATTGCTTCCTAAGTACTTCAATTGCTATAAGATTTTTCACAGGTTTTCCTTTATTTGCACTTACCTAGTCACCATCCTAGCTCAGACTTTTACATCTTTTTATCTGAACTATTGTAATGCCATACTAGTCTCCTTGATTCCAATCTCTCATTTATAATCCATCATCTGCACAGCTGCCAAAACAATTTTCCTAAAGGACAGTTTTGACTATGTTATCTTTCAGCTAATAAATCTTCAGAGCCTCCATACTGTCTCCATGATAAGACATAAATTTCTTAACCTGGCATCTAAGACCTTTTAGAATCTCTATCCCACCAGTATTTCCAGCCTGATTTCATATCACTTTACTTTGCACACTCTACCCTCCATCTAGACTAGAATACTAACTGTTCCATGAACTCATTATGTCAACTCTTACTTCCATGAATTTTTACAAGCTGTCACCTATGCCTGAAATGTACTCTGTCCTCAACTTTGACTCTGTGAATCCTTACCTTCCTTCAAGACTTAGTTCAGATACAACCTGCATCATGAAACCTTCTCTGATAACCCTAATAATTCATTCCCTTCTCAAGCTATTTTTTATTGTATGCTTAGTATATTAATAGATTGTAAAGTCCTTGAGAGTAGGCACTATTTAATCTTTATCTTTATATAACTAGCACTAGGGTCTTAATAAGTGTTCATTAAAGTGAAAGTTGTTTAAATTGAAGGGAAATACTCCCTATGTCTGAGGGATCTTGTGTTTGTCCTGTTTTGTTCATCACATCTGTTATTGATTATGTTAAAAACATAGATAGTATATTCAACAAATTTGAAGATGATACCAAACTGGAAATGGTAAATAAATGCAACCTACTTAAGTAAAGCATTGATGCTGAAAATGGGAAATTGAGAAAATAACCCATGGCCACAACTATTAACATTTATTAAGGAATTTAGGCAATGTAATTTAACTGTTACAAAGAAGGGACCACAAGACCCAAGAAAATTCCTCAGGCAGCAAACAATTGGTTCCCTTGCCAACCAGAGAGATTAGGCAGCCAAAGGACACACTAGCTTAAAATGTAAACTCATTTGTAAAGTTTTGTGGAAAAGGTAATGGAAGATAATGGGCAGTACTGCCCCATACAACAGAGTATTGGCGGAAGGAAAAGCAAGTTTTCATTAAGCTTGATGAGATTCCTAATTAAGCCAGATCAGTCTGAGAGCTTTTTCAGGGCAAAACTTGAAGGACAACAAAGAGATGAAAAATTGAAAAGGTTTGTCAAGTGTAGGTAATGAGTGCACCAGGGATAATGTTTTCAGAGATATAGCAGAACCAGGACAACTTCTAGCTGTCTTGAATGAATGAGTGAAAAAGCATTTATTAAGAACTTACTAATTGCAAAGTATTGGGCTAAGCACTGAGCATACAAATCGGAAAGATCATCCTTGCTCCTAAGAAGCTCACAGTACAGCAGAGAATTTCAACACATTTAGAAGGTTTCATTTCTAAATCAGATAGAAAGGCCCTAGTGCTCCCTATGGTGCAGTAAGCAAAGAAGATTGTTATGCATTTTAGTATCATTTCCATTAATAAAACCATACATGCTGAGCAATTGGTACCAAGAAATTCAGCAGTAAAAATGTCTTATCTGCTTCTTCAATATTTTTAGCTGCCAAGGACCCAGGGGCTGAAGTACCTGCAGAGACAGATGTAATGTCTCATCTGCATAAGGGTTGCTGTCCAGGATGAAAGTTCTAGAAACTGAGCTAGAAGTATGATTGGTGGTTGAGGGAAGCAGTTGGGAGGGTTCTGTTGTTCCTAGGGACCTTGGTTTTATCTGCCTATAGTCTGTTTTTTGTTTTTTGTTGTTGTTTTTTTTGTTTGTTTGTTTGTTTGTTTGTTAGGCAATGGGGTTAAGTGACTTGCCCAGAGTCACACAGCTAGTGAGTGTTATGTGCCTGAGGCTGACTTTGAACTCAGGTCCTCCTGACTCCAGGGACAGTGCTCTATCCACTGCACCACCTAGCTGCCCCTAGCTGCCTATAATTTTAATTGTGATCATGGCTTGTACTGGTTGGATTAAGGACACAATGACACACACAGGACTGGAGCTTGAAGGTTAAGGACAATACAGTACGAAAGGAGAGGTGGCTACTTCTGAAAAGTGACCCTGCCACACAGAGATAAACAGTCATATGAGGAAAACATGTCAACAGGGAATAGCAAAAGTATTTGGCTTCCACTGCCCCATATTTCCATGGGCAACATGGATGATTCTGATGTGGCAGGATGCTTACTTCAATCAAAGGCCTGGAGCAACACAGGGAGGGCTCAAACTTATATAGAGTTTTTAGACAAAGAGCTGATATATTACTAGTAGGAGAATTCTCACCAATGGAGTGAGACAATGGGATATGATGGACCACTGAAATGAGGATATACTATGAATTGCCTAATAAGAAATGAGAGTCAGAGAGCCAAGAACTTAGGCCTGTTTCCAAGCATAGGGAGAGAGGGTGGGGAAAGAGGAGGACCTGCTTATGGGAGATGAGGACATCTGCACATGAAGGACATGTCCTTGGCCTGCTTGCTAGACTTGGGCATGGCAGCTATGAAACAAAAAAGGCTCCTTAGGGCAACTCTGCTCAAACTTGCACTTCTGGGGAATGGTGGAGATGACAGTGATGGATATCATGGACAGCTAATTCCCTTTTGTTTCTGAGCTTTTGCTGTAGGACCTCCTTCTGCCTTACAGGCATGCAGTATGTTAATCACTGAGTGTGGCAAGAACCTTCACTCATTCACTGAGGTCACTTTTGGACAACCCAAAGGCTATAGTGAAGTATTTTAGCATTTGGAAAGTCTTTTACCAAACACCAATCATGATAATCTACTTAGGTTGAATAGACAAGCTTGAAATCAGTCACAAAAATAAAGTTTTGAAAATGAAGCCATCCAACAGCTGGTTTGTATATCTTGAAATCTGCAATCAAGAGCTTACCAGGTATTGAAAAGGTCATTCCCCCCAAACAACAAACTCTTTTAGTCACATTCAGTGCACTACCATTAGCTTTCAATTTGTCAGTAAAACTCCAGCATTAACTAACTTCCACCCACTTATTAAATCAAACTCTAGAATCAGGGCTTTCACAAACTATTTGGAGGTTATTGTTGGTGCTCAGTAGTTTTAGTCATGAGTTCAGCCAAGAGTTTCAGACTTTGGGGTTTTCTTGGCAAAGACATTGGAGTATTTACCATTTCCTTCTCCAGCTCATTTTACAGATGAGGATACTGAGGCAAACAGGGTTAAGTGACCTGTCCAGGGTCACACAGCACTTAAGTATCTGAGTCATGAAGATGAGTCTTCCTGACTCCAGGTCCAGTACTCTATCCATTGTGCCACTAAGCTGTCCAATATGGAGTTTGGGGGTGGTAGCTAGGAGGACTACTCTTGGCCAAGTAAGGCTTAAGGCTTAAGGCTTCCACAACATCTCCTGTCTGTTTTATTCTCGCTGCTCACATGGGCACCACTCTAATTAAGGCGCTCATCAATTCACATGGACAGTTATGATAGTCTCCCAATTGGTTTCTCTGCTTCACATCTCTCCCCTCTCTAATCAATCCTCCACACAATTACAAAAGCCATATTTCTAATGCACATGTCTGGCCATGTCATTTTGGGCTCAGTAAATTATAGCGACCACTTATTGCCTCTGAGTCCAAATATAAATTCTTTCATTTAAAGCCTTTTACAACCAGGCTCTAGACTACCTTTCTAGACTCATGGTACATTATACCCCTTCACATATGACAAATGACCTCTTTGATGCTCCTCACACTCAATATTCCATCTCCCCACTCCATGTATTTGAAAAGACTATCCCCTCATATCTAAAATGCTCTCCCTTTTCACACTGGCCTCTTAGGATCACTAATTTCCTTTAAAGTTCAGCTCAAGCTCCACTTCTAAAGTGAGGCCTTTCCTGATTCTCTCTTTTTTCTGTCTTTTTCAATCACTGCTGATTTTTTTATCATATATGGGGAAAATATTCTTCTTCCCACCAATTCTTTCCTTTCTAAAGACCCACTACTGTTGTATCACCTCAACACCCTAATCCCCTTCCTCTTCTGTATTTTCTCTAACACCAAGGATGAATGAGGTTTATTTCCCTCAAAAGTTAAGACTGACTAGTTGAGACCCTGCTGTTGGGAGATTATAAATGTCTTTTCTGCACCTTTACTTTTCCCATTCTTTCGGACTCTACTGTTCTTTTTGCATCTCTGTCTTTATTCAGGCCCTAGGCTGACTCCTGGGGGACTGGTCCAGGGGTCAGGAGGACAAAGGACATTGTTGAGAAGGATTTTCTGAGGAATCTTGTATGCTTGGGACTATCCTCTCTGCTATATTAAGGGCTGGTTCTAGGTTATCACCAGGGTAACTTTTTAAAAAGTCAAAGGGGAGGGACAGGAGGACCAAGAGCAACCATGGCTCTGGAGGCCTCCTCTTGCCATGGGAGTGGAGCCCACTCCTCTGTACACTGCCAAGGGATCACACCCCAAAGTTGATTTTGCTTAAATTATTGAAGCTACTGAATTAATCTTTTTTTCCTATTGGTAAATTAGGATATGACACAGGCTAAAATGGACATATTTTGAAGGACATCTATGATCTAGAAAGGACCTCAAAGACCATCTAGCCCAACTCCCTCATTGTGGAATTGAAGAAACTGAGACCCAAGGACTTGTCCAAGGACACAATAGCTGTACAAATCAGAGGGAAGATTTGAACTTAGGATCTGTGACTCCAGAGCCAAAGTTCTTTCCATCATACCACTGTAACTCATTGTATGTGATGTCTGTACCCAAACTGTAGCTGCTCACATCTCTCACATGGTTATGTGGACATCTACTCACTTCAACCTACTATCAACCTGGCAGCTCTAACTTCCCAGCATCTGTCAGTTACACTCAAATTCTCTCAGTGTCCTAGAGATAACCTTGTATTTTTTCCTTTTCTTTTAATTTTTAATTTATGGAATAAAGCAAGAATTTCCATAACATAGTACAATTTTAAAAAGTTGATTTCATATGAAACTGCAAATCTACCATTTACAACTTGCTATTCCTTCTAAATATACAACAAAGTTATCGTGTAAATTTCTTTTTTTCTTTTTTTTTCTTCCCTCCTCCCTCTCACCCTGCCCTAGAGATGGCTACCATTAGACACAAATATATATATGTGTATATATATATATATATATACACATATATATATTTGTGTGTGTTGTGTGGTGTGTAAAATTATTCTTTACACACTTCTATTTATCCATTCTTTCTCTAGATGAAGATAGCACCTATCTTCATATGTCCTTTATTTTTTATTTTGGTATTTATAATAATCAAAATGACTTAGTTGCTCAAAGTGGTTCTTAATATAATATTGTTATTATTGTATACAGCGTTCTCTTGGTTCTGCTCACTTTGCTCCTCATAATTTTGTGCAAGTATTTCCATATTTTTCTAAAATCAACCTGCTCATAATTTCTTATAGCACAGTAGAATTCCATCACAACCACACATCACAACTCGTTTTGCCATTCCTCAGTTGATGGGGATCCCTGCAATTTTCAGTTCTTTGTCACCACAGAAAGAACTGCAACAAACATTCCATTCATATTCAAAGTTATAATTACTATTTGTGAATGTCTCTCCATCTTATTTTTACTCATTTTTCTTTTGCAACCTCTCTTTTTACCCTATCTCAGATGGTTACCTTATCTTCTTGTCCCTCCTCCCACTATTCATCCCACCTACCCCTGCAAGATTCCCCTCTACTTTCTCCGCCCCCCCAACCCAATCCCTACAACCCTCTAAAAATCCCTTGCCCCACTTTGTCCTCCCAGTTTTCTCACCTCTATATGTTCAGAAGGCTTCTCCACTTTTTCAGATGTATAGGTTGTTTCCTCTCCAACTCAGATGAGAGTAAGCTTCCAACCTTACTAGCCCTCCACCCCACCTGCTTCCTCTGCATTAGCTCTTCCTTTCATACCCCATTTTATAATATTTCTCCCTTTTACCTTTTTCCTACCCAATTTTGTTTTTTAGAATTACCCCATCATATACAACTCAGCCCTAACCTTCCTTTCAAACTACCTTAATAATGATGACTGTTTTAAGAATACTGATAACATTTTCATATATATAATAAGCAAACAGCTTGACTTTAATGAGTGCCTTATAATTAATCTTTAATGTTTTCCTTATATTTCTTCTGGATCTTTTATATCAAATTTTCCGTTAACTTTTGTTACAAATACCTGAAAGTCTTTCACTTATTATACTCCCCAACTCAATTTTTTAGCTCTTGAGCCCCCATCAGTATGTTTCCTTTTAACCCAAACCGGCCATTCACAATGATGACACTTTTTCATTATAAACATAACCATTTACTCAATCATAAGGCAAAATAAATAACAATATCATAGGTACTCATATATTAGAGTAATTGCAAAAATAACAAATACATTATAATTCACACACAGCAACCTAGAAAAGAAGCACAGGAGGGAGGGAAATTCATGTTGGAGTAACTAGTAGCTCTGGACTGCAGGCTTTGACGTAAGTAGTCCATTCAGGAACATGTGCACCACATAAAACAGCTTCTTTGATAACTGCTTGTCTGTTGGTCCTCACTGTTCTCCAGCAGAACAGAACCCTCTTCTCTATTTTTCCTGAACCAAAGAAACATTTACAAGCTCTTCCTTAAAATAATTCTTAATAGAGCATTGGGAAAGTGATATACTTTTGAATTGACTAACAAGTTTCTTTAAGCCAGAAAATGACAAAGTTCATCACGCTCACTCTCTTTGGGTTATACAGACAAACACAGCCAGCAATGTTTGTCTCATTCAAGAGGATTCTGTATCATTCAACTTGATCTAAGTGCCATTTCTTATGCAGCAAAGCAGCTACAAGATCTGTCAACCCCCCCTCTACTTTTTCCCTCTTAGTTTAGATGGGGTCAGTAATGAGAAAAAGGCACTTCTGAGACACATCACTTCTATTAAGCTCTAGGTACACTAACGGACAATAGCTGTAAGCCAATCAACTTGCAGTTGAAGCATTCTTGCTAGGTGAATGGTTTCCCTTAACATTTTCAACAAAGCTATTTTTTACCTCCTACTCAGTCTGCCTCTCCTGCAAACTTCTTTGATATTACCACAATGATTTCTCAGCCTCTTAAATCCTTTGTGTCTTACATCAGAGCCTCTAGGTACTCAGAGACTTACTGTTATTGATAAGATTTAAAAAAAAATAACACTATAAGATCATCAGTCCTTGTTTAATCATCCTCATTTGTCATATAGTTATATGATTTCTTAATTTGTCTTTTTACAAACCCTCTTAAGTCTTAAAACAGTTACTTGCAAATGAGCTGAAACATTGATTTCCTACAGTTTCTACTATTACCATATTCTCAACACAATTCAGTAACTTATTATGTTCATGAAAGCTGCTTTTCTCTGTACTCATATTTTCTTATTTTTAATCAATAAATATTCTTTCTTCAAAACCATTTAAACCATCAAAATATTTACATCTAAATGAGATTTAATATCCTTTACAAAGTGATTCAAATCATTATAGCTATTCTAAAGGTAATTTCTTCCCAAAACTACTCAAATCTCATCTGAAAAAAATTTATATACATATTTTAACAGTTTCTATTAAACTGAAAGTTATTTTCCTATTTCTTTCAGGCATTAAAGTGTTTATCTATGAAAGAGACATTATCTTAAGTTCTCTGGAAGTTGATATAACTCTTTTTCTTTTATACACACTATCTTTTTTTCTGCTCCTTTAAACACTAAACTGTTTAATATGAAAAGAAAGCACCTTATAACACATTACACCAATACAGGAAGGAGTCTCAATAACGTAGACAAGAAGGTTTCTGGTTTGAAAGATGCATCTAGATTTCTAACTGGGGCATCAAATTATGAGTTTCAATAATAATTTGATGAGTGGAGGCAAGCAGTCATATTAGATCACCAGTCTCCAGCCATTATTATTCATAGGCTATTATTTTAATGAGAAAGTAGAGATTGTTTAGTCCCTAGAGCCTAGCATGGTGCCTAGCACAGTGTTGACACAATTTTGATTAATGAGAAACTTTCTCAACTGTATGATTCTCACTGTTCTTTTCTTCCCATTTGGACTTTCATATTTGTGCAACTGTTTCTGGTTTTTAACACCCCTTGCTCTTAGCACATGAAATTTTCCTTATGATCTGTTCATTACTTAGGAATCTGTATGTCTGGGTTGGGGATAAGGAGGAGGAAAGTTTAATCCAGGGGTGAGGAAACTGCAGCCTCAAGGCCACATGTGGCCCTCTAGGTCCTCAAGTGTGGCTTCACTAAAGTTGGAATTCAGTCAAAGAGCTGCACTTGAGGACCTAGAGGCCCACATGTGACCTCAAGGCCACAGATTCCCCATCCCTGGTTTAACCATTGTCTTTGACAGAAAGGGTTCTAGGTCAGAATAAACTTATTATAAAATATGAGAACAGGACATTGCTCAAACCAGCTGTCAAGTATCAGGGTTAAGCACTTTGCACGACTCATAGCCTGTAGTAGTTAGTTCTTTGTATATAACTTTTGTGACAATCTTCAAGAATGAACAAGAACTGAAAGTTTCAGTTCTAAACAAAAATATGGAGAAAAGAAGGAAGGAAGGAAGGAAGGAAGGAAGGAGATAGGAAGGAGGGAGGAAGGGAAGGAGGGAGGGAAGGAAGGAGGGAAG
>NW_020954650.1:8231829-8242041 GCF_900497805.2 Vombatus ursinus | reverse complement strand
GAAGGAAGGAAGGAAGGAAGGAAGGCTTAGCACTTAGCACAATGCCTGACACATAGTAGACACTATATAAATATATATTCCCTCTTCTTCAGCTTCTCAAAGCTCACCACCAACATAAGAACCCTCAGGGTGCCAGATCCATTCACCTTCACCTGACACCCGTACTTGCCTTCTAGGTGGTAGACTCCTCAGGTAGCTATAGAGGCTTAAGAGGCTTAGGAAACTCTACAAATACAAGCTGCAGAACAAATGCCAACCTCAGTTGGTAGAAAAGTCTCCTCATCCAGGATTTCCTGTATCAATAACATTTCAGGCCCCATTTTTATTCCCATAAATAGATAGCTAAGAGAGAGAGAGAGGAGAGAGAAATGTATATATAAGTATGTACACATCAGGTATATATACATATTTGTGTGTACATATATATCCACATATATACGTATACCCAGAGAGTGTTTAAGTAATGTATGTATTTATATTCATTTATTACTATACTATGTATTATGCACATTATAATATTTATTTTAAATAGAAATTGTAAAGGTTGAGACAAAGGTGAAATAATATTTTAAATAAATTTTAACAGTATATTTTTATTTGCTTGCTGAAATTATTACTAAAATTTATTAATACTCTTTTTAGTCAGAGTAAAGTGACTGAATTTGCTTCATTATACTTGAAAATCTTGGTTTAAGACAAGTCAGTGAACCTCTCTGAGTCTCCATTTCCTTATTTGTAAAATGGACATAATAGTATTTATAAAACCCACATCACAGGATAGTTGTGGAAATAAAACATGATAAAGTATAGAAAATGTTTTGCAAGCCATAAGGTGTGCTATAAATGCCATCTATTATTGTTATTATTATTTGGCCAAATACTTACCTAAACTATGAGATTAAACTTATAAAAATTTCTCAATCAGAGTGATGACAGTTAAAATTACTAGTTTCCCAAGGCTACTGCTGTTTCTTATTTTTGCTTCTCTAAAACAACGAATGGCATGCATAAATTAAACCTAAATTACATCACAACCAATAATTAGACAAGAAAGTATGGAGCTGGTAGCTTCTGTCTTAGAACTTAGCATTTTCTCTTTCTTTCAGAAATTACCTTATATTTAGACTGACCTCTTGTTCTGTTCTAGGAGCACAGCAGGGGGTAACTGCGGGCTACATAGAATAATCCGCATATTAGAAATGCAAACACCTAGGCCTGTCACTTCTAGAACACATGACTGAACTCACTCTGTAGATTGCATGGATTTACAACTAATGTTTCCTTATCTTTTCTTTTTATAGAGGTGACCTGAGATGTGTCTGAAAGAGTAATGTGAAATATGTAGGCTAAGGAGTTCTCAGTGACACTTCAAGTTACACTTTCTACATATGTATTCAATTTAAAGTTTATAAGAGCATTCCTGTAAATTTGGTACTGTAAAATTGGACAAAAACAAGAAAGCAAGAAGTGAGAGGTGATACTAAGACCACAAGAAGACCAATATAAACAACAATATAAACAATATAACTCTAGGAAAAGGTTCCAAGTTGTCCACACACCGTTCTTTACTTTTGAAGGAGTAACGTGGTGGCAGCTAGGTGGCGCAGTGGATAGAGCACCAGCCCTGCAGTCAGGAGGACCTTTGTCCAAATTCGGCCTCAGACCAAACACTTGTCACTTACTAGCTGTGTGACCCTGGGCAAGTCACTTAACCCTAATTACCTAAAAATAAATAAAGGAATAATGTGTAGCTCTAATTATAATGAGCAGGCACAGCCTTAGAGATGATTTGAGAAAACGAGCATCCCTCCCTTCTTTACAGGGGTGGATAGTTATGGGTATTCACAATTGTATACAGTGTCTGGCATTTTTGATATATTGTTGTTGTTTTTTTCTGAACTGCCTTTTCTTTCTTTTCTAATATTTATTACAAGAGATGACTTGATGGGGAGGTGAGAGGTAAAGGAAATATTCAAAATAAAAATGAAATTATAGAAAATATAGTTTCAAAGAGAAATGGAAAGACTTTTATGAAATGATATGGAGTGGAATAGAACAAGAACAATTTATATTTTAACATTAATATCACAAAAATTAACAATTCAGAAGGATTTAAGGACTCTAATCAACTAAATGATGCACCATGGTTTCAGAGAACCTATAAAGTAGAGTGTTGCTTACCTCATGATGGACCGATATGAAGAATAAGAAATGCATTTTTGAACATGACCAACATGGGAGTTTTGCTTGACTGCTTTTATGTGATAGAGGGATTTTATATTTCTTTCTCCCTTCCTTCTTTCCTCCCTTCTTCTCTCCCTGTTTTCCTTTATTCCTTCTTTCCTTCCTCTGTCCTTCCCTCCCTACATTCCTTCCTTCTTTCTTTTGTTCCTTCCTTTCTTCTTTCCTTCTTTTCTTCCTTCCTTCTTTCTTCCTTTCTTTCCTTTCTTCCTTCTTTCCTTTCTCCTTCCATCCATAATTTCCTTCTTTTAACGTTCCTTCTTTCCTTTAGTCCTTCCTTTCTCCTTTTCTTCCTCTCCTTCTCCCTCCCTCCCTTCCTTTTCAATGGTTTGAGGGAGGTGGGAGAAAAATGACTGATTGATAATTGATATGAAAAGTAAATATATCAGTAAAAATAAGATTTAAATTCTTTCTAAAAAGAAGCAATGTTCAAAGTATATCATCTGTTCCATATTCTACTTGTGGAGAAACAGAGTACTCACTGATTAATGAGCACACTAATGCCTGCTAGACATCTCTGCTTCAAAGGAGAGGAGAGAGAATCATGAATGGGATCAGGAGCTTCAGCGGAGGGATTTTAGAGCACAAAAAGAAAGTAAAGCTCACCTTCTGAGACTGATATAAAGATTTGGAGGATCATTAAAAAAGACAGTAAGTTAGGGACAACAGCTATGTGGACTGAAATGTAGAGCCTATCAAGGATGAATGAAGGCATTGCTGTGCAGTTATGATGATGTAGTTACACTTAGATAACATGAAATAATATTTGCATTTCCTTTCCAAAAATAATTTTTGCTTGGCTTCCTGGGAAATACATCATGCTGGGCCTAAGAAGGACACAAAGATAGAATTAGTGGGAAAAGCATGAGCACAGGATTCTGAGTCAGAAAACCTGGGCTCAAATCCCTGAGTCTGCTGCTTACTAACAGTGTGACTGAGGGTGAAACCCTTTGCCTCTCTGGGTTTTGGTCTTCTCATCTGTGGAACTAAGATAATATTGCCTAAAGGGCTTACTTCACAGGATTGTTTGGAAGTTTGAGTGAAATGATATATGTAAAGCACTTGGTACTCCTCACAGTACTAAATCAATGTCAACTATTATTGCTTTGGTTATTGTTTTCTTCATTCCTCACCCTCCTCTTTCCTTTTCCCCTTTCCTGCTTGAAGAACTATTTCTGTAGTGGCCATTGTGCTATAAGCTATGCATTTAGGTCCAGGACAGTTTCCAGCTACCAAGGTGAATCCAACATGTGGCTCTGAGTTAAGGGGTGGAAAAGTGCCCAACAACAAGGAATGCTGCTAACCAAGAAAAACAACCCAGTGTTCCAAATACAGCAGTTCTCACACCAACTCTGCTGAGGATGCTTTCCCAAGCATAAGAAGTGGAACATTGACTACAGCAGACCCTTTCTCTTCTTTCAAGGATAAAAACACATCCTGTCGCTTAGCACTATTTATACTAGCTATGGTATTGCCTGAGAGGTAGTGCGGGTTAGTGTCCAAAGAGCTTGCCTTAAAGTCAAGAAATCCTAGGTTCAAGTCCCATGTCTTACACATACTTTCTGTGTGACCCTGGGCAAGTCATTCAACTTCAAAGTTCCCAGGCAACTTTCCATGAGTATAAGTTGTATTATAGGTACTGACATGTATTGAAAGAGGAAATACAATCATTAGGAATTCTCCAGGCCAATGAAATCAAAGGTCCGTTCACATCCCATCCAATGGTGTGGCTTGACCCAGCCTCCACCACTGAAGGCCTCAAATAGTGTGTATATACTCATGGTGTGTATATAAGGTGTCCCCTTCCCAACTAAAGTGCTAATGAACTGGGCCAATATCCAAGATCTTCTACCACCCAGAATCAGCAAGAAAGGTGAAGTGAAACACTGGAACGGGCCTGCTGGCTTCTACCCCTCTAGTTTGTTAGAGTGTGTGCTCCATGGAGGAGACCTATCACCTGAAGAAAAAGCTTCCTCGTTACTTCATCCAGGAAGATGATCTGGTGGGAAGAAATCATAGACTCACAGGATAAGAGAATCTGAGAACCGGAAGAGACTAAAGGGTATTGGAGAACTCTGGAGTTGGAGTGGAATATAACACACCTGGCTTCTAGACAGGGGAGAGCCAAAGTAATCAGTGTTATACTTATATAGCTGCCACTCAGGCACAGGCCCCCATCACCTCATGTCTATACTCTTTCTATAGCCTCAGGGTTGGTCTCTCTCCCTCAAGGCTTTCCTTATTCCAATTCATCCTCCACTAAACTAACAAAGTGATCTTCCTAAAATGTAGTCTGATCATGTCACTCTTATACTCAATAAACTCCATTTGCTCCCCTTTACCTCCAGAATTGATTATAAAATCCTCTTTGGGGCCTTTAAAGCCCTGCACCCTTTCCTTTCCAGTCTTATGCATCGCTCCCTTTAGCATACTCTACTATCCAGCAATTTGAGTCTTCTCGTTTGTGCATTTTACAGTCTGTCCTTCGTACTTGGTATGTTCTCCTCACATAGGCTTCCTGGATCCATTTCAAAACTCAATTCAAATCCTACCTTCTGCAAGAAGCCTTTCCCAGTACCATTCCCACCACCATTCCCACCACCTGCCCCCACTCACATGTATTTTTCCTCTGATATAACCTCTCATTTATACTATATATATCTCGTATGTACATTCATGCTAATATGTTATCTCCCCCACTAGAAGATGAGTTTTTTGAGGGCCGAAATCATGTTTTTGCCTTTCTTCATATCTCAGTGCTTAGCACAGTGTTTGATACATAGTAAGCACTTAATAAATGCTTGTTGAGCATAATAATGATAATGAAAAGATGACGGATGAGATCAAGTATATATGTGAAGGGTTGATTTTGGCAAAGGAAAGTTTGAAATATCTTCCATGAGGAGTAAGATAGGGAATCAATACTCCTCATGGAAGACATTCCAAACTTTCCATCCTTTCCCCAAGCCTCTCACACCTCCTCCTACCTCTTCTCTCTTAGCTGAGGATCTTGCCTCTTATTTTACTACTATGCAGCCTACTACATAGGCTACTTTATGTAAGCTCATACTTCTTCCATTATCTCCATCTTCACTGTCCTCCTTTCCCCAGTCTGATAAAGAGTTGCTTTCCTTTACCAAAATCAACTCTTCACAAAATCAAAATGATTTTGTGTAGGGTTGTGTAGAGTTGTAATGGCTCACTATTGGGGTGAAATTAGAGGGGAAAAGTGAGATCAGAGCAGGGACAGGAGGTCTTTGTACAAATAATAGGTTGAGGATGCATAAGGTATGGGGAAAAGTGGAATTAAAGGGAGTTGTGATCAAAAGTTCCTAATTAGGAAAGTGGGAACACTTTTCAGTAATGGTGAGACCTAGTGTGTAACCATCCTAATGTGTGGTTGAGGTGGACTGAAGGAGTAGGTCATGGTAGATCATGATGAATTGGGAAGTTAAGGTATTTCAGGTAACTTCTATATGAATATTAAAGTCCCCCAGTATAAGGACAGGAACTGGGGAGGAAGGAATATGGTGAGTCCGATGCTGAACTCCTTAAGAAAGGAAGGAGAAGGATCTGGGAATCTTTTATATAGCCACCATAATTTGGTTAGGCAGAAATTTTTGACTGAATGGATATTAAAAGAGAAAAGATTAGTAAATGATGGATGTAAAGGAAGATCCTAGAAGTGACAAGGGGAGGAAGGAGTATTCTGACTCTTCCTCCAAGACCAATCGATATGGGTATTGGGGGGGAGAGTAGTTAGAGAAGGTACAACTAGGGCTCATTAGGATGACCAAGAAAGCAGTGTCATCAGTAGAAGTCAGATTTCATTGAGGGCTAATAGAGAGAAAGACTGTGGGACAAAGTAGTCCAGTATGAAGAAGAATTAATTTACTACAGACTGAAAATTCTAAAAGTCACAGTAAACAGGGTGGCAGGATTAGAATGGAGGGGTTTAGGGTGGAATGGAAGATGGGGATTGGGAGTCGGTCATTCCTATAAGGTCGATTAAAATAGATAAAAGGATCAGAAACAGGGTGACTTACAAAGATAGTGGTGGGTAGCCCAGAGCCATTAGGATAGTAGTCTCCAAGGGGTGTCAAGGAGGGTACAAGGCTAGCTTGGGTCAACCCAAACATATAGGCTGAATTTGCTGACTATACTGCCTTTACCCAATTCATTAATGGAAAATGTTAAATAGCACAGGGGAAAAGGGTTCCTCCACTGGAGACCTCCTTCCATATTGATATTTAATCATAAAAACTAGTTTTTAAGTCAGTGTGATATAGTGGATAGTGGATTGGGATTTGGAGTCATGAAGACTTGGCTGTGAATACTGCTTCAGGCACTTGCTAGCTATATGATCCTGGCAAGTCACCTAATGTCTCTAAGCCTGTTTTCTCATTTATAAAATAAGAAATTGGACTAAATGGTCCCTAAGCCTTTCAAGTTCTTTAAGCATTAAGATGCAAGTTTCTTGAGTATAGGGACTATTTTTCCTTTTGTCTTTGTATCTCCAGCACGTAACATAGTACACAAAAGTGCTTATTAGATTGGATTTTGGATTGTGATTTTTTTTTCACACAGTGCATTAGCTATTTCTCTAGCTTTGTATCATCTAAAATTCTGATAAGTATGCCGTCTATGTCATAATTCCAGTCATTGATAAAAATAATAAACAATACAAAGTCCAGCAGAGATACCTAGAGTGCTACACTGGAAACTTCCTTCCTAGTTGACATTGAACCATTAATAACTATTCTTTGGGTCTCATGTCCCCAACAATCTGAATGTACTTAATTGTGCTATCATCTAGCTAACTCATATCTCTATTTCTTCCATAAGAATAGCATGAGAGACTTTTCAAAAGGCTTTACTAATATCTAGTAGTAGACAAAGAGGTTTCTATTAGCCATGCTGTTAGAATGAAAGCTAGGGTGTTGTTTTATAGTTATTTTGTCAATCCTTTTCTATTGATTGATTGGTTTTGGCTGTTGCTGAAAGACAGACATAATGGTGGTGTGAATGTGGGGCAGAATGAGGAGGACAATGATTTCAGCCTAATTGCTTAGTTTTGTTCCTGCTTGGATTCATTTGCAGGTGAACCCCAAGAGGATACTGGGAGTGAAATGGGTTTTGTAACCCTATCTTGTACAAAATTCTAGTGGAGTTTCCTTGAGATAACTCTCTGAAAATGGGTTTGAGTGGAACAAGATCACCATAAAAGGAGAGATAAAAATTACAAGGAATTTATAACCTCAGGTCAGATCATTGCCTGAGAAAATTAACTTAGACTCAGCACCATACAATAAAAGAGTAAACATAGTCTTAATCTGGGGGTATTTTCTTGGTTTTTTTTTTTAATTGCTTCCTTCACTGTCAGGTTACTTATATCAGGGAGAGGTTTTCCAGTCACAAAATATTAGTCATAGTTAAAGTACTGACTGATCCTGTTCCCTATGTGTGTGTCTTGCTTATATGCCACCTAATAGCATATCATCTCTGAGTATGTGATCTTGCCTGCTGAGGGATGGGGAGGTAGTAACCTATGAGAGAGTGTATTTCATATGTAGAAGGCAGCAGTCTTCTCCTGTCACTTTATTTGCTATTGTGTTTGATAATATGGCTTCTGTTTAAATCAATAGGTCCTCTCACTGCTGAGTAAAAGTTCCACAACATTTGGGACTTGTTAGGTAGCTTTTAGGGGGTGATAATCCACAGAGTGACTCAAACTTGGGGTAGTTTTTCTACAAGGATGCATTTGAGATGGGGCACCCAAGATAAACTAACTCTAGAGCATTCTCTTGACTTACCAGTGTAGTCTAGACTTTAGTTTTAATGATTTTTTTCTATAGATAAGAATTTTTATCTTCTCTACAATTGCCATAAATAGATCATTTTCTTCAAGTTTTCTTGATTTTTTTTAAATTAACTTGGAATTTTTGTCACATATAATGTAAGATGTGGGACTAATTTCATTTTTGTCTCACTTTCACTCAATTTTCACAATTTTAATCAAACTTCTCCAATTGATTTAGAATCTTGAATTTATTAAGTATATCATGATTGTGTTTGGTGCTAGCTCTGGATTTTCTCTGCTTATACATTATTTTTTCTATTATTATCTAGTATCACATAATTCTCATAATTATTGCTTTATAATATAATTTTAATCAGGCAGTACAAATCTCTCTCCCACAGTGTTACATTTTTTTTAATAATTCCCCTTGTTTTTCTTGCCAATTTGTTCTTACAGCTCATATTTATATAGCCTAGTAGGTGCTAGGCACTGTGCTAAGAATTTTACAAATATCATCTCATTTTATCTTCACAACAACTGGGGGGAGGGGTAGGTACATTTATTATCTTTATTTTAGCATTGCAGAAACTGAAGCAAACAGAGATTAAATGACTTGCCCAAGGTCACCCAGCTAGTAAGTTTCTGAGGCCAAATTTGAAATCAGGTCTTCCTGGTTCAGAGCCCAATGTTCTATCAACTATACCACCTAGCTGCCATACAAACTTTTAAAGAATGTATTTCTATGAAGTTGAATTATAGGAATGACAACATGGTTTACTGGATAGAGTGATGGAATTCTGCAAGACCTAAGTTAAAATGTTTACTATCTAAGGACAAGTTGCCCATCTTCTCTTGGCTTCAATTTCCCCATCTTCAGAATAAGAACAGCAATACCCCTCTCTGTCTATCTCACAGGAGCAATGTGGGTTTCAAATGAGATAAAGTATGTACATCTGCCTACACATTTCAAATCACTATATAAATATTAACTCTTATCATAGGATAATGAATGAAAGGGACCTTATTTATCATCATTTTACAAATGAGAAAACTGAGATTTAGTATAGCCCATTGGTATTTCTATTAATATAGCATTGAATCTACAAAGTAATTTAGGACATATTGATATTTTGACAAGTTTATCTTGTGATTATGACTGTCAAAATTGTTTTTAAATTGTCTTATATTCTTCCAAAGATCCCTCCTTTGTTGTTTCATTGTGGCATGTGGGTTACCCCGGGTTCTTGAAGGAGCTGTCGTTCTGGAAGGTCCCAGCAAGTTGGGAAAAGTGTAATAAATAATACTTATGTCTGTCATCTGAATACCAATCTAGCTAAGTTTGGAGAGGCTTTCAATGTAATACATTTTTTTTCAGTCACAGCCTCTCTCAAAGGCAATCTATTAAAGCATGCCAATTGAGCCTGTGGGAGTGCCCACACAATCACAGATCCTTCATTGAAGTATTAGTCCTATGTGTCTCCCTCTCCCTGCTCCCAGAGAAGAAGAGGAACCCTTGGGCTCTTCCATTATCCCATTAGCACCAGTGGTACTCAAACTGCAGTGGGTAGCCCTAATATCAGAGAACAAGAATAGTCAGTGAGCACAGGAAGAAAAGTTGCTTCATTGAAAGGAGAGGGCTGTTAATGGGCAATAAAGGAGAAAAGCAAGAGCAAGAATTAGTGAGCCTTAGCTGAGGGCAGCAAAGAGAGGAATGTGAAGATATCAGCAGTGGCAGGGAAAGGGTAATAACACAGCAAAAGGGAAGAACGGGGACATATTTGGGAGTTATATGGAATACATATAAAAAATTTGCCTCAGTGTGACAAGCTACAAAACAGGCCACTTTGGAGGCAAAGCCCAGACTCTCTGGGCGGAATTGTAAAATATTACGTTGTGAGAAGAATCTTCATTTTGGGACAATAAGTGAAACTAGAGCATGCTCATGGTGGACCTTCTGGACTGGGTTCACTATGATTTGCTTGCATAAAATAGTATCCCCTTGATGCTACTTTCTTTTAATGGAAATTTTCTATTTTAGCCAGCATAGTAAAGTGATATATCAAATTACAGATGAGGAAACTAAGATTCAGTCACTCAAGTAACATGTTCCAGACACTAGGATACAGGAAGGAAGGAAGGAAGGAAGGAAGGAAGGAAGGAAGGAAGGAAGG
>NW_020954650.1:8226079-8231545 GCF_900497805.2 Vombatus ursinus | reverse complement strand
GAAGAAGAAGAAGAAGAAGAAGAAGAAGAAGAAGAAGAAGAAGAAGAGTTGTTGCTCTCAAGCTCACAGTCTACTACAGGAGACAATATATAAACAGCTATGTACAAACAATATATACATATATATTCAAGATAAATTGGGGACAATCTGAGAGGGAAAGGACTAAAATAAAGGAGGACTAGGAAAGACTTTTTGCAGAAGGAGAGATTGGGTAAAACTTGAATGAAGCCAGAGAAGTCAGGAGTCAGAGATGAGGAAAGAGAGTGTTCCAGTCATAAGGAAAAACCATTGAAAATGTTTGAAGTTTGGCAATGGAGGGTCTAGGCCTGCTGAGGTTCCCAAATTTATTTGGCCTACCACCCCCCTTTCAAAGAAAATTACTCAGCAACCCCCCAAAATCTATTTTCTTTAACCCTTTAATGTTTTTTTTTTAATTTGCATCATTTCATACTACTACTACCACCACCCCCAAATGATTCCAGTGGCCCCCATGGGACAGTATCACCCACTTTGGGATCCTAAGGTAGGGAGAGAAACAGCAAAAATGGTAAAATCACCAGATCACAGATCACATGGAGGAATATAAAGTATAAGACTCAAAAGACAGAAAAGGAGCAGGTTATGAGGGACTTTGATTGATTCAGTGGCTTGTGTGTTCTTGGGTAGCTTATAAGTGTCAGAGAAGGGTCAAATTCAAATGGTTCCTTATTCCAAGTCCACTGTTTGATCAATTCAAATAGAAAGTGGTGTTCAATTCAAATAGAAAGGGGACATAATGATTCCTGCAGGAGGCATATTGACTTTTAAAATACAATATTATCTGTTTTATTATATTTTAACAATTTTATTAATTATTTCCCATTTATGTTCCATGAGCCACAAATGGTTGACATCTCTGAATTATAACATGCTACGCTTGCACTTATCTTCAATATGTCCTTTTTTGCTTAAACTCATCTTTAGCATTGCAAGGCAAGATGAGCAAATATTCCATGGAATGATGCTTCTTCTTGCTATTAGGTATGGACCTGCTTGTCCAATGGAAAGATTTCGTTTGCTTGCTTACTTTTTTTATCACTTTCTGGTGGGGACTCAATTTAAGAGAAGTATTAAATCTCCAGAAGAAGCTTAATTTTTTCAAGCTAAGTGCCTTTATTCAGCTTCCTTTACCTTCTCTTTCTCTATCAGAGGGTTCAGATGTTAAATCCAAAAATTTCTGTTCTTTAAAGTTGATTATTTGTTTTAAATAACCCTAATGCCAGTTAGATAAAAATGCTATTTCCTTCTAACTGCTTTTTAGATGTGTGTTCCACAGTGAGTGAATGTAGTCTATGATGTGACAAGGAGCTATTCATGATATGCTCAAAGAAAGATACCTTTGATGGTCAATATAAAAGAAACTTCTTGAATGAAAGGGTGGGGGATGCACTTGATTTGACCCATTATCTCATTGGTGTTGGTATCCCTTGTGCAAATCATCACTGAAACCCTTACACATCTTTTCATCCTGTGCTTCTTGTCCATGGTTTCCTATAGTTCTCCACAATCAATCTACTCAAAGCACTGGAGACCTTTTTCTAATACCTTGTGTGGTATGTCCTTCATTCTTGAAGAGGACCATGATATCAGGGAAATGATGACATGACTTGGAATTGAATTTGATCTGAGTGAGATAAGGCTGTGCAAAGTCACCAGCCTCACTTTCTCCTCCTGGTCCAGTGGCCAAATATAGATCAGGAAGACTGGAGATGGCCCAGGATGCAAAGAGAAACCCTGGCCCTTTTAAGCTAAGGTCTTTTCAGGCTCTCACATCTGTGGGTAACCTGTACAGCACTTCGGTTGTCTGTTCCTTATTCTTGATACATGATTGGCCTATTTTATTTTTTGCTCAATAGATTTCCTCAATATATATATAGATTTCCCAGCCTATAAAGTGGGTGTGGAGAGAGAGTTAATCAAGTAAGTTCCTTGCATAATTTGATGAGTTAACTAGGAGTTAAGCATTTATTTGGAACCTTTGATGGCCATATCTATCTCTTTATCAAATGTGATTATGCCTATTGGCAACTTTGTAAGGGGACCAATGACATCTCCTGGATGCAGCTCAGTTTCTTGGGTGGGCCACAAGAACATTTGTTTTGGTGAACCTTTTGGGAAGATAGCTTTTGTTGGAGAAGCCATTCATCTGTACTAGCCTAAGAAATTAGACAAAAAGATCTCCTCAGTTGTTTTGGTAGGAAGGATGGGAGAGCTCCTTTTCACCTTATTTCCATGATCTTTTTTAAAATATATTTTTATTTCATTAAATATTTCTCAATTACATGGAAAAAATATTTAACACTCATTTTAAAATTTTGAGTTCCAAATTCTCTTCCTTCTTCTCACCCCTCCCCCACCTGTTGAGAAGGCAAGCATTATGATTATATGTGTGAAGTCATGCAAAACATATTTACATATCAGCCATGTTGCAAAAGAAAACACACACACACACACACACACACACACACACAAGAAAAATAAAGAAAGTAAGAAATGTATGCTTCAATCTGCACTCAGAGTTATCAGATTTCTCTGGAGGTGGATAGCATTTTTCATCATAAAATCCTTTGGAATTGTCTTGGATCATTGTCCTGATCAGAGTAGTTAAGTCATTTACAATTGATCACCCTTAAAATATTGTTATTACTGTACACAGTGTTCCCTTGGTTCTGCTTACTTCACTTTTCATGAGTTCATATAAATCTTCCCAGGTGTTTTTTTCCCCCTGAAACTATCCTGCTTGTCATTTCTTATAGCACAGTAATATTCTATCACAATCACATACCACAACTTGTTCAACCATTCCCCAATTGATGGGCATCCCCTCACTTTCCAATTCTTTGCCACCACAAAAAGAGCTGCTATAAATATTTTTGTACAAATAAGTCCTTTTCCCTTCACTTTGATCTCTCTGGGATTCAAACCTAGTAATGGTATTGTTGGATCAAAGGGTTTGCATAGTTTTATATCCCTTTGGGCATAATTCCAAATTGTTCTCCAGAATGGTTGGACTAGTTCACAATTCTACCAATAGTGCATTAGTGTCCCAATCTTTCCACATCTCCTCCAGCTTTTGTTATTTTTCTTTTCTGTCATATTAGCCAATCTGAGGTGTGAAGTGGTATCTCAAAGTTGTTTTAATTTGCATTTCTTTAATCAATAGTTATTTAGAGGTTTTTTTCATGTGACGGCTTTGATTTAATTTTCTGAGAACTGTCTGTTCATATCCTTTGACTATTTATTAATTAGGGAATGGCTTTTATTTTTATAAATTTGACTCAGTTCCCTGTATAATTGAAAAATTAAATATTTGTCAAGAAACTTGCTTTTATACATTTTTTCCTGGTTTCCTCTTTTCATTCTAATTTTGGCTGCAATAGTTTTGGTCTCTGAAATCTTAAGAGAAGAGTAGATTTGGGACCTGGTGAGAGTGAAGGCAAGGTACGTGCCTAGTCTCTCCCACTAGGATCCATTAGTGACTCCTTGGGACAGAAGAACATTCTTTCATTTTGCTACAGCTAACTGTTTTTTTTCACATCTTCTGGTTTCATTTAAAGTAAGAATGTCAGTAGAAATATATTTCACTTCCTCCATTTGTACATAAGCTTGTTGGTTACCACCCAGGACTCTCAAATTTAGATTACCAAGAGGTAATGTTTATGCATGCTCTAAAAACTGTAATTCTTAGAACCCTTTAAAATATTTTTCACCACTCAGCAGCCGCCACTACAAAGGCAAAAAGAAAGCCACAGAGAACTAAGAACTGTTTGGGATGTTTTTTCTTTGTTTTGTAGACCTCCATGGCCAAAAAATTAATTATGGGAACAATAAGGAAATAGTGGCAATTACATCTTAGAGGACTCTACATCCTTCACTACTTTTAAAGATCTAAAAATTCATCAGATTTTTAAGAGATATAAGAAACTGTAAATTCCTCAATGTAATCCAGAACTGCATAGAAAGATGACAATTCCATGGAAACAATATTTCAAGTGTTTGATTTTCTGTGTTATTTCTGTAATTGAGCCTTCTTGTCCTGTTGGGTGAGTCTGCAATTCCACTTGGATTACCTTTGTAGTGGCAAAGATCCACTGGGGATAATTTTGAAGTTTTGTTTGGAACCAGGACCCAAGGGAAATTTGCCTGGAGTTCTAAATAGATTGATCACCTATAAGACGGAGACCCTTGAAGAAATTATAGTGAACTATTTGTAGAAAAATACAATTAGAAAATTTTGTCCAGATCCCATTTGAGTAGCCTTAAGTACTGAGAGAGTTATCAAAGAGTTTTCTCTCAGGACAGTTTTTTCCTCTGAGAGTGGAGCAATAGTGCCAATTCAACATCAAGGTTCAAATCCCTCTGGGAGGAGTCCTATGTGGTTTGGAAAGCTTTGTATGGGCCAGGTTTCCATCCAAGATAGAAAACCAATTTTCTTTGCTTTTAGTTTTAGTTTTTTCAAGTAGCAAATCTTTGGCAAACTTTGTGAAAGTTTCCTTGTTTGTTCAATCTGCAAAACTTTGTATTTGGATTGGCCAAATGGAAAAGGAAGTCCAAAAGTTTACTGAAGAAAATACTTCCTTAAAAATTAGAATGGAGAAATTGGAAGCTAGTGACTTTATGAGAAATCAAGACACTGTAAAACAAATCCAAAAGAATGAAAAAATAGAAAACAATATGAAATAACTCATTAGAAAAACAACTGACCTGGAAAATAGATCCAAGAGAGAGAATTTAAAAAATATTGAACTATCTGAAAGTCATGATCAAAAAAAGAGCCTAGACATCATCTTTCAAGAAATTATCAAGGAAAACTACGTTGATATTTTAGAACCAGAGGGCAAAATAGAAATTGTAAGACTCCACCAATCACCTCCTGAAGGAGATCTCCAAAG
This sequence comes from Vombatus ursinus, assembly GCF_900497805.2. Lineage (NCBI taxonomy): Eukaryota > Metazoa > Chordata > Mammalia > Diprotodontia > Vombatidae > Vombatus > Vombatus ursinus. Next base: position 8,226,614 of record NW_020954650.1, on the reverse strand, counting down.
GAAAACTCTTAGGAATATTTAGCCAAATTCCAGAGTTCCCAGGTGAAGGAGAAATTACTGCAAGCAGCTAGAAAGAAACATTTCAAATATTGTGGAAACACAATCAAGATAACCCAAGATTTAACAGCTTCTACATTAAGGGACTGTAGGGCTTAGAATATAATATTCTGGAGGGCAAAGGAGATAGGATTACAACCAAGAATCACCTAGCCAGCAAAACCGAGTATAATCCTTCAGGGGAAAAAATGGTCATTCAGTGAAATAGGGGACTTTCAAGTATTCTTGATGAAAAGACCAGAGCTGAATAGAAAATTTGACTTTCAAACATAAGACTCAAGTGGAACATGAAGAGGTAAACAGGGAAGAGAAATCAGAAGAGACTTATTAGGGTTGAACTGTTTACATTCCTGCATAGAAAGATTATATTTGTAACTCATGATACCTTTGTCAGTATTAGGGTAGTTGGAGGGAAAAATTATATGTATGTGTAGATAGATAGATAGATAGATAGATAGATAGATAGATAGATAGATAG
>NW_020954650.1:8059627-8226069 GCF_900497805.2 Vombatus ursinus | reverse complement strand
TAGATAGATAGATAGATAGATAGATAGATAGATAGATAGATAGATAGATAGATAAATGGATGGGTGGATAGATAGAGGGCACAGGGTGAGTTGAAGATGAAGGGGTAATATCTGGAAAATAAAATTAAGGGGTGAGAAAGGATTATATTGGGAGAAGGAGAAAGGGAGAGGTAGAATGGGGTAAATTATCTCACGTGAAACAGACAAGAAAAGTCTTTTACAGTGGAGGGGAAATGGGAAAAGGTGAGAGGGAATGAGTGAATCTTATTCCCAAAGGATTTGGCTTAAGGAGGGTATAACATACACACTCAATAGGGTATGGAAATCTATCTTACTCTACAGGAAAATGGGGGGGGCGGACAGGGGACAAAAGATCAGGGAAATGATAGAGGGGAGGGCAGATTGGGGGAGGGGGTAATCAGAAGCAAACACTTCTGAGGAGAACCGGGGTCAAAAGAAAGAATAGAATAAATGGGGAGCGGGATAAGATGAAGGGAAATATACTTAGTTTTTCACAACATGAAAAAAAAAAGACTAATATGAGATTGACACATCTGACCAAACTCCATTCCCTTTCCAACCCTCATACACTTTCTTCCTCCCCTCCTCCCCTTCACATGCTGGCCTCCTTGCCACTCCTTAAACATGGCACTCTATTTCCCATTGCTATATCTTTTCACTGGCTGTTCTCCTTGCTGGAAATGCTTTCCCTCCTCCTCTTTGCTCCCTGGTTTCTCTGGCTTCCTTCAAGCTTCAGCCAAAACCCTACTTTCTGCAGAAAGGACTTTCCTGGTCCTCTTCCATGCTGGGGCCTTCCTACAAAGCTTATCTTCTATTTATGTTACATAGATCTTGCATGCCCATAACTCTTCTCATGCTGCCTCTGTTATTTGATTGTGAGTTCCTTAAAGACAGGGACTGTTTTGTTTTGTTTTTTGCTTTCTTTCTGTCCCTGTGATGTAGAACAGTGATTGGCATACAGTAGGAGCCTAATAAATGCTTGCTAACTTGTTTACTTTAAAAAAAACTTTGTATTTGGGGTAATTGTGATTTCTGCATTGCACTTGAGACTATTTCACATATGACTTTGGGGAAGCAACTAAAAGAATGTGAAGAAAAGAGATAAGTAGGGAAATTACTTTATCCTTAAAGACATCATAGATAATGAATCAATATCAATACCTAGTATATATGCATCAAATAGCAAAGCATCTAAAATTTAAGAAAAAGTTAATAGAGTAGTAAGGATAAATAGTAAGACCATAATATTAGGGGAACCCTTTTCACATTTAGCAAATCTAACTAAAAGAGAAACAAGAAAGAAGCTATGAGACTACATATCTGAAAAGGCTTATGATAAAATCAAATATTTATTTCTGTTAACAGCACCAGGAAGTATTGGAATAAATAAACTTTTTCTTAATATAGTCATTAATATCTATCTGAAACTAATAGTGAATATAGTATGCAATGGAGAAAAATTAAAGGCTTTTCCTATAAGATATAACAGTAAGTTACCAGTACAATTTAACATAGTGATATAAAGGCTACCTAAAGCAATAAGGAAAGAAAGAGAAATCAAGGGAATAAGCATAAGCAAAGAGTAACCAAAATATCACATTTTTGTAGGAGATACAATAATTTACTTAGATAACTCTAAGTAGGCAAAAACAAAGCAGTAAATTCAGCAGAGTTGTAGTATATAAAATAAATTAATTAGCATTACTATGTATTACCATCAAAACCAAGTAGGAAAACATTGAAAGAGAAATTCCATTCAAAATAAATGTAAAATATATAAAATATTTGGAAGTTTACCTACCAAGAAATACCCAGGAACTATGTGAATAGAACTAAAAAAATATTCTTTACAGAAATAAAGACAAATCTAAATAATTAGAAAGACTAATTGCTCGTGGGTGGCTAGTGCCAATATAATAAAAATGATAATGCTACCCAAATGAATTTACTTATTCAATATAGTACCAAACTACAATGGGTTATTTTCTATAGCTGGAAAAAAAAACAATAACAAAATTCATCTGGAATAATAAAATGTCAAGAATCTCAAGGAAAGTAAGAAAAAAATTGGAAAAGAGGTCTAGCAGTAACAAATCTCAGATTATACCTCAAAGCAATAATCATCAAAATGATCTGGTACTGGTTAAGAAATAGAGATGTTGATCATTGGATCAGATTAGGTACATGCCATACAGAAGTTAATGAATATGGTAACACCGTATTCAATAAACCCAAGGACATCAATACTAAAAAAGGGATTCATTATTTGACAAAAACTGGTAGAAAAAACTTGAAAGCATTCTATCAGAAACTAGGTACAAACCAATATCTCACCCCATACACAAGATAAGCTACAAATGAATATATGACTTGGACATAAAATGTCATATAATACATAAATTAGAGGAGCAAGAAATAAATTACCTTTCTGATCTATGGATATAAAAGAGTTCATGACCATACAAGGGTAGAGAGAATCATAGTACATCAAAAGTTTAATGTTGAATATATAAATTTTAAACACACATAACTAATGCAGCTAAGATTAAAAGGGAAACAGGTAACTGGGGAAAAAAAATCTGCAGCAAGTTTCCACAGTGAAAGTCTTAGATAAATGCAAAAGCATGTAAAGAACTGATTCAAATTCATAAGAAAAAATAAAAGAGCTATTCCTCCATAGGTAAATGGTCAAAAGATATGAACAGGCAGTTTTCAAAGGAGGAAATACAAGTTACCAACAACCTGGTTGGGGAGGGGGTGGAGGCGAGGAACAAAACTATTAACAACCAAGCTATCAATAACCAAATGAAAAAGTATTTTAAATCATGAAAAATTAGATATGTGTAAATTAAAGTTACTTGGAAATTCCTCTATTGTATTAGCAAAGATGACAAAAGAGAACATTGTTAAAATGTTGAAGAACCTGTAGGAAAACAAGCATATTAATGAATTGTTTGTCAAATCTTGGATTGGACCATTGTAAACTAGTTTGGAACCATGGCCAAAAAGTTTTTAATTTGTACGTATCCTTGGACTCAACAATATCATTGCTGATAATTCCTAGTAATGACTATATTTATATGGTGCTTTAAGGTTTTCAAAGCACTTTAATTTTATCTAATTTTATCTTCACAACAACCTTAGAAGGTAAGATCTATTATTTTATTACTTACAGTTAAGTAAAATGAGGTAAACAAATGTTATTTGCCCAGAGTCATACAACTAGTAAGTGTCTGAGGCTGGATTTGAGCCCAGTACTTCCTGACTCCAAGTCCAATACTCTAGCAAATAGACTTGCCTCCTAGACAGGTGTGTGTGTGTGTGTGTGTGTGTGTGTGTGTGTGTGTGTGTGTGTGTTTTATATACTCCAAAGAAATAAAAGAGGAAAAAGACCCATATCTTCTTATAGAAGCCCCAAACTAGAAGCTAAATGTGTGCCTATTAGGAACAGCTAAACAAATATGATATATGAATTTATGGAATATTATTGTGTCATAAGATATGACAAAATACACAGCTTCAGAAACAATTGAGCAGATCTCTATGATCTAAGGAGGTAGCTAGGTGGCACAGGGAGTAGAGCATCAGGTCTGGAGTCAGGAAGACTCACCTTCCTGAGTTCAAATCTGGCCTCAGGCACTTACTGGCTATGTGACCCTGGGCAAATCATTTAACCCTGTTTACCCTAGTTTCCTAATTTGTAAAATGAGCTGGAGAAGGAAATGGCAAACCACTCCAGTATCTTTGCCAAGAAAACTCCAAATGCGGTCACAAGGAGCTGGACACAACTGAAACCACTCAATAACAACAAAACTCAGCTCACGCAAAAGAAAACAATTTATCTAATGACAACAACATTTTAAAGAAAAACAATTATAAAGGACTACAGAAATCTTATGGATGCAATGACCAACCAGGATTCCAGATAATGAAGTATGCTCATAACATCCTGACAGAGGTCATGAACTCAAAATACAGAATGAGACAGACATCTTTGGACATGGACAATAAGAGAATTTGCTTTTCTGTACTATGCATATTAGTTATACAGAGTTATTTTATTTAGTTACCTCATTATCTATCTATTTATTTATTAGTACTGTTCTTCAATTGTGTGAGAGGGGAGGACTGCAAAGAAAAAAAGAGGAGGAAAAAGGAAAACATTTTTATTAAGCACCTACTTTGTATCAGGCAACATACTAAGACTTTACAGAAATATCTTATTTGAGTCTTACAAAAACCCTATGAGGTTTTAACCCTATTATAAGGTTTATAACCCTATTATAATTCCCCACTTTATGGTTGAAGAAACTGAAGCAAACAGAAGTTAAGTGACTTGCTCAGTGTCTCATAACCAGGAAGTATCTGCGGCCAAATTTGAACTCATGTCTTTCTGAGTCCAGGCCCAGCACTCTCTCTACGTCACCTCTTAGCTGCCTTAAAAAGAAAGATTTTTGTAAATTGGAAAAAAATTATAAAAATAATTTTTTTTTCAAGATTTCATCTCCAAGTTTTCAGCTTATTGGTGATGGACCTTTCTGGACTTATCCAGGCTGGCCCTTAGAAAGCCTTTGTCTAATTGTCAGGACTATACTCGGAGCTCTCCAGTCTGGTAAAATCTACCAGAGCTTGTGCTCTGCTGGTATGTATAGCATTTGAGAACTTAAGATCATCTCTATACAGCTAAGCATGACTGAAGATAGTCTTTTGTAGAGGTATTTTAATATTGAAAAAATTGTCATTCCTAAATAGCTACTAATAATCCTGAGGTTTTCTATTCCCTAATATAAGAAGCTCTTCTGTTTCTTTTTTTTTCTCCTTCTATTTCAAATGCTTTATTTCTTCCATGTGGCTCTGTTTGCTTACTGTCCCCTGCTGTCCAGGAAAAAACTTGGAGGCTTTATTAATTGGCTTAATTAAAGCTGTTGGCAGAAACGCCAGTAGACATCCGGAGAAAATCATGGGAGCTTTTGTTGGGACATATCCTTCAGTGTTTCAGAACACTACAAAAATACGTCTTTCACCAGGAAGTTAGGCCACATTTGTGTAAGAAATTCAAGGAAAGCATCTGCATATAAAAAGGGAAATGAACCCTAGATTTCAGAGCATCTGGAGAACTAGAAAGTAGAATTTTCCAATAAATATTTGTTGAGTGATTAACTCATTAAATCTAGCATATTTCATCTCTTTTGAAACTGGCAGCGTTTTGCTAGTCAGTTACCATCTTCTAGGTATTCCAAAGCTGGCAGGCAGTCAGTGCTGCCAGAGCACTGCTCATTGCAACTTCCACACAAGGAAAGGTGGGGAACAGGGGAAAGGGAGATTACACTTCCTGAACACCAAGCACATTCAAAATGAATGATGAAATTCTACCTCTTAGATCAGAGAACTGTATGTGAGGAGTTATCTTACCTTAGGTCTTTCCAATTTTTACTGAATGTTCCCTTTGGAGTTCTCCCTTCTTAGTATACTCACCTCATCTTCCGTCTGGAGGGGCAGGACAGGGAAAGGGTTTTAAATGACTATTTTTTTCTTCATGTTTCAGGTATGGCAGAGTATTATTTTTCTACGTACTTGTTCCCATTAGCTTTGGTGACACAGTAAACAACGCCAACATCACTTTTTTGCTCTCAGTTTTACACGCACTATACACACATGAAGTGCTGCATATGTAATAGTAGGTCTATGGAGACCCAGCATAGCAGAGTGAGTATAATGCTGGAGCCACAAGCAGGAAAACTTGGGCTTGAACTCTACCTCTGACTACTAGCTGAGTGACCCTAGGCAAATCATTGTACTTTTCTCCAAGTCTGGTGGGATCAAATAAAATAATTCACATAAAGTGCTTAGCAAACTTTAAAACACTGCAGGGTGTCCTAAAGTCTTAGTGAGATTCTAAACTTTAGTAGTTTAAGAATAGCTTAAATAGGAGCAGCTGGCACAGTGGATAGAGAACCAGCCCTGGAGTCAGGAGGACCTGAGTTCAAATTTGGCTTCAGACACTTGACACATGACACTTAATAGCTGTGTGACCCTGGGCACGTCACGTAACCCCATTGCCTAGTCCCCCTCCCCCAAAAAAAATAGCTTAAACAATTACTAAAGCTTTTGGGACATTTGTATTTAAACTGTGTTTAAAACATTATGTTAACGGCACCATCTTTACCGGATTTGAGTGTTCAGGGAAGTTAGCTCAAAGTCACAGCATGTCAGCTCAAATCAGTTCCAAACATTTAAATAACATTGTTATACATGAGAAAAGTGCAGTAATAAGAGTCAAAAGACTCCTCAAAGAGAGTCTTGGGAACTCTCTAAACAGGCAAAATCATAGGTCTTTTGTGAATTTACATGTGTTCCAGGGGTGGAGTAGGGTGGGGTAATGAGTAGGACTGTTCAACTATTCCTATTTGCTAACCTCTCCCCCCAGTCCCTCATGCCCCCACTGCTGATGCGTTACCTAGATAGGTTACCTAGCATAGAGTTCCTTATCTGCTCTGAGAAGTAATCAGGGGCTCTGTAATTCTTTTTCTCTAAAGGGGCTCTAAAACTTCAGCCACAGACAGAGCTGTCAAAACACCTTAGTATTAAATCTCATTCTCCCTATCCTCCTCCTAAATTGCATTTACAAAAGAGAACATCCCGAAAAACAAGGACCTTTGGTTAAACATTATTTATTCACTCATTTATTTACTTGATTTTTTTATTTATCTGTTTGTTTATCCATTCATTTATGTTTATTTTTATATTTATTTATTTATTTATAAGGTGAATGTTTAATTGAAGAAAAATAAACAGACTTTTCTTGTTCTATAAACAGACCAGAAGGAAAGGCCTCTGGGCTTCCTTGATTCCCCTCCTAAGGAGAGAAGCAAAATTACCATCTTGGGCTCTGTAGTGAGGGGTTTGAGGGAGTGGGGTGTTTCAGCAATGAGAATTCTGTTCCGTCACTCCTCATACCTGGTTAAACCAACAGTTTCTTTCTCAAGCCATGCATGTACTCCTTAAGGTGGCTGCTTCTACCCACACTTCCACTCTCACCTTCAAACAATTCCTATCTCCTCTTCTAACACCATGCCTCTTTAATGAAGAAAAGAAATGCATGACCTTGGACTGGCAGAAACCTCCCCAGTTTGATTCTACTGGACCCTTGGTTCTGAGGCCAGCCACCTCATAGACAGAATATAAAAGAACTGGAGAAACCAATGGACTTTAAGCTTTTCCTTTCTATAACTCTTCTTGGTAAAGCACTAGGGGTCTTCAGTGAGAAACCTCCCCTTAATATATGGTGACTTTTCAGTACATTTCCCAGATCTTCATCTTTGTAAGCTAGGTCACAATGAGGCAGTGGCTAATTGCCCAATAGTCACCAAACAATTCTGGGATTCAGAGTACCCCAGTCTTTTTCATCTCTAAATCTCTCTTCTTGCTCAATGCAAAAAGTGGGTTGGAAAAAAGTAGAGAGGTCAACTATGGACCAGGAAAATTCGTTGTGTCTGATAGCAGCTTAGTTACTTTCCTGGCCTATTCAAATGCAAATGAGTTCCTCAAAGCCTCACATCCTTCATAAGCCCACTCAAATTTTTATATCCACTACAAGATACAAAAGAATCCACTCAACTCAGAAAGGGGTTCCAGTTTATAAGATGAAAATGCAGTCTGAATGGGGTAAACAACTCTCTCTCTCTCTCTCTCCCCCCACCACCCAACCTATACTCATACATGTACATACATTCATACACATATGGAAAGACAGATACAGAGAGACAGAAACAGAGACAAAGACAGAGAGACAGAGAGAATTTGGACCTATGATTTCATTGGAGTACGGAACTGTCGGTAATGAAACTCCATCTATCAATGAATGTAGAGATGCAACTGTTTTGCAGCTTATATGTGGTCTTATAGAATTGCCTGTAGCCCAGAAATTTTAAGTGACATGCCTACACCCAGAATTTACAATAACAAAATTATCTATAAGCCATGTTGTATTGTAGTCTGATAAAGTGAACTTCTTTGTCCTGGAACTTAGTAGACCTGTTCAGTCACTGCCGGACTGTCCTTCAGCAAGCCACTTGAAACTCTTTGAGTTTCAGTTTCCTTGGTAAAATGAAAAGGCTTGATATCCAAGGTCCTGAAAAAGCTTTAAGTTTATTTTTGGAAAATTCAGTTTTGAAAGCTAATCAAAATCTGTCTGAAAATCCTCCAGGGCCAGGGATATCTTCCTCATTTGTGTAGCATTAGCTAGTCTCTTCTGAGTAGGGATTTTCACATCAATTTGTATAATCCCCATTAAACACAGATTAAAGGCTTGAAACAGCAATTCAGACTTTTTTTTTTTTTAGTGTTGAATCATTGGAAAACAATCTGACGCCACAGGACAGTGCACTGAGCTGCATCTCTCAGTAGGTGTTGGCTTTATTTTCTTACAGTCTTTATCCTTCATATGTCAAATAAAGGCACTTGTATACACATAAAATGGAATAGCCAAACTGGTCATTCTAATTATCTTAACAGATTATATGGATTCTTCATTGGGATCATGACAATGCCAGAAACAACTGGTGCCATATCTTTTTGTTGTTATGGTTAAGAAAAAAGCATTACTCAGTTTTTTTTTTCTATGTAAGCTCTTTTACAGTAATGGGAGAGAATTAACACTCATATAAAATATTCTCCAGTACCACAGGATCAGAAGGTACCTTAAAATACATCTAGCTTGATCTATGCTAGGGAAAGGATCTCCTTCACAACAACATATTTAAATATCAAAGAATGAAAAAGTGAAGGTGAGGGAAGGAAATAAGCATTTGTTAAGTGTCTACCATGTGCTAGACACAATGCTGATTGTTTTATGATATTATTTCCTTTGATCCTCTCAACAACCTTGTGATGTAGATGCTGTTATGATCTCCAGGTGTGGGAAATGAGATAAACACCCTTTGAACCTGGATTTGATCTCAGGTGTTTCTGGCTCCAAGCTTACCACATTATCCACTGAGCCACCTAAGATTTAGCACCATAAGGTTGCTTATGTATATCGCCCAAATTAGAGATTATAGAAATAGCCACAAAGAAAGAAGAAGATTAGCAACTGGGATATCCATGAATTCACAAGAAACAGGAAAACCCCAGGAAAGAAACTAGTAGCAAAATCCATGGCCTCAAATATATCCATACATAAATCCACAGTTTACACAATAAATAAGAATTGTAGTTCCTGACATAGGAGTCCTTAAGCATGGGTCCATGAAATTGTATTTGTTTTAATATGTTGATAGCTCTATCATTGGTTTCTTTTGGAATCCTATTTATCTTATTTTATGTATTTAAAAACATTATTATTCTCAGAAGAGGTTTGTAGGTTTCACCAGACTGCCAAAGGAGTTCATTTCACATACACACACACACACACACACACACACACACACACTGAGTAAGAACCCTTGTCCTAATGTAATAGAGCAAATGTGTCCTCAACTATCACTGAGTTGTGGTACAGTGAAACTTAGGATTAGTCTATGGCTTTAGATAAATACACTTTATTTAAAAGAAAAAAAGATGGGTTAAAAAAAAGGGTGGGGAGGGAGGATGGAAGAATAGTAAATTAAGAAAATATACTGATGCAAGGAAATCTAGGAACCAAAGCAAGGAAGCATGACAGAGAGTATTGGAGTGAAGGTCAAAGGAAAGAGAAACATGAGTGATTTTGGTCACCGAAGCACACTACAGACTACCTGGACAGAAATAGATGAGAAGTTTTGTTTTGTTTTGTTTTGTTTTGTTTTGTTTTGTTTGGAGGGGAGGGGATCACAAATCTAGCACAGAAGCATAGTAGTAATTGGGGACATCCTGATATCTATAGGAGTTCTCTTTCTGCCAAGAGCAACACAGCTAACGATTTCTTAACTTGCCCCAGTGATAGTATTATCCTTCAAAGATAGAGGAAAGAACACGAAGAAATTCTATTTTAGTACTGATTCTCACTAACAAGGAAAAGCTGGTTGTTGGGATGAAAAGGATGAGAACCTTGGAGGAAAGTATTCATTTCATCCTAGAATTTGTGATAGTCTGTGTTGGGCATAGTCCAACCTGACTAAATTGTGCAAAAGTAGTTTTCATATTTCAGAGGAAACAATTGTAGTAATAAAATGTTAGGAGAAAGTCAGCTCAGGAGGGATGGAAGATGCTCAAAAAATGAAATTCTAAAGACATAAATGGAAACAATTCCAATGAGGAGAGAAAATGGGATCTGTCAGAAGAGACCAAAATGAATACCCTGAAAACTCACTAAGCACCTTAGATTTTAACATGATAGATGGACCAGGGAAGCCAATTGATGTAGAAATGCTACTATAACCTTATCTTATGACATGTTATGGTAATATAATCCTATTTCTATTTTCATTGTCTTATGGATTAATATATGTCCATCTAGCTATATCTATCTATCTAACTATATGTGTATATATGTGTGTATGTATGTATGTATATATATATATACACACATACATACATAGATACATACATTCATGTATATATGTGTGTGTATATATATTGACTATATACATATATTCAATATATATTGACTATGTATAGTCAATCCTCAACATTCATGGGTTTATCTTTTGGGACTTCAAGCAATTGGTGATTTTATTAGTAACCTCATTTTGAATCCACTCCAGAAAGTGCTAAAATCTCCTCTTAAGAACATGATGAGAGAACTGGAAAAATAGACTGTGTGACTGTTTGTGGGTAAATGAGATGATAGTCAGTCCCACCATCTTGCCAGCTTTCCCAGCCAGTACAGCATGGAGTTGTGGAGCTAAGGCATGTGTTTTTCATCTGGAAACAGTTCAACCACAGAACCTAAAGGAAAAATAGAGATGGCAAGTTACCCCTTTTCCTTTTTTACCTTGGGGTTCCTTCCAACATCACTGGCCCTGTCTTTCCTCCATCCTGTTCTGTGTTTCCTCTCTTCTTCCCAGCATTTTATGGGTTATTTCATGATTACTGTGTTAGGAAACATGCATATTAACAGAATTAATGTTTTATTATGAAGAATTATATGTAGAAAAAGTGTTTTCAGCACTCTCTAGTGAAAGATCATAGTTTTTAGTGGTTACAGGAATCTAACCTGTTTTTCATAGGTTCGATGTATCAACATTCCCATTTTTGAATTTGCATTGCTTTCTAGGAATGTTACCCCCATCAAAGTTGAGGTTTGACCACGTGTGTGCGCGTGTGTGTGTGTGCGCACGCGTGTGTTAGAGAAAGAGCCAATTGATGCATATGGTCCTATGAGAGTATTCTTAAAGTTTGGTCCTTCTTCAAAAGAAATGCACAGAAGATAAAAACAGGGCCAGATAACAATATGTGGTACAGGCCTGTAAAAATAGTATGTGGAGTTCTGAGGTTGGTGAGGGAAGGTAATAAAAAAACAATTTTTGGAGGGGTGCATACTTTAGTTGTTTTTAAAAGCAATATTGGAAGTAAAAGGATGATCAAAGAAGGGACAGAAACTTTTCTTGGGGTGGATGGGATGAGAATTGCCAGCAAAGAAAAAGGCAGAGCTGCTTTATTATTATTTTGTTTTCATTTTCTTGGCAAAGAATAACCATTACACTGGTCCTGACAGAACATAAATTACTAACAGGATGCAGGCACTCCACAGAAATAAAGAGATGTTAGGTAAAGATGGCATACACACTTGGATCCTGAAAGAACTGGCTGATGTGATTCCTGTCACATATTTGAAAGATCATGGAAAATGGAAGAAGTACTGCAAGACAGGGGAAGAGAAAATGTCCCAGTTCCCTCCCTTATCCTCATCCCCCCAAAAATAGGAGAAAACACAATTTGCAAACTATAGGCAGCGAGCTTGATTTCAGTTCCTGGAGAAATTCTTGAAAGGATCACTAAAGATATGATTGGCAAGCATCAAAAATTTCAAGAGATAGGCTAGCCAGACAGCTCATTTTTCTTTCTTTCTTTTTTCTGACAGGATTAATGAAGTAGCAGATAAAAGAAATATTGTGGATGTAGTTTATCTAGATTTCAGTAATACTTTTGATTAAGTTTCTTATATTTTGTTATAGAAAAGTTGGTTGTGGTTGTATGGTGTGTCCTTCGTTCTCGAAGAGGACCATGACATCAGGAAGCTGATGGAATGACTTGCAGTTGACTTTGGTTTGAGTGAGGAAGGGCTATGCAAAGTCACCAGCTTCACTTTCTCCTCTGAAGCCATCTGGGTCCAGTGGCCAGATATTGATCAGGACAACTGGAGATGGTCCAGGATGCAGTGGGAGACCTTGGCCCTTTTAAGCTAAGGTCTTTTTCAGGTTTTCACTTTGAGTGAAAAGATGGAGTTATGGATTAAATACAATCAGATGGACTCAAAATTATTTGGATGACTAAACTCAATATGAACATTGCAGATCTCAAGTGGAGTACCTAAGGGATCTGTTATTTAACACTTTTATCATTTTTCAATTTTATTTTTAATTTGAGTTCCAAATTCTTTCCCTGCCTCCATCTCTTCCTCCACCCACTGAGAAGGCAAGAAATACAATACTCATACATATATAATCACACAAAGCACATTTCTTCATTAGACATGTTCAAAAAGAAAAGCAAGAAAAAAGGGGGGAAATGCTTCAATCTTATTAATATTTTAATCAAAGACTTGAATAATGGTATAGATGGTACTCCCATCAAATTTGCAGATGACAAAAAGCTGGGATGGAGTAGCTGTCAAGGACAGAATCCAATTGACAGGCTATGGTTTTTGTGCTGAATCTAGTATGATGAAATTCAATAGGGATAAAAGTCTTATGCTTAGGTACAAAAAAATCAACATCGAAAGTATAACATAAAAGACATATAGATAATCAAGATTTAGGGGAAAAAATCTGAGAGTTTTCTTGATCTACTAGCACAATACGAGTCAGCAGAATGATATGGCAGCCAATTAGTCTAATCTTAGGTTACATTAAGAGGGACTTAGCTTCCAAACATAGGACAGTAATAGTCACACTGTACTCACTATCTTTCCAATTGTCTAAAAGACTATTCAGGGAACAAAGAAGACACTAACTTCCCTGTCAAATTGTCAAGTTCTTTTTTACTACTTATAAACCCAAGAGCTTAGGGGTGTGCCTACATGGAATTTTTAGCATGAAATCATAAAAATATTGAGAATTTCCAAATTGTAAAAGTCCATCTAAAGCAAGAAATTTGCTGTCTTTTAAATATATATATATATATATAATATATATTATTTTTAATTTATGGAATAAAACAAGCATTTCTATAACAGTATAATAAAAACGATTGTACATGAAACTGAAAATCTATTATCTACAACTTGCTATTTCTTTTAAATATATAATAAAGTTATCATGTAAATTTCTTTTTTTTCTTCCTTCCCCTCTCCCCTGCCCTAGAGATGGCTAGATGCTGTCTTTTTACAGTCTTTTTAAGGGGCAAATGTTGTCTTTTTACAGTCTTTTTAAGGGGCATAACTCAGGGAAGGCCTAACCCTGATAAGTTCCCAATAGAAAGTTCTCAGGCTCATAGAATCACAGAATTTTAAAGTTGAAAGGACCAAAAGCCATCTAATCCAAATATCACCCCCATCAAAAAAAAAATCCCTGCTCAATACATGACCATTCAGCCTTTACTTTAAGATTATAGTGAGGGGGAACCCATTATCATCCAGATCAGTCTATTTCTCTATAGAATCATTCACATTGTTAAGAAGTTTTTCACTGTTGCAAATATAAATGTTCCTCTTTGCAACTTCTATCCATAGTGCCTGGTCCTTCTTGCTGGGGCAAAACAAAGCAAGACTAATACCTCTTCCATAGAACAGCCTTTCATCTTCTTAAAGACAGCTATTGTGTGACCTCTGAGCACTTACTTCCCAGTGCTGAGCATCTCCAGTCTTTTTCAATGGCTCTTCACACAGTAAGCAAACCATTCTGACTGTCCTCCTCTGGATTCTCTTCAGCTTTTCAATGCCCTTCAAAAAATGTGGTACCTAAATTGTGTACAAACTTTGACCCAACAATAATATTAAAGGAGATCAAAGAAGGACCTTTATGCACAAAATGATTCATAGCAGCTCTTTTTGTAGTAGCAAATAATTGAAAACCAAAAAACAAAAAACAAAAAAAAATACAATGCTAATGAGGAATACATGCAGAGAACATGGGTCTAAGAAGTACTTCTTGACTCTTGTCCCCAGAAATCCTTGACTTCTTTCATGTGGTCCTTATAGATGCCCTCAGATGTAGTTCTCTGCTGGACTTGGTAGATCAGCACCTTTCTAGAGAATATAAACAGGATTTCTCTTCATCACAAAAGGTCACACTCCCTAAAGTTGCACCACACTTGGGGGATTGACTTTCCGCCTCCATCTGTAGACATTTCTATTATTGGTCGCTACCTCTCCAATAGACTGTGTTAAGACTCCAGTTACTGGTGGGACCTCTGATGACATTAATGGTTCTCCCATGGCCTGAGCCCTCCCTTTGCAGAGCTTTTCCCATTTCCATGTGGTCTCAGATTCAAAACAGAAAAGGAGTATCTATGCAAGCTTCAGGGACCAGACCTTCATCAGTCAATCTATTACACATATAATTTAAATAAATAGGAAGAGTTTTATTTCTTTTGTATTCTCTGTAAATAGCAAACTCTCAGTTATTCAAGGGTTATCAGTGAATTCTCCAACCAACTCATCTCTTTGTTTTTTTTTCCTTACTATTTTTCTCCATCAGTTACTTGGTTGAGGAAGGAATGATGAATAACAACCTCTTAAAGACAAAGATGATCCATGATCAGCGTGTGTCTTATTGAAAGTAATGAGGAAAGTCTGCCCCAAACTGGTTTTTGCTACACTTGAGATTGATACTTCCACATAGGGAAAGTGAGGTTGAATTCTTGTCTTATTGTTTTCTTCTTTCCATTTACACGATTTCATTATACTTATGTGATTTCACAAAGCTAGGCCCTTTATGTTACTCTGAGTATCCCAGGAGACTGACTGTTCCTGAAGCACAATTTCCTATGGGATAATCTATCTCACATTTTGTGCACATGTATGTGTCTTAAGGACAAGGGAAGAAATACACAAGAGGCAAAACACAAGCATTTTAATTTTCTATTCATTAGCAACTCTAATAAAAGATTTGCTGGGAAAGTAAATGAAAACATTGGCAAAAATGAAGTGTGGAGGTTATCTATGTATTTTACTCAGCTTCTACTATCAAAATTTGCCTGTAAATATCCTCAGCCCCATGCTTGGCTTTGACTATGGAGACACAGCAATAATGCTTGAAGAAGACAAAGAGAGAATTTGGAAGAATTCATTATTGACAAAATACAGGAATACGTCCAAGCATCTTTGAGACTATTTAGTGACAAATATTGGTCTTTTCATATCATAAGTGAAACTAATGAAGTAGGAGATTAAAGAGGTTATTTTAAGGTGTCTTAAAAGAAAACCATAGGCAAACCTAAAACAGAATCCAGTCCATTTGATCGTGTTCTAAGAAAAAGGAGAAGCATTCAAGTGTCCTCCAACTTATTGATGAATTTGCAAATTATTCTTTTTCACTGAGCAGACTGAACAAGTTTTTTTTTTTTTAATTGTGGCATCTACACATTGACCAACCAATTCAAGCAAGTATGAACTTCATGTCAGAAGATTCTGTATTTCTTGATTGGTCACCTTAGGAGCAACAATCCCTAAAGCTAAAAGGTCAGACTGTAACTTCTCTGATCACCAATTTAGTGACC
The DNA here is from genome assembly GCF_900497805.2 of Vombatus ursinus. Taxonomy (NCBI): domain Eukaryota; kingdom Metazoa; phylum Chordata; class Mammalia; order Diprotodontia; family Vombatidae; genus Vombatus; species Vombatus ursinus. Next base: position 8,210,250 of record NW_020954650.1, on the reverse strand, counting down.
AATGTGATTCAATAGTATAAATTGTGATTTGATGGTATAAATTATGTCTGGGTTTTGAGCTAATTATCTATTAATAATAGGGCAAGAATAGGGGATATTACACAATTATCCTTCTTTTCTGTTCTTAAGCTCTGGACTTAAAGCCCCAATTATCTGAAAGTGGGAGAAACATTTTGGCAAGAGTATAGACAAATACATCACATCTGAAAAAGGGTGACCAGGATTGAGATAAGAATTGAGAACATGATGTATGTGAATCAATTGAAGGAAATGGTTGTCCTGGAAAAGAGAAAAAAATATATAATTGTCTTCAAAAATGTGAAGACCTGTCATGAAAAAAGGGTATTAGATTTATTCTGCTTGCCTCAGAAGATAGAATAAAGCTAAATGAGTAAAGCATGCAGAATCAGATTTGAGCTTAGTGGAGGAAAACATTTCCTAATAACTAAAATAATCCATAGTAGAGTGGGCTGCCTTGGGGAAATTCCCTGATCAATTTGATAAGCTTACTAGGATGTGAGCTTCTGTTTTTAGTGTATCTTCCTATAGAGGGTATGAATGTGCTTCATAGCACCTTGAAAAGGATAGGTTTCACTGATGGGGACTGCCCCCAAAAAAGAATTTCTTGACCTATACTCTAAAGTGAGAGAATCTTAGATGAGAGATCATTGCAGAAAAGGCAGGTGCCCCATCTATATGGGAAATTGTGGGTTGCCTAATGAAGTCATGGGACTGGAATGCTAAGGGACCAATAATCTGAATTGGGTGAAGATTTGCATCAAACACTGATTTTTCCACATACCTACCAGTAACTGAAAGAGAAAGTAATATAATATGACAAGTCTATGGGACTTTCATTTTCAGTTTTGAGAATCTGTCCTATAGAAGAACTGACTGACTATTATCATGTTTTTCCTTCCACCTTTCTTCTAGGTAAGTGTAGCATTTGGGGAGAGGGTAAGGAATTATCTTCTCCCCCTACCCAGAGCCACTGCTGGTGGCTTTGGAAAGAGACAAGCCAGATGAAGACATATAGTTGGTGGATCAAGAGAGAAATATTTGAACAATATTGTCCTCCTAGTTAGATAAGGAAACTGATTTCCTAGATAGTGGGATCCAAAATCTGGCCTTCTAAAAATGGAAAGGAGATTTCCTGGGTAGTATCAGCTTTAACGGTTGTCTTGGGTGAGACTCCAAGACTGAGGCTCAGGATTCTGACCTGCTAATGCTTTGAGGTAGATACTAGAGTCATTATTATCCCTATTTTACTGATGAAGAACGTAAGATTCAGTGAGGTTAAGTGATTTTTCACTGAAGAATTGAGGCCCTTGCAGAGCCTTCCCTCTTCTCCCTTGTTTGTCATCTCACAACTGTCAGATGCTTTCTTCCACCATCTCTTCCTTCAACTCTGCTTCACATGACAAAGTAGTCCTTCTCCTTGCCAAGGAGAGCCCTCGATACACACACCTGATCCCATTCCATCAGATTTTCTCCAGCAGATTGCCTCCTCTATTATCCCCACTCTCTCACTTATCTTCAGGATCTCCATCTCTACTGGCTGCTTCCCTGCTGTACAAACATATCTCCCCCAGCTTCAAAAAGAATTTTTATTTGATCCATCCATACCCAATTGTTCTGTATTTATCCTCCCTTTTGTGGTTCACCTGCTTTAGAAGAGTCTGTGTAATAAGTGCCTCTATTTCCTTTGGGACAGCTAGATGGTACAGTGGATAGAGTGCTGGGCCTGGAGTCAGGAAGATTCATGAGTTCAGGCCTCAAACATTCACTAGCTGTGTGACCTTGGGCTAGACACTTAGCCTGTTTGCTTCAGTTTCCTCATCTGTAAAGGAGCTGGAGAAGGAAATAGCAAACCATTCTAGCATCTTTGCCAAGAAAACCCCAAATGGGCTCAGGAAGAGTTAGATTTGACTAAAAACAGCTTAATAACAACCATCCTTTTCTCTCACTCTTTTCTTAATTCTTTTCAATCCGCCTTTGATTCTTATCATTTGACAGAAACAATTCTCCCCAAAGTTACTATCTCTTAATTCCCAAATTGAATGGCCTTTTACCAATCCTTATCCTTCTTGACCTCTCTTTAACCTTTGACACTGCCAATCACCCTCTTCTCCTTTACACTCTTTTCTCTCTAGGTTTTCATGACACACTCCTGGTCCTCCTACAACCTGTCTGATCATCCCTTCTAGTGTTCTTTGCTTGATCTTTATTCATGTTACACACACACACACACACACACACACACACACCACAAACACACATACCCATCATGGGAGAACCCCATGACTGTCCTGAGTCCTTTTCTCTTCTATCTCTACACTATTTCACTTAGTGATCTCATCAACTCCCATAGTTTCTACTACTATCCCTATGCTGATGACTTAGAAATCTACTTGTCCAGTCCTAACCTTTCTCTCTCTCTCTTTTTTTTTAGACAATTAGGGTTAAGTGACTTGCCCAGGGTCACACAGCTAGCAAGTGTCAAGTGTTTGATCTGAGGCCAGATTTGAACTCAGGTCCTCCTGACTTCAGGGCCGGTGCTCTATCCACTGGGCCACCTAGCTGCCCCAATCCTAACCTCTTTTAATCTCCATTCTGTCATTTCCAACAACCTATTGTACACCTCAATCTGCTTGTCCCATAGACAGCTAAAATGTGACATGTTCCAAACACAGCTCATTATCTTTTCCCCCCAAGTCCTTCTATCTTTCTAACATCTCTATGACTGTTGGGGGTGCCGCTATTTTCCTAGTCACTCAGGTTCACAAAATAGGTGTCATCCTTGACTCCTTACTCTCTCTCCTTCCCCACATCCAATTGCTTGTCAAGTTTCATCAATCATACCTTCATAACATCTCTTACACATTCCCCACTTCTCTCCTTTGACACTGCCACCACCTTGGTAAAGGCCTCTATCACCTCATGTCTGAACTATTCCAATATTCTGTTCCCTGCCACAAATCTCTCCCCACTCCAATCCATCTTCCACTCAGTTGTCACTTCCCCATTCAACCGATTCTAGTGGCTCCCAACTGCTTCCAGGATGAAATATAAAATTCTCTGCCTTTTAAAATTGTGCATAACTTGGTCATTTCCTAACTTTCTAGCTTAGTTATACCTTTCTCCCTTCTGTGTGTTCTGCAATCCAATGACATAGGCCCTATTTGCTCTTTCTTGTACATGACACTTCATCTCCCAAGTTTAGCTAAATTCTTACTTGGACTATAATAGACCTGGCTAAGAATGGCTGGAACATTTGAAAAAAAAAAAACAGGATCACAGTCATCAAAGACCAATTCTTCCCTTATAATTTTATGATTCTTCCAATGTCAGGAAGCAACAAGGAGGGTCAATGATGCCAAAGTAGAGGGAAAATTTGGTACGCAACAGGCCCACAGCACTATCAAGAAAAAAAAAAACTTCTCTGGTTATTTTTTCCATTAGGCCTCCTAAAAAGCAGAAGGGGGACTCTTTGTGACAACCCCAAACTAAAGCATTCAGGAGTCTATTTTCAGCGTGATGAGACCCTTGCAGCAACACAAAAATAGTCTTCAAGGATCTGAATCATGGTTGGTGAGTCAGCAGAGCTACTGCTGGGCTGTACATTAGAATGGTTTGTCCTTGAAACACCCCAGGTTAGGATATCTCGTCCATTCCTCTGTACCCTAGTTGTCTCTGAAGAGGGAACATCAGGAATGTTCTAACCATGAGGAAGATGCCCTCATCTCTCTTAGAAATGGCATCAAACACTCTAAATAAATGAAGTTTCAGGAGACCTAGCTTTCCATGTCTGCTCTTGTAGTTTGAATGTATTCATCTGTCACTTTGGCTTTCCCAGGCATTTATAACAGCAAGAAGGCTTCATAAAGCAGTCTATTCTCTTTAGGAGGAATTGCTAAAACCACACAAGTATCGATGTGTGTATACAAACATGTGTATATATGTGTGCATATACATAAATGTGTGTATGCTTGTCTATATATATAGATGCATCATGTATAGGTGTATATATCTAAAAAGACACGTTCATGCATTTATATGTGTGTGTATATCTTTGCATTTAATGGGCGTAATCAGGAAAACCCTCTGATATACTTGACTGGCTACTCATGGAGTTAAACTTGGGCCCCAGCCCCTTCTTTTGGGCCTCATGTTATGGATTATTTCTAAAGGTGGCTCTTGCTGGCTGGCTCTCCCTGGTAATTAATCATCTTTGACACAGCCCCTCCCATTATGACAAGAAAGGGAACAACTGAGAGCCTCTGGCTGTGCATACCATTTAGAAAGCAACCACAGTGCATGCATCACTGAAAATAGTCTGAGCATAGGCCCTACCTGAAGGGGACAGTTCCATGGGATGTGTTCCAGTCAAGTAGATCAGGGGACTTTCCTGATTACTCCCATTGATGTATCTGTATCTATATGTGTATGCATATATATATATATATACATATATGTGTGTATATCTGTATGTTGTATGTGTATGTGTACAATATATACCTACATGTGCATATAAAATATGCATATATGTGTGTGTTTATGTGTGTGCATATATGTATATTATATTTAAGAATTTATTAAAGAAGGAGAGAGAAAAATTCCAAAAAGTAGCTTTGTATAGAACCAGTCTCTGAATCAAGAATACCTGAGTTCAAGTTCCACCTGTGATATATATGGCTGTGTAACCCTCTCCATGCCTACTGGTAATTCTCTGAGACCATAAGTTGCAAAGTGGGTGCCATTTTGCATTGGTAGAGGGAGTTTCCGTAATGGATATTCCTTACACCAATGAAATCAAAGATCTGGTCCAAAAATCAAACCAAAAAATCTAGAAAGAATCATGGATTTAGAGAAGGAAGGGATCTCCAAAACTGTCTAGTCCATCACATACATTTATCTGATGTGTAAGGAGTTTAAGTGATTTGTCCATGGCCACCCAGCCAGTATTTGTTAGAGGAGGAACTTGAACCCAGGTCTTCTGCCTCCAGATCCAATACCCTTTTTACTATACCATATTGCCCAAATATTATCTCTATAATATATTTTTTTCTTTATAAACATGTTTCTCTTCATAATATATTTCATAATCTAAGTATTATAAAAGAAAATAAAAGAATTCTCATTAGGTGAGACATTAAGACAACTTAATACATTGATACACTCTTTGTTAAAATTTTTTTTCAACATAATAAATTGAGAGTTGGAGCCAAGAGACCTGCATTTCACTACAGGCTCTGCTACATACTAGTAATACCTATGAAGACAGCTCAGCTCAGGCCTCTCCTCATTCCTTACCAGGCGGCATTACTTTGGCAATTCTCTAACTGACTTATCCAATGGCTAAGACACTGGCAGCCATGACCTAGATTGGTACATTGAACTGGAAATACCCTGGGATGAACAGGGAAGTGAGTGGCTACGTCACTACTAGAGTTCAAAATTGGTATATCATGTTTAGGACACAGGCTTGATGAAGCAAAGAGTTAATTTTAGAGACATAATTTTTGAAAGGTGGGAATGAAAGTGTTACAAATACCTTGATCTTCTGAAGGCAAGATACATCAAGCAAGCAAAGAAGTTGAGGCCATATACATCAAGGGAATGAACTGCATTTTGACACCAAGGCAATTAACACCTACATAATACCAGTCTTAAGGTACACTTTTTAGCACAGTAAAATGAATGACACTAGATCTAAAAGGTGTTCAAATAAAAACTAGTAAAATTTTCACAAAATAAAGAGCTTATTGCCCCAAGGCAGCTATAGAAAGATTAATACTTCCTCATTATTAAAGAGGAAAAGAAATGACAGTTGCTCCCAGATCACACAAATAACAAATTTTAAAAAATTATGTAAATAGTTTTAGGGAAAAAAAGGCAAGTATACGCCACTTGATTTGTCAAAAATAACCACATATTGATTGCCTGCAGATAGAGCCAATAACTAAGATCCAAGAGTAGAATCAAAAGCCACAATCCACTCCATGGATGAAGTCCACATCAAATCAACAAACAGTATGGTGACACAAAAGTTTCAAATAAATGTCCGAGATTTGTTTACAGAAACAGAAGAATTTATGACAGTGTTTCAGAATCAGGTGGTTGTCACCAGAAATTAAGGAAAGTTTATCTTTAAGGAATCTGTACTTATTGATTGATTCATGTTATGCAAATTTAAACCTTTGTTATGATATTATGAAAAGCTAAAGCATTACGCCAGCTCTGGACTTGGGGATAAAGGAGCAAATGCTCAAAGAAGACTCTTAGGGTTTACTAAGGCTTACTAAGAGAAATATGGTTGTTGTTCAATCTTTCAGTAGTGTCTGAAGCTTCATGACCCCATGCACCACAGCATGCCAGGCCTTTCTATCCTCTACTGTCTCCCAAAATCTATCTAAGCTCATATCCTTTATTTCCATGAAACTATCTATCCATCTCATCCTCTGCCATCTCCTTCTCCTTTTGCCTTCAATCTTTATCAACATCAGGGTGTTTTCCATTCAATCCTGTCTTCTCATCATGTGACCAAAGTATTTAAACCTCAGGTTCAGTATTTGACCTCCCGGTGAATAACCTGAATTAATTCCTTTAAATATAGACTGATTTGATCTCCTTGCTATCCAAGGGACTCCCAAGGTCTTCCCCAGCACCATAATTCAAAAGCATCAATTCTGCAGAGATCAGCTTTCCTTATAGTCAAATTCTCACTGCCATACATTGCTAATGGAAAAAAACCATAGCTTTGACTATATGGACCTTTGTCAGCAATGTGATGTCTTTATTTTTAAGTATTCTGTCCAGAAGGTTGGTGAAAGATGGTTCTATTGCCCAAATAAGAGAACTGGGAGAAGGAGTTGGTTTGAGGGGGAAATAATAATCATTTTGGGAAATACTAGAAACATACACCAGATGTGATATAAGTTTGGGAAACACATAAGTGTGATATAAGTTTGTAAACTAAAAGACCGGTGATGACACATAATGAGAGCCTCTAGTAAGATGTTAAGACTAGAGATGTAGACATGGGAGTCATAGCATAGAGCTGGTAATTAAAGCAGGTTCACCAGGGAAAAGAGTATGGAGAGAGAAGATCCAGGGTGCTCTCAAGCACTAACTATTAAGGAATGCACACATTTCAGTTATTTGAATGGGAAGAGGAGTCAGCAAAGAAAAAAAAAAAAGAAAGGGAGGAATTATAGAGGGAATAGGAGGACCAATACTATTCAGTGTCCTCAAGGCCAAAGAAGGAAGGAGTCCAAGAAGAAAGGAATGGTCAATAGTGTCAGAGAGTGAAAATAGTTAAAGAGGAATTAGGGGTGATAAGGAGATGGAACAGGGAATATCTGCAAATTATTTGAGAAATTGCATAGTGAAGAGTAGCTATGAACAATTTTTTTTCCTTCTTCCTCTAAGGAGGGAATGGTTTGAAACTGAATGAGAGGTGATTGCTCATAAAAATTGCGATATGTTGGTACAAATTGCCAATTCAATTCAACAAAATTTATTAAACTTGCACTGTGTGCTAGATTCTGGGCATATAAAAAAGGTAACTGCTCTCAAGGAGCTTACATTCTACTAACAATAAAGACAGAAGTATCTCTTCCCCTGAATACATTAAAATAAAAGAGCAGAGGATTTTCTTTCTGAGATGTCATGAGTATAGTATTTGCCTCAAAGCAAAAGAATTTGCTGAGAAGACCCCTTAATGTGCTTTTCAGTCTAATGATTCTTTCATTCCCAAGGCATAGTAGCTACAGCTTTCATTTAGAACATTTTAGTCTTTTCAGAATTGAATGGCAAAAGCTAAAGATGTTTTGAACTGCCAAAAAAAAAAGGCAACAAAAACACCCAACTGTCGATTTTACTTCTAGTCTGTTTCTTCTTGCTCTGAACACATTTATTTTAAGTTTCAGGAAAAAGATACACCCAAATAAAATATTCCAACATGCTGTTACAAGAAGAAATACAATCATATACATTAACTAAGAAGAGTATGTATGAGAACTGCTTGTGGGTACATCTTCAAAATTATTTTGGAAAAATAGTAATGGAAACTGAGCTCCAGTGGTTTTTAACCAAGAAAATATGTACTGTTCTCTTTCTATTTGAAATCACTACAAGGGATTAGCTGTATTGAACTATGTAATGTAACATATAAGGATTTGGGACATTAGTTGAGCTTTATAAATTACATTGAACTCACACCATATGTCTGTTGTTATTTCTAATTCCAGCAAGGGAGTATAACTGGCTGTGATGAATATCAGAGAAGAGACTTGAGTTCCTTTTATTGATGGCAGACCCAATCCATCATCAAATGGAATCAGGCAAGAAGAAGAGTTTCTTCAATGATTTGCCATTCAAGTTTGAGGTTACCCAGGGAGAAGTACAAACAACTGAATCCCTCCTATGTATATGGAAATTAAGGTTTCAGGGAAGATCATGTTGAAAGAAGTTATTTTTAGTCTATATTAATCACACCACTAATTATATAGAGCATCTCCTTAAAGTTGAAAGATAGCAAAGACTTCCCATTTTTACAATAATACAGTTCTAGAATAGGAATAGGTAGTGGACCTGTGATTTTAGTGGTATAGAGACCTCCCAAATGAAGAAATTTTATTTAATCAATGCAAGTTGATTCTTCCAGCTGCAATTTATAATCTCAGAGACTTGCCTAGAGCAGAGGTGTCAAGCTCACTTCCCACAGGCCATAAACCTCACTAAAAAAAAAAAAAAAAAAAAAAACCCTACTGTGGCCAGAAACAAATTAAATTGTACTTGGGAAATACCTAACAAAATAAGTAGAGAATACAGTATAACATAGAGATGTTTTTAATTCAATTTTATCTTATTTTCAATTTCAAATTCTCTCCTTCCTCCCATCCATTCCCCCATTCATTAAGAAAGCAAGAAATAGAAAACCCATTACAAATATGAAGTCATGGAAAACAAATTTCTTTATTGTCCACCTTCTGAAAAAAAAAAAGATTTTAAAAGTTTCCTTCCACCTGCATTCTGAGTGCATTACTTCTGTCTGGTAGTAGATAGTATTTGTCATCATGAGTCCTTTGGAACTGTGGTAGATCATTGTGTTGATCAATTTACCAAGTCTTTCACAATTGATCATCTCTACAATACTGTCACTATTATGTAAATGGTTCTCCTGATTCTGCTCTTCACTTGGCATCATCTCATAAAAATCTTTCCAGGTTTTTCTTTTTTTCCACTTATTATTTTTTTTTCCAATTGCACATAAGGATAGTTTTCAACATTCACTTTTATAAGATTTTGAGTTCCAAATTTTTTCCCCTTTGCAAGAGGGAATGCAATCTGACATAGGCTATATATGTAAATCCTATTGGATATATTTCCAGATTAGTCAAGTTGTGAAGGAAGAATCAAAACAAAAGGGAAAAACCACAAGAAAGGGGAAAAAAGCAATTAGTATGCTTCAGTCTGCATTCAGACTTTATAGTTCATTCTCTGAATGTGGATAGTATTTTTCATCATGAGTCATTAGATCATTGTATTAGCTGAGAAGAGCTAAGTTTATCCAAATCGATCATCACACAGCGTTGCTGTAACTGTGTATAGTGTTCTCTTGGTTCTGCTCATTTCACTCAGCATCAGTTCATGTAATTCTTTCCAGGTTTCTCTGAAATCTATCTGCTCATCATTTCTAGCATAATAGTATTCAATTACATTCATATACCCCAACTTTTTCAGCCATTACCCAATTGATGGGCATCCCCTCAATTTCCAACTCTTGGCCACCACAAAAAGAACTGCTATAAATATTTTTGTCCATGTGTATCTTTTTCCCTTTCACATGATTTCTTTGGGATACAGACCTAGTAGTGGTACTACTGGATCAAAGGTATGCACAGTTTTATCGCCCTTTGGGCATAGTTCCAAATTGCTCTCCAGAATGGTTGGATCAGTTCACAACTCCACTAACAGTGCGTTAGTTTTCCAATTTTCCCACATCTTCTCCAATATTTATCATTTTCCTTTTTTATCATATTAGCCAATTCAACAGGTATGAAGTGGTACCTCAGAGTTGTTTTAATTTGTATATCTTTAATCAATAGTGATTTGGAGCATTTTATATGACTATAGATAACTTTAATTTCTTCATTTGAAAACTGCCTGTTCATTTACTTTGACCATTTATAAATTGGGGAATGACTTGTTTTCTTATAAATTTGAGTCAATTCTCTATATATTTTAGAAATGAGACCTTTATCAGAGGCTCTGGCTATAAAAATTGTTTCCCAGCTTTCTGCTTCCCTTCTAATCTTGCTTGCATTGACTTTGTTTGTGCAAAAACTTTTTAATTTAATTCAGTCAAAGTTATCCATTTTGCATTTCATAATGCTCTCTATCTCTTGTTTGGTCATAAATTATTCCCTTCTCCACAGATCTGACAAGTAAACTATTCCTTGCTCTCCTAATTTGTTCATGGTATCACTCTTCATTTTGACCTTATCTTGGTATATGGTATAAGATGTTGATCTATGCCCTCCTTTCTGCCATGCTATTTTCCAGTTGTCCCAGCAGTTTTTGTCAAATAGGGAATTCTTCTCGTAGAAGCTGGAGTCTTTGGGTTTATCAAATAGTAGATTACCATAGTCATTGACTACTGTGTCTTTGTGTACCTAACCTATTCCACTGATCCACCACTCTATTTCTTAGCCAGTACCAAATAGTTTTGATAGTTGCTGCTTTATAATAGACTTTTAGATCTGGTACAGCTAAGCCACCTTCCCTTTCATTTCTTTTCATTAATTCCTTTGATATTCTTGACCTTTTTTTCTTCCAGATGAATTTTGTTATTTTTTTCCAGCTCCATAAAATAATTTTGATAGTTTGGTATGACACTGAATAAGTAAATTTATTTAGGTAGAATTGTCATTTTTAGTATATTAGCTCAACCCACCCATGAGCAACCGATAATTTTCCAATTATTTAGATCTGACTTTATTTCTGTGAAAAGTGTTTTGTAATTGTGTTCATATAGTTCCTGCTTCACAGGTTTTTCTGTAACCATTCCCTTCATCATTTCTTACAGCATAAGTATTCTATCACATTCATATACTACAACTTGTTCAACCATTCCTCAACTGTTGGGCATCCCCTCAGTTTCCACTTCTTAGCCACCCATAAGAAGAGCTGCTATAAATATTTTCATACATATGGGTAATAGATAATGTTAATTTGTGATTTTCTAAATCAATATATGACCCATGGGGAATCTTTTCTATTTGAATTTGACACCACTGACCTAGAATACTAAGAGGTTAAGTGACTTGCCAATGGTCACATAGTTATTATGTGTCAAATGCAGGATTTGAATTCAGGTCTTCCAGCTTCAAGGCTATCTCTTTATCCACTACATATTGTAGTAGATAGAGTACAGGACTTGAAGTGAGGAACACCTGAAATTGAATTTTGCCTCAAATACTTACTACTTACATGACTTTTAAGACGTCACTTAAGCTTCTAAGCCTGTTTCCCCACGTAAAAAATGAGTATTATAATTATGTCACAGAATTGTTGTAACAATCAAGTAAGCTGTGTAAAGTGCGCTGTAAACCTTAAAGTGCCATATAAATGACAGCTATTATTATTAATTTCTAATCAAAGTGAAAAATGGTGTAAATCCCACAACCTTATAAACAGTCAAATTTCCAAATAGACTTTTTTTTTGTGGTGAGGTGAGACCTTTGATGTAGGGAACTGCTAATGTTGAAACTTCCTCTGCCAATGTAAACCAGCAATTTGTGACCTGGATTCTTAGTTGTACGGGGTCAAGAAGAGGTTAAGTGACTTCCCCAAAGTCATACAGTTTGTATGGCAAGACTGAACCCAGGTCTTCCAGACTCTGCCTCTCTTTATTTTGTGAATAATAACATGAAGATTTATTTTGAGTATTGAATGTGAAAGGGACATATGAAACTATAATTGCGTCATAATGTCAATTCTTCTTAGTTATTTTAAGAGTAGCATAAGAAGTTATTGTAGTTTCTTGCTATTTAAATTCATTTTTCATAATTCTTCATCCCTCCTCTCCCTTCCCACAACTCTCCCCATTCAGTCAAATAAAATGTGTGCTCCCTGTAGTTCAGTCTATATGTTGTCAAAATAATTATTTAGTTCAATCTGTTTGATGGGGGAAAAAAAAGCCAATTAGCTTCCAACCAAAGGGTTGGATGATTGAATTTTATAAAGTATTTTTTAAATAAGTAATTTTAAGTAGTTATTCAATTTTTTAAGTTCCATTCCAACATGGTCAGTTCTCTAATTCTTCTAGACAGCCATTAATAGGATGAATTGGGGTGTCTTTTTACAGTCTAATGTTTTTTGGCAACTCAACTTTCTTGAATATAAACTCTCTTCAGATGACCTCTCTGGCCAACAAATTCTCCAAAGCAGTTTGATTAACACTATAGGCCATGAGCTAGTGGAAATTTTGAAAAATTCTTTCTAAATGGAGGAAAAAGGGAAACAAATAAAGATTACCTATTCTCTACCAGAAGAGATTTCAGGCAAAAAGAGACATTCCAATAAATGGGAGCCAGTATTTGATTAACTAAAAGACACATTTACTTCCAACCCATTCTGAGAACTAATGAACCTTTGAATGTGGGGAAGGTTTTTTTGGTAGTGAGAATGAGAGCTATTGAAGAGGAAGAAAAAGACCAATAGAAGCCCACTGAGTTCACTATCTTTTTGAAAATAAGATGGTTTCCTCCTCAGGATGCAGATTTGATCTGGATTAATCCTTGATAATGACTTAGGTAAATTGAAATATCCAAGAAAAAATGTTCCATTGATATCATTCAAATGCTTTTGAGGGAGGCCCAGGTTGGATATCAGACAGGAGATATTCAAGTCCAAATACAAAAAGCTGTAGTGGAAGGCTTTCTGTTTCATTGATTTTTTTTTTAACCAAAGCATTTTCCAAACCAAGTTAGAAAGAGATAATTTAGAGCACTTTCCCATCAGCTCAGTGTTCATCTCTGGCCTGAGGCAATGAACAGGAGTACACTTGAAATACTCCTTGAATTAAGTACAGTCAACTCAGGTATCTAAGGCTGACTGAAAGTTCTTTCTCTCCTCCCTACTTCTCCTCCTTCCCCATGGGCAAAATTGTGTAGCAAAGTGCTTGGAGTTGGGTGAAATAAAGGCTGCCCATGGCAACAAGAAATGTCTGATCCACTCAACATCATCTGATAACCCCATAGAAGAGGTGATCAATATTCATCAGTCTCACAGTTCCACTGCTAGTGATGGTTAATGGACTGATAATGCCAACTTCCTTGTAGCCAAATCCCATCAGGAACCAGACAGCTGGAGCTAAAGGAGGAAACTGATCAGATCTGGCAGGAGACAGTTGAGAAGGCTAAATTTAACCTTGGACCACTCATGGGAAGAATTAATTGTTTGTGACTGCTAGATCCCTGCTAGTGACAGAGGTTTATTACTGCCTAGATCTTCTCCTCCTACAAGTTTTTGTCCATCAGAGAGAAAGAAAGGGGAGGGAAAGTGGAGAGGGGGGGAGGGAGGGAGAAAGAGACTGAGAAAGACAGAGAAAGATGTACTTTACATATACAAAGGGCTCTTTTAAAAGCAAGCATCTTGTGAATCTTAAAGCTAGCTACTAGTTCAGTCTGTGGGTGATAACGTGATTCAGATTGTTGTGAGAATGTTCAAACCTTCTTAGCTTATTGTTGAATGGGGACCAAAATTTTAAAGTGCAGAATAGCTTTGGAGATTCATTAGAAAGGCCAGGAACATGATTTTCTTTTATCACCAAGAAGAAAACTTCTGTCCAGGAAGCAAATTTAGAAGATTCTAAATTTAAGGTACTTAGTTAAGGATCAGTTTGTTTGTCTGTCATCTGAGGACCATCTAGTTAGTTTAGAGGTTATTACCACTCTGGCTACAGGACAATGAATATTTTGGCCATGGCAAATTTTAAAGACCATTTACCAAATAAAAATGGGGTTGTCCTCTGCTTTGGCATCAACAATACATACTCACACTAACGAAATCACAGGATCTTGAAGTGTCCCAGTAAGCCATAAGCTTTGAAGTTACTTCCTCTGGTTTCTTTCTCTCTCTTCCCAAATCTTTTCGTACTTTCTTCCTTCCTGTTCTTATCCTCTTCTTTTGATTTCTCTCTCTTCAGGTAATTTCAACTAATACATCAAAGTTAAGAATTCTTAAATTCTTTAAACTTTCATGATTATCCCTAGCCTATAATACAGTCTTAGTGATAATGATAATAATGATAACAACAATCATCATCATCATCATATATAAGTACCTTGTTATTTTTACATTTCTTGTCTTAGCCTTTCTCTAGCCCAACATTGACACCCCTCCCATTCTTGTTACAAGAAAAATACTTAAGCAAAAACAACAGATAGTGTACGCAATATTCTGTCCACATGGTCACTCATCTTTCTGCAAAGAGAAGAAAGAAATCTTTTATTATCTGTTCACTCAATTCATGATTTCTCATTGTCTTTTACCTAAATTCTTTGACTGACATGATACATAGAAGTCAGTTGGATTCCCCTGTATATCTTTTTGTACCTCTTGTCAATTAATCTACTAGGGTCTTTTTTATGTTGTTGAAATTGAGATTAGGTGGAAGGAGAAATTGCTATTGTTATTGGTCCATTCTCATATTAATGTCAGGGGTTAATGTCTCCATTTCCAAGCTTTTGTCATTTTTTCTTACTTTCTGCCTTTTCCCTTTCTTCCTTTCTTTTCTTTATCCTTTTTTCTTTTTCCTTTCTTTTGTTTTTTCTTTCTTTTCCTTTTTTGTTTCATTTCTTTATTTTTTATTTTTATTTTTTCTTTATTTTTCCTTTTTTATTTTATTTCTTTTTTATTTTTCATTTTTCTTTATTTTCTCTTTATTTTTCCTTTCTTGTTTCATTTCTTTCTTTTTTCTTCCTCTCTTTCTCTCTCTGTCTCTCTCTCTCTTGCTTCCTTTCTTTGTTTTTCTCTTGGACAGGGATACTCTGCAGTATACTCAGCAGGGTAATCAGGTGGTCTAGTTAGTGTTCTTCCTCGCAGAGTCCAAGTTTTGGACCCAGTGCTTTGCTCTATGAATGTGCATGGAAGGCAGAGAAATTTCTAATTTTCTAAAAAATAAGATTTAATCCTCCTCTATTTTTTTGGTTCCTTAAATAAAAGGAAAAAATCTGGGAGGGACATTGAATGTGGGAAACAGGGTGGGAAAAGGCAAACTTTTAAAGCTGTCATCATGTAAAAAGTTCTTATCTCTTCACGTCTGTGTCATTGTGGTATTTATTTGCTCCAATTTGCATGGCTACTCTACATCCCACTCTACCCTTTGTTGGGAGATGACATACATGACTGCTCATACAACTAAACCTGAGATATTATCAGCTTCTTGTCTAAATACCTGAACTCTGTAACCAGTGGCCCATCCCACCCTAACTTCATCCCTTCTTAAAAAAAACAAAAAACAACTTCTTTACATGTCATTAAAATAGAACACAAAACCACAAAATGGAACTGGATCACATTTTTTGTTCTTATAGTATGGTAAAGTAGTGATAATGACAACAAGATGAATGACACTCTGTTTTAATTTGCTGTTGATCATCATGTTGTGAGCCCAGGCCCATGAGTTTACAGTAATAATACACTGCTCTTTTGTCCTTATATCTGTCCAAACACCCAGAACAATGATGCATCTCCCCAAGCTTTCAGCTTCCTTACTACCAGTTCATAGTCTTATGACTGTTTGACAGTCAGCCAGTACATCTTTTGTCTATTATTCTTGCTTTATGACCCACACAACATCTTTTACAAGATAACATGCCTACAATACATGTATCACTCCTGACTATCTATGGAGCTTCTTATTGGTCATGAGGTCCAACAGAAAGGTTTTTTACGTCCTTTTTCTCTATTGTGTGCTGGGTAAAGCTGACCCTTCTCTGTAGTTTATTATCAACCAACATCCTCATGCATGCTATAGAACTAATCATGTCCTGATCTTTCTGGACACCCTGTCATTGATCACTGTCAAGCAGGTACAGCTGAAACAAATCCAAATGGCTTTGCATCTTCTCACTTATTTCTTGACTATGAAATTATCTTGCAGGAGTTGTTAATTGAAGTATTCTACTACCCACTCCATCAGAACAGATATCAGTTACAAAAGTGATTCAACCCTGTTGCTTCCTATTTCATTTAGACAAGATGAATACAAATACTTTTGGGAATTTCTAGTCTTTCAAATCCTTACAGTATGACTTTTCCCCCTTCCTTTTATTTTTAAAAACAAATACAGGTTAGACTTACTATATAGAAGTAATGCTGAGTGAAATATTATAGAATATCATTTCTCTAGAAAGCTTGGAGGGATGTTATCCCTAGAAATGCTAATGTAACCCTGTTTTCTTCAGGGACTAAGTATGTAAACACCAACTGAAACAAACCACCTTTTGGCACCAATAGTTTGTATTTAACTGCCAACAAACATTTAAGGATCACATACAATGTGCTATAATGGGTATTGTGAAAGAATCTCTGGAAATTGGCAGTGGTTGTTAGAGTGATAGCCCAAACCACCATTATACACAAGTACACAATAGATACAGGTTTTAAAAAAAAATGACAGTCATTTTGATTTTGAACTCTACAGTGAAGATCTGAAAATGATCCACAATTTCCCTCCATAGCAACACATTTGGGCCTATAAGAGGTGAATTCTATATCTTGAGACATTTCATGATTCATTTTTCCAGGATCAGATGAGACAATATATAAAGTGCTTTGCAAATCTTAAGGAGCTAAATAAATACTAGCTATTGTTCGCTATGATTATTTTAGCAAGGACTTCTGAGGTTTAAAGAGCTAGAGGCTCATATAATTTTTAATATCTAACGTTTTCAGCAGTCTATTCTATTTTTAATAATAATCATAATAATTACTTAATTGTAGTTATTCCAAAATGCCTCTTAAGGTCCAGTCATAATTGGACCCTCCTTGAAGCAATGACTTAGTAATGAATCTCTGGAGAAGGAGGAAAGGAAGGAGAGAGGGAGGGAGGGAGGGAAGGAGAGAAGAAAGAAAGACCCAAGAAAGAAAGAAAGGAAAGAAGAAAGGAAGGAAGGAAGGAAAGAAGGAAGGAGAAAGGGAGGAAAGAAGGAAGGAAAGAAAGAAGGGAAGACCAAGTGGATAAAAAATGTTATTGCCCAGATTTTAGCATGCATTTGGATGAACATGTTACATAGCTTGTCCAGCAACATGTATATCTGGAATAGAAGGTACCGGTGGAAACAAATCAGGACCAGAATCGATTAAGGGGAGGCAAGTAGGTTGATTGCATTCAACAGATGACATGAGTCCATGAAAGCAAAGGCCTACATTTTTAATATCAACATTTTATCTTTATTGTTCTCAACAGAAAGCAACAATGGTAAATTCTCCAATACTCTCTCCCATTGTTGCCAGACATGGAATGCAAGAGTCTCTGAAGAATTAAAGATGTATATCACACAGATGGCAACAGAGAAGCATATGCTGCATTGAATAGACTTCAAAACTTAACCAATGAGAAAAACAATATTGAAAGATGTCAAAGAAGTATATGATAGAAAGTGAAGATAAGCTGGTCGTCTAGCTAGAATGAGGAGTAATGGATGGAAAGTGTTTTGCTAATACTCTAAAAGGAGAAAATGAGAAAGATGTCAAGTATGTTTGGCAGACCCATTGCAGTGAACTTTTTAAGGATAAAGACAAGAGTGACCCCAGGTGTGACGTGAATGGCTTGAGGTCTAAATATGTGAGTATTTTCAGGTACCAGGTGTGTAAAAGTTTTGCTGTTGTTGTTCAGTCATTTCCAATACTTCACGACCTCATTTGGAGTTTCTTGGCAAAGATACTGAAGTGGTTTGCCATTTCCTTCTCCAGCTCATTTTATAGATGAGGAACTGAGGCAAATAGGGTTAAGCCATTAATCTGAGGGTAGATTTGAACTCAAGAAGATGAGTCTTCCTGACTCCAGGCCCAGTGGTCTGTCCACTGCATAGATGCCCTGTAGAAGTTTAGTTGAAGTCATCGTAATTGTTGCAACCTCTCTGTGGAGTCAGAGAGGAAAAGGCCTGGTATCTTCTCTGTACTGGATATTTGACACGCATATAATATTGTTCCAGTTGTCATCCTGCCAATCAATTAATCAGCAAGTATTTATTAAGTGTCAATTATGTGACAAACACTGTGCTAAACCTTTGGAGATACAAAGATTAAAAGAAAATAGTGCCTCCCTCCAAAAAGCTTATATTCTATCAGAATATATTGTCAATTACTTTTAGTATTGGTATGATATATACAATACTGTGGGGAAGCTAGGTACAGAGGATAGAGCATCAGGTCTGGAATCAGGAAGATCTGAGTTCAAATCTGTCATCAGTCATTACTAACTGTGTGAATCTGGGCAAGTCACTTGACCCCAATTTGCCTCAGTTCCTCCTCTGTAAAATGGGTACACACTGGAGAAGGAAATGGCAATGCATTTCAGTATCTTTGCCACGAAACCCTGTAGACAAGTCCATGAGGTCAAAAAAAAATCAAACAAGACTGAAGAACAATATAAAATACTGTACGCCTAATCTATAAAATAATCAAGATCAAAAAGGATTTATTATATTTTTAATATGTTCCAGGGACTATGCTAAGCACAGAGGATACAAAGAAATGTAAAATCAGTCCCTGCCTTCAAGTAGCCCACATTCTAATGAGGGAAATAGCATGTAAATAATTAGGTACATGGGACAACTAGGTGGTACAGTGGATGGTGTCAGCCTTGGAGTCAGGAAGATTCCTCCTCCAGACCTCAAATCTGGCGTTAGACACTTTCTAACTGTGTGACCCTGGGTAAGTCACTTAACTCTCTTTGCTTCAGTTTTCTCATCTGTAAAATGAACTGGAGAAGGGAATAGCAAACCACTCCAGTATCTTTTCCAAGAGAACCCCAAATGGGGTCACGAAGAATTGGACATGAATGAAACAACTGAACAACAAAAACAACAACAAAACCACATAAATACAAGATATATAGAAAAGAGATGAGAAGTAATCTTGGGGAAATGAAATATAGTTTCTGTTAAAGAAATCTTTGTATAACTTTATTTAAAGTCCATTCTACTGAAACGTTTTCAAATGTTAAGAGTAGAAAAAGGTTTAGACTAAAGCCCAGGAAGAGGTGGGCTTGATTAGTTAAAAGATATTCTTTAGTTCTCTTACATTAGGTAATTTTCACCCCAAAACTGAGCAAGTCAGTTTTAGTGACAGTGAATAACACAGTTGCCAAGGTACTCTGGCCTGATTGGAGAGGGGTGGGGCAGAGAATAAGAGGGGAAGATAATCCTATATAATTTGACATGTAGAAATATAATCTGAGATTTCCTGTTTTAAGACTTCTTTTCAGCCAGCCTCACGGGAAAAGGACAGTGTCACTTGGAGGGATTTGACTTGTGAAAGTTCAGATCCAAGTCACTCTAAACAATATGCCCCTTCTTTTTCTTTGGCTGATTGGGGCACAGAAGGAGGGTCTGAGTATGTAAGAGGAGTGGGTAACAGAAGTAGACACACTGAGATAAGACAAAGATCCAATTCATAGATTTTTAGAGCTCAGAGTTCTAGTCCAATTCTCTCATTTTATAGATGAAGAAAGATGCAAAGTTGTTAATTGAATTACCCAGCATCACATAGCTAGTTAAGTAATGGCAGAGCTGGGTCTCAGACTCAGAACTCTGTCTACAGTCTTCCTCTCCCTCCACCTCCATCCAACGAAGAAGAAATCAAGTTGACAGAAAGGTGATACAAGGGCCAGGCCTAAATAAGGTGCAGCAGCCATATAACTCTTTTAGCAAAACAAACAGTGCAGATAGAGGCTCCCTGTGAAACATTTGCTGTTAGTGGGTTTGCTGAGCTTCCGAATATCCATCTCCTGCTCTTCCCCACTCTCCCTTCCCAAAAGAATATCTGGCTCTAAGGAAGGTTGGCCTTTCACGCCTGGGTTTTAGGGTATATTGAATAGCTTCATTGGCTCTCTTGTCCTCTGAGTGTATGTTGTTGTTGTTGTTTATCCTTTGTTCTAGAAGAGAACAATGACATAGCAGGGTGATGTCTCGACCTACAAGTGAATTGGATTTAAGTGAGGCAGGGTTGTGCAAAGTCCTCTGCCTCTCTCTCTCCTCCGGAGTTGTCAGAATGGTCACGACAATTGGCAATGGCCCAGGATGCAGTGGGAGACCCTGGCCTTTGTAAGCTAATGTCTTTCCCAGGTCTGTTTGTCTGAGGTAACTCCCATTCAGTGATTAAAGGCTAGGTAAGAATTGAGGCAAAAAAAAAAAATGGATTAGTTTGACTTCCCAAAACAAACAACAAACAATCTGTCTTTTGAGTAAACGTCATGGGGGTGTGGAAAGAGGATAAGATTTGGAGCTAGATCACCTTGGTTTGGATTTATCTCTGACACTCACTAATTGGGTAACCTGGACAAGTTGTATCTCTCTAGACCACAAGTCTTCACAAGATAAAATGAAAGATATGGACTACTGCATAGCTAAGGTCCCTTCCAGCTCCAGAAACTATAATCTTATAATTCAGGCAGAGGAGACAGGAGAAAAAAAGAGGACAAAATGACCAGGGGTATGACAGTTTTGATATATCTCCCTTTCACTCTTCTTCCTTCCCCGCATTGCTATTCCACTCCTTCACTGGTCAAAGAATCCTAAGGGATGGGGCAAATGTGATCCTTTAATGAAACACTGGCAAACAGTGGCATTGGAGGTAAACCCATCATCAAAGATAACTCAGAGATCAAATAAGTAACTTAAGGTGATCATTACATTCTTCCTACTTTCAAAATCTCAGTATTTTTTCACTATCTTTTGATTTGTATGAACGTGCAATGTAGTTTCAAAAAGAAAAAAAAAAAAAAGAAGAAAGAAGAAAACCAGTCCTGTATTTAGGTGCCAGTGAATTGCTCTATTTCAAAGCACAACTTAATGACTAACATACATAAAGTGTGGATCTGTGTTTTTAGCTTCTCAGTTCTCTGATGATTATTTGAAATTTGTCCGATGAACAAGAGATGCTTAAGGCTATTACTTAGTGAGAAAACTCTGAAATTGAGCTTTTTTCAGTTCTATGTTCTGTCTAGCAGTCAGACATTGTTTTACTAACCATCTCTATATTGAGGGTTTACCTAAGGACAAATCAACTCACATCACACATGCATGTACACCTAGAATTGCCATATTAGAGCAGGACTAACCTAACTTTAACTAGTACAATGCTTTTCATAATATCTGGTCTCCATGGTGCTTTACTTTTTTCTTATTTTTTTCCTTTTTTTTACTTACCAGTATTTTATTTTTTCCAATTACATGTAAAGATAGTTTGCAACATTCCGTTTTTATAAGATTTTGAATTCCGAATTTTTCTCCCTCCATCTTTCTCCTTCCCCCTCCCTAAGACAGCAAGCATTCTGATGTAGGTTATACATGTACAATCATGTTAAGCATATTTTCACATTAGTCATGTTGTGAAAGAAGAATCAGAACAAAAGGGAAAAATCAAGAGAAACATTAAAAAAAAAGTGTGAAAATAGTATGCTTTGATCAATACTCAGACTCCATAGTTCTTTCTCTGGAGATGGTTAGCATTTTCCATCACAAGCCTTCTGGAATTCTCTTTGGATCATTGTATTGCTGAGAAAAGTTAAGTCTATCATAGTTAATCATCCCACAGTGTTGCTATTGGTGTATATACTATTCTCCTGGTTGTGCTCACTTCACTCATATCAGTTTATGATAAGTCCAGGTTTTTTAAAATCTGCCTGCTCATCATTTCTTATGGAACAATAGTATTCCATCACATTCATATGCCACAACTTGTTCAGTCATTCCCCAATTGATAATCATTCCCTCAAATTTTAATTCTTTGCCACCACAAAAAGAGCTGCTATAAATATATATGCATACATAGGTCCTTTTCCCTTTTCGCGGATGTCTTTGGAATACAGACCTAGTAGTGGTACTGCTGAATCAAAGAGTATGCAGAGTTTTATTGCCCTTTGGGCATAGTGTGAAATTGCTGTTGCGAATGGTAGGATCAGTTCACAACTCCACCAATAATGCATTAGTGTTCCAATTTTCCCACATCTTCTCCAACATTTATAATTTTCCATTTCTGTCATATTAGCCACTCTGATAGGTATGAGGTGGCACCTTAGAGTTATTTTAATTTACATTTCTCTAATTAATAGTGATTTAGAACATTTTGTCATATGACTATAGATAGCTTTAATTTCTTCATCTACAAACTGCCTGTTCATATCCTTTGACCATTTATCAATTGGGGAATGACTTGTATTCTATTTTTAATAATAAATTTATTTATTTATTTTATTTTGTTTTCAACATTCACTTCCCTAAGATTTTGAGTTTCAAAATTTCTCTCCATCTCTCCCCTCCACCCACTCCAAGACAGTATGTAAATTGATATAGGCTCAAAATATACATTTATATTAAACCTATTTTCACATTAGTCATATTGGAAAGAAGAAATAGAACCAATGGGTGAAACCATAAGAAAGAAGAAAAAAAAAGAGAGAGAGCAAATAATGTGCTTTGATCTGCATTCAGACTCCATAGTTCTTTTTCTGGATGTGGATAGCATTTTCTATGATGGGTCTTTCGGAGTTTTTTCAGATCCTTGCATTGCTAAGAACAGATAAGTCTATCAAAGTTAGTCATCACACAATGTGGCTGTTACTGTGTATAATGTTCCCCTGGTTCTGCTCACTTCAGTCAGCCTCAGTTCATATAAGTCTTTCCAGGTTTTTCTGAAGTTCATATGCTCATCATTTCTTATGGAACAAGAGTATTCCATTACATTCATATACCACAACTTGTTCAGTCATTCCCCAATTGATGGGCATCCCCTCAATTTCCAATTCTTTGCCACCACAGAAAGAAGTGCTATGAATATTTTTGTACATGTTGGCCCTTTTCCCATTTTTATGATCTCTTTGGGATACAGAAACCTAGAAGTGATATTGCTGGGTCAAAGGGTATGCACAGTTTTATAGTTCTTTGTACATAGTTCCAAATTGCTCTCCAAAATGGTAGGATCAGTTCACAGCTCCACTAGCAATTCATTAGTTCCAGTTTTCCCACATCTTCTCCAACATTTATTGTTTTCCTTTCTGTCAAATTAGCCAATCTGATAGGTGTGAGGTGGTACCTCAGAGTTGTTTTAATAAATATGACTATAGATTACTTTAATTTCTTCCTCTGAAAACTGCCTGTTCATATCCTTTGACCATTACTTAATTGGGGAATGATTTGTATTCTTATAAATTTGACTCAGCTCTCTTATATTTCAGAAATGAGGCCTTTATCAGAGACACTGGCTGTAAAGATTGTTTCCTAACTTTCTACTTTCCTTGATCTTGGTTGCGTTGGCTTTGCTTATGCAAAACCTTTTTAATTTAATGTAATCAAAATGATATATTTTGCATTTCATAATGTCTTTTATCTCTTGTTCAATCATAAATTATTCCCTTCTCCTTAGATTTGACAAGCAAACTATTCCTTGCTCTCCTAATTTGCATATGGTATCATCCCTTATGTCTAAATCATGTATTCATTTCAACCTTATCTTGGTATAGGGTGTGAGATGTTGGTCTATGCCTAGCTTCTACATTACTATTTTCCAGTTTTCCCAGCAGGTTTTGGCTGAGTTCTTCTGGAAAAATTTATGACCAAACAAGAGATAGAGAACATTATGAAATGCAAGATGGATAATTTTGATTACACTAAATTGAAAAGATTTTGTGCAAACAAAGCCAATGCAACCAAGATTAGAAGGGAAGCGGAAAACTGGGAAAGAATTTTTACAACCAGTGTGTCTGATAAAAGCCTCATTTCTAAAATATATAGAGAACTAAGTCAAATTTATTAGAATACAAGTCATTCCCCAATTAATAAATAGTCAAAGGATATGAGCAAGCAGTTTTCAGAAGAAGACTATCTATAGTCATATGCAAAAATGCTCCAAATAATTGTTGACTAGAGAAATGCAAACCAAAATGACTCTGAGGTACCACATTACACCTTTCATATTGGCTAACATGACAATACAGGAAAATGATAAATGTTGGAGAAGATGTGGAAAATTGGAACACTAATGCATTGTTGGTGGAGTTGTGAACTGATCCAACCATTTTGGAGAGCAATTTGAAATTATACCCAAAGGACAATAAAAATGTACATACCCTTTGACTCAGCAATACCACTTTTAGGACTGCATCCCAAAGAGATCATAAAAATGGGGAAGGACCTACATGTGCAAAAATATATATAGCAGCTCTTTAGGTAGTGGTCAAGAATTGGAAATTGAGGACATGCCCATCAATTGGGGAATGGCTGAACAAGTTGTGGTATATGAATATAAAGCAATATTATTGTGCTATAAGAAATGATGAGCAGGCAGACTTCAGAAAAACCTGGAAAGATTTGTATGGACTGATGCTGAGTGAAGTGAGCAGAACCAGGAGAACATTGTACATAGTAACAGCCACACTGTGCAATGGCTAACTTTGATAGACTTAGCTCTTCTCAGCAAATCTCCAAAAGTCTCATGATGGAAAATGCTATCCACAACCAGAGAATGAACTACGGAGTGTGAATGCAGATCAAAGCATTTGCTCCTTTTTTTTCTTCTGTTTTGTTTTGTTTCTTCTTTGTTGTGTTTCCTCCTATTGTTTCTAATTCTTCTTTACAACATGACTAATGTGAAAATAGATTTAATAGGAATGTATATGTAGAGCCTATATCAGATTACACTC
Source organism: Vombatus ursinus (assembly GCF_900497805.2). Lineage (NCBI taxonomy): Eukaryota > Metazoa > Chordata > Mammalia > Diprotodontia > Vombatidae > Vombatus > Vombatus ursinus. The sequence continues at coordinate 8,185,313 of NW_020954650.1, read as the reverse complement.
TGTCTTGAGGAGGGAGGAAAGAAAGAGGGGAAGAAAATTTAAAACTCAAAAGCTAATGTAAGTAAATGTGAAAACTAAAAATAAATTAATTATAAAAAAATAAAGCATTTTGGAGCTGGCAAAAAAAAATAGTGAGTTCTACAAACAGTAGATTATTATTACTACTGTGTTTTGTGTATCTAACCTATTCCACTGATCCACCATTCTATTTCTTAGCCAGTATCAAATAGATTTGATGATTGCCACTTCATAACATAATTTCAGGTCTGGTACAGCTAGGCCACCTTCCTTTGCATTTTTTTTTTCATTATTCTCTTGATATTCTTGACCTTTTGTTCTTCTAGATGAATTTTGTTACTATTTTTTCTAGCTCTATAAAATAAATTTTTGGTAGTTTGATTGATGTGGCACTGAATAAGCAAATTAATTTAGATAGAATTGTCATTTTTATTATATTATTTCAGCCTACCCACGAGCAATTGATATTTTTGCAATTGTTTAGATCTGACTTTATTTGTGTGAAAAGTGTTTTGTAATTGTATTCATATAGTTCCTGCATTTGTCTTGGCAGATAGACTCCCAAATATTTTATAATGTCTACAGTTATTTCTCTTTACAGGATTTCTCTTTCTATCTCTTGCTGCTGGGCTTTGTTGATAACATATAGAAATGTTGGTTATTTATGTGGGTTTATTTTATATCCTGCAACTTTACTAAAGTTGTTAATTGCTTCAAGTAGTTTTTTCCTTGATTCTCTAGCATTCTCTAAATATACCATCATATCATCTGAAAAGAGATAGTTTTGTTTCCTCATTGACTATTCTAATTCCTTCAATTTCTTTTTCCTCTCATTGCTAACGCCAACATCTTTAGTACAATATTGAATACTAGTGATGATAATGGGCATCCTTATTTCAGCCCTAATCTTACTGGGAAGGTTTTCTAGATTATCCCCATTACATATAGTTGTTGCTGATGGTTTTGGGTAATACTGCTTATAGTTTTAGGAAAAACTCCATTTATTCCTATGCTCTCTGGTGTTTTTAATAGGAATGGGTGCTGTACTTTGTCAAAAGCTTTTTCTGCATCTATTGAGATAATCATATGATTTCTGTTAGTTTTGCTATTGATATAATTGATTATGCTAATAGTTTTCCTAATATTGAACCAGCCTTGCATTCCTGATATAAATCCAACCTAGTCATAGTGTATTCCTTGTGCTAAATTGCTGGTAATTTCTTTGCTAATATTTTATTTAAAAGTTTTGCATCAATACTTATTAGGGAAATTAGTCTATGATTTTCTTTTTCCGTTTTGGTTCTTCCTGGTTTATATATCAACACCATATTTGTGTCATAAAAGGAATTTGGTAGGACTCCTTCATTGCCTATTTTTCCAAATAGTTTATTTAGTATTGTAATTAATTGTTTTTTAAATGTTTGGTATAATTCACTTGTAAATCCATCTGGTCCTGAAGATTTTTCCTTGGGAGTTCACTGATACCCTGTTCAATTTCTTTTTCTAAATTGGAGTTATCTAAGTATTTTATTTCTTTTGTTATTTTAGGCAATTTACATTTTTGTAAATATTTATCTTTAACTTAGAGTGTCAGATTTATTGATATGCAATTGGGGAAAGTGGGTCCTAATTATTGCTTTAATTTCCTCTCCATTAGGTGGTGAATTCACTCTTTTCTTTTTTGATACTGATAATTAGGATTTCTTCTTTCTTTTTGCAAATCAGACTAACCAAAGCTTTGTCTATTTTATTGTTTTATTTTTTAGAAAACCAGCTTTTAGTTTTATTTATTAGTTCATTAGTTTTCCTACTTTCAATATTATTAATCTCTCCATTAATTTTCAGAATTTTTAATTTGGTACTTAATTGAGGATTTTTAATTTGTTCTTTTTCTAGCTTTTTTAGCTGCATGCCCAATTCATTGATCTCCTCTTTATTTTATTCATGTAACCATTTAGAGATATAAAATTTCCCCTAAAAACTGCTTTGGCTGCATCCCATAAGTTTTAGTATGTTGTCTTTCTCTTTGACAAAATTACTAATTATTTCTGTGATTTTTCATTTGACCCGCTTATTTTTTAGGATTTAGATTATTTAGTTTCCAATTAGTTTTTAGCCTATCTTTCCTTGGCCATTTATTACACATAATTTTTATTGCATCATGATCTGAAAAGGATGCATTTAATATTTCTGCCTTTCTGCATTGACTTGTGAGGTTTTTATGTCCTGGTCATGGTCAATTTTTATGTCATGGTCAATTTTTTTTTTGTTTAGGTGTCATGTACCACTGAGAAAAAAGTATACTCCCTTCTATCCCCATCCAATTTTCTCCATGTCTATCATATCTAACTTTTCTAAAATTCTATTCACCTCCTTAACTTCTTTCTTGTTTATTTTGTGGTTCAATTTATCTAGTTCTAAGAAAGCGGGATTGAGGTCCCTCCCTAGTATAGTTTGGCTGTCTATTTCTTTCTGTAACTCACTTAACTTCTCTAAGAATCTGGATGCTATATCACTTGGTGCACAGATGTTTAGTATTGATATTGCTTCACTGTCTATGGTACCTTTTAGCAAGATGTAGCTCCCTTCCTAATCTCTTTTAATTAGATCTATTTTTGTTTTTGCTTTGTTTGGGATTAGGATTGCTACCCCTGCTTTTTTTTTTCTTACTTCAGCTAAAGCATAATATATTCTGCTCCAGTCTTCTACCTTTATTCTGTGTGTATCTTCTCTGCTTCAAATCTGTTTCTTGTAAACAGCGTGTTGTAGAATTCTGGTTTTTAATCCACTCTGCTATCCACTTCCATCATATGGAAGAGTTAATCCCATTCACATTTGCCTCCATCCTATCCTCCCTCCCTGTTTATACTTTTCTCTCTCCTTTCCCCCATCCCTCCTCACTAGAGTTTTGCTTCTGACCATCACCTTGCTCAATTTGCCCTTCCTTTTATTAGCCCCCGCCCTTTCTCTTTTCTTTCCCCTTTTTCCTCCTACTTCCCTATAGGTTAAGACAAATTTCACCCAACTGAGTGTATATGTTATTCCCTCAATGAGCCAAATCTGATGAGAGTTCAAACAATGCTCATCCCCTTCCTTCTTTCTCTCTACTGTAATAGGTCTTTTGTGCCTCTTCATGTGATCTAATTTACTCTATTCTGCCTCTTCCTTTCCTTTTCTCCCAGTACATTCCTTTTTTTAACCCTTAATTTTTTTATATAATTACATCAAAATCAACTTATACCCATACCTTCTGTTTATGTATACTCCTTCTAATTGCCCTAATAGAGATACAGTTCTCAAGGGTTACAAGTATCATTTTCCTGGGTAGGGAAAACAGTTGAAATCTCAGCATTTTTTTTCTTTCCTGTTTACTTTTCTATGCTTCTCTTGAGTCTCATATTTGAAGATCAAATTTTCTCTTCAGCTCTGGTCTTTTCATCAGGAAAGTTTGAAAGTCCCCTATTTCATTGAATATCCATCATTTCCCCTGAAAGATTATGCTCATTTTTTCTGGATAGTTGATTCTTGGTTGTAATTCAAGCTCCTTTGTCTTCCAGAATATCATATTCCAAGCCCTCTGATTCTTTAATGTAGAAGCTGATAATTCCTGTGTAATCCTGACTGTGGCTCCTTGGTATTTGAATTGTTTCTTTCCAGCTCCTTGCAACATTTTTTTCTTGACCTGATCATTCTAGAATTTGACTACAATTCTCCTTGGGGTTTTCATTTTGGGATCTCTTTCAGGAAGTGATTAGTGGATTATTTCAATGACTATTTTACCCACTGTTTCTAGGATGTCAGGGCAGTTTTCTTTCATAATTTTTTGAAAGATACTGTCTAGGCTCTTTTTATCATGGCTTTCAGGTAGTCCAATAATTCTTAAATTATCTCTCCTGGACCTATTTTCTAGGTCATCTGTTTTACCAATGAGGTATTTTACATTTTCTTCTATTTTTCCATTCTTTTGATTTTGTTTGACTGATGGCTTGATGTCTCATAGAGTCATTACTTTCTACTTGCCCAATTCTCATCTTTAAGGAATTGTTTTCTTCAGTTATCTTTTGTACTTCATCTTCCATTTGACCAATTCTATTTTTTAAGGAGTTGTTTTCTTCAGTCAATTTTTGTACTTCCTTTTCCAAGTTGTTGATTCTTTTTTCATAATTCTCCTGCATAACTCTCATTTCTGTTCTCAGTTTTTTTTCAACATCTCTTACTTGATTTTTAAGATCCTTTTTGAGATCTTCCAAGAGAACTTTTTGGGCTTGAGACCAATTCATATTCCACTTTGAAGCTTTGCATGTAGGTATTTCGACATTGTTCTCTTCTGAGTTTGTTTTGATCTTCCCTGTCACCACAGTAGCTTTCTAGGGTCAGGGCTTTATTCTGTTTCTTAACTTTTTTCAGCCAATTTCATTACTTTTTAAAGTTGAATTCTGCTTCTGGGACACGTCAGTCACTCTCCCAAGCTTCTTATGCTGGGGACCAGGGCCTGGTCACTGGTTTTCCATGCAGGTGCCTCAGGTGCTTAGGATTTGCTCACTGCACTGGAAATGGCCCGGCTTAGTTGCTCCTGTTGTACTGGGGTTCTGGGGCTCACAATTCACCGTTTGCACCTGAGCTGGAGGCCTCACTATTGGCTTACTGAACCAGGACTTACCCAAGTGAGACAGATCTTTCCTAAAGTCCTTCTGAGTTATCTTAAGCTGGAAAATTGTTTCACCCCAACTTTTTGTGGGTTTTGTCACTCCAGAATCCATTTAGAGGCCTGATTTAATGCTGTTTCTGTGGGAAACTGGGGAGAACTTAGGCAACTTCCTGGCTTCTCTCTGCCATCTTGGCTCCACCTCTTTTTACTCCTTTCTTATTATGTTTATAAAGATATGGTTTTGCTTCTTAAATTTTCTTCCTTTTGCTTTTTAAAATTTCCTGAGGAATGTAAATGAATCAGTATTGTTTGCTATCATATTCATACACATATTTACACATTAGCTATATTAATAATTAAGATTTTTATCATCTCTTTTGGATCTTTGAATATTAGAGATTTATCCCCTCCTTCCATCAATGGAATCTGAGTCTGCATTTCACTCACAGAATTCCAATGGGTATGGGTTGCAGTCAAATCAATCAATCAATAAATAGATCATAGATAAATGAATGCATGAACAAACAAATAATTTAAAAAATAGGTTAATTAATTAACATCTCTTTAAAGTCTTTGATTCCTCACTTGTAAGAAGAACAAATGGCCAGCTTCCTTACACTTGACAGATAATTGTCATGAATCCTTTATTAATCATCTCTTGATTTGTGCTTTTACCCCTAAAAATTTTTAGTGTAAGTACTTTCCCTCTGGGATAACTTCCAATTTACTGCCTATAGATCTTGATTATACATAAGATTTTTGTTTATTTCTTTTCATGTTTTCTGAGGGGGGTGGTTTGGTAGTCCCCTCCATTAGGCTGTGAACTCCTTGAAAGTAAGGATTGTTTTTTTGCCTTTTTTGTATCCTCAGGTCTTAGCCTGATTCATAGGAGGAACTTAATAAATTTGTATTGACTGACTGACTGAAGTCTCCCTTTCTTTGCCCAATAATGACCTATATATATATAAAATGACCTATATATATTATATATATATTTTATATATATATATATATATATATATATATATATATATATATATAATGACCAATAATGATACAACCTATCTTCCCTGCCTCATTATGTCATTTCCCTTCCTCAACTCTACCATCCAGCCAAAGGAGGCTCTCTGTTCCTGAAACAAAACACTGCATCACCTTTCTCTGTATCTTTGCACTAGCCCTTCCCCATGTCCAGAATACATTCTCTCTTTACTTTCACCTCATAGAACCACCACTCCCCCCCACCCTTTCTTTAAGACTAAGTAAGCACTGAACTACAGAAACATTTTTTTGATCTCCAAAGCTGCTGGTGCCCTAGCTCCCTAACTACCTTGTAATGTTTAACTACCTTGAATTTATTTTGTATTTCACCACTTACATATGAACATGCTATCCACTTGAGTGTAGAACTTCCTTCTTTTTTTTTGTATTATATTTGTATTCCCAATATAGTGGTTAGCACCTAGTAGGCCCTTAATAAATGCTTGATAATTGCTCACTTGGTCCCAGATAGTCATAGCCCCTAAAGTCATAGATGAGATTCTCCATATCTTCCTTGTTACTAGGGATAGGGACTGGATCTGTAATTTTGTTAGTGGAGGGAACTCCCAGGTAATGACATTCCTTTATACAAAGGCAGGTATACACCATCTCTGCTATTTCTTGTCTTAGAAAGCTTCCCAGATCATTAAAAGGTTAAGTGACTTCCTTAGTGACAATCTGTATCAGAGGTTGGATTTGAACCTAGGTCTTTCTGACATTAAACTGTTCCGCTCTGCTTTTCTTTACCTTGCAAGCCAATTTAAGTAAATCAGGGAACATTTCAGTCCCATCCTCTCATCTCTTCTCAACTAATCACTGAGCTCAAAGATGCCAAACCACACATATAGAAGCAAGGGTCATAGATAACATTATGCTCCCCACTAATTACCACCATGGAAGCCCCTAAAAGAAGAGAGCATCTCTAACATGTCAGGGATAGGCCTTTTCCTATACAAGAAGTAAAATCTTAGAATCTATCTTTGCATCTGTCACAGGGAACTGCCATACCATTGCCCCAATCTGGATGTAGATTTGAAGGTCCATAGTCACCCAACCACATGTCTAGCCAGTCATAAATATCACTTAATAAATCTCTTTTAGAAACACAGTCTTATATCACTTGCTTCACATGGGTAAACATATGTCACTCATGTGGAGAGGCATTTTCATTTCAATAAACATTTATTAAGCATACTATGTGCCAGACACTGCACTAAGCACTGGGGATAAAAATAAATGTGAATGAAGTCTCAAAGCCAGTTATAGGTCCTGCCCTCAAGGAGCTTATAATTTGATGAGGGGAAGAAACACACCAAAGAAAGCAGGTGGGAGGAGCTGGGAGTGAGCTGGTCCAGGAGCATAATCTTTGTGGAGATGAAACCGAGCAGAATTGCTGATGGAAAAGGGAGTTAACTGGAAAGTTCTGAACCCTTTAAAAGGAAGACTATGGGAGGAATTTAGTGCTAAAGCCTCCAGCCCTCCAATCAGAGAGGAGAGGCAACTGACAGTGGTGAGAAGATGTTGAGGATCAAAAATTGAGTCACTCAGAATGATGATGAGATTTCAGGTGATCAATTTACCCTGGGGAAGGCATGAGTTTCCCTGGAGTCAAAACAAAGCAGACCTACCAATGGAAACTGTAGAGCATTTGCCTCCAAATGAAAGAATTAAAATGGATTGGAGGAGCTGCTCAAGTTTCTCCCTTGTTCTCAAACTTCTGAAGTTTAAAAGGGATGGGGAAGAAATAGGCATTTAGTAAGCACCTACTAGGTGCCAGGCACCATGACACTATGCTAAGTGCTTTACAATCATCTCATTTGATCCTTACAACAACCCTGTGAAATAGGTGCTATTATGATCCCATTTTACAATTGAGGAAACTAAGGCAGACAGAGATTTAAATTACTTGCTTAGGAACATATGCTAGAAAGTGTCTAAGGCTAAATTTGAACTCAGTTCTTGACTCTATGCCCAGTGCTATAACCATAGCATTACGTTGAGGACCTCATTCAAATTGCTGCAAAGAGGTGTCCTAATTTGCATACCTACATTACCATCTCACCTATATCCTTTCTCTTCCCTCTATATCTCCCTCGCTATCATCCCTCCCCCTAATCCCCCTAATATTTCCCAATATCCCAGAGAATATAGATCTTTCTTTAACTACCACCCACACAGGTATATGTACTAAAATTGAACTCATTTAATGATACATTTTTAATCAACTGATAGCTAGGCACTGTGCTAGACATCACTTGTCCTCAAGGAGCTTACAGTTTAGCCCAGGGAGACAATATATGCCTATGTGGGTTAATTTAACAGTCCTTTGGTAAGTCTTGGGCTGACTCAAAAGAGCCTGAGAGTTATATTTCTCCCCATTATTCAAAGACAGGAAACTACCTTGAGATCAGGACTGTAGGGTAGGGTTTTCCTCTTACAGGAGTAATTTTGGAGAATCTTTCAAAGAAAGAGAAGAGATGATAGGAGAAAAGAGAAGTAATGGGGTGTTTCCCCCATCACAATTTCAGCAGCTAGCGAGAGCAACATCTGCAGTTCCCTTACTCAAATCAAAGCTTCTAAGCAAGACCACAGGAGGTGAAAGCTAAAGAGAGAAGTGGGACTTACGTGACTCTTTTGTTTTGTTTTACATCACAGGTGCTGGCTCAGATGGCTGGAAAGTTAAGGGAAAACAGACCCGAGGAATTTGTGGTCTTTACCTCCTCTGCTTCCCCCACTATCTTAGTTCAGAAGACTTCAAAAGCACCCATCCTAATCACTTCCTTTTATTCTATTGATGACTGCATTTGATTGATTTAGTTTTATTTCTCAAAAATAGCTGTCCCTGTATTTTCTTGTGTACCACTATTTGGGGCATGAGGACTTAGGGTTCTGGAAACCACACAGGAGAAAGTGACTTTTCCTAATGTAGAGCTGGTATCTCAAAACTCCAGCATATTGTTGGAGAATTGTCTCTTCCTAATTGGGGACATCATCAAAAACCATTCATGTTTCATAGTTATGCTTTCATCAAAAGCAGTATTGCTATAAACTTAAGGTCTTTTAAAATCCACCTTATCAGACATGAGCTTAACATAGCAACCTCTGGGGTTACATATAGACAGAATAGATAATTATTTCAGAGAAAAGAGGAGACGCTAGTAGTTAGTATGAGGGGAAGGGTCGTTTGCTATAAATCAGCTGTTCCATAAAAGAAGAGATATTTCCAAATAATTAGTACTTAATCAAAATTAACACCTGATCTAGACATATTATCATAGGTCATTAACCCAATGATTGGTAAATTAAATAATACTCCTTGACTGTCAACTGCCCATGTAATAGACATTAATGTAAAGAAAAGGGATCCTTATGGAGTAAAGAATAAGGCTCAGGTGTTTAGAATGGGATTCTTCTACCACTGACCTTGGTCCTAATTCCTATAGGCCTAGTCTTTTAAAAGAGCAAGGCAAGAAAGGTAGGATGAGGTGTTAATACAGTTCTGGACCAGGCATGTATCTGGGCTCAGAGGACCAGAGTTCAAATGCCATCTCTGTCTTTTTCTATCTCTGTGATCTTGGGAAAGTCGATCAATCAATTAGCATTTATTAAGACTTATTAATCAATAATCATTTATTAAGATAATTACTGTTTTCCTCTACCTCAACTGGAGAAAGAAGATGGTCTAAGTAATTCAGGATTGATATTTGACAAGTCATGCTCTACAACAGGACAAGAGATTCAAGAGTACAGGAAAGTGAAAAAAAAATAGTACAGTAAAGTGTAGAATTAAATAAAAGATTGAGAGTATAGACACAACAGGGGTGATGGCTTAGGAAAATACTAAGGGACAGAAGAACTGAAAGTCACAGTAAGGTTGAAGAATAGGTTTTGAAGTGTTATGTAAGAGGGAAGGATAAAATGATAGGAGATTATGACTGAATAAAGGAATTTCAGAGTTCTTAAATCTGGAAGTAGAACACTTGTATATGAGAAAGAGATCAAGGACATAACCACCCATGTAGGTGGAGTGGTAGAGTAGAACATGAGAGTTTAATAGATCGATGAACTCAGAAATTTGGATTTTTGAGGGAACATCAAGTTTATTTTAAGTCAAGTCATCAAGCATTTATTAAGCACTTACTTCGTGCCATATACTATGCTAAGCACTGAGGATACAAAGAGAGGCAAAAGTAGTGCTAGATTTTGAGAAAGTTAGTCTAATAGAGGAGAAAACATGCAGACAACTGTGTTCAAATAAAATATGTACAAGAGAAATTGGAGCTAATCTCAGAGGGAAGGCACTATCATGGTGGAGGATGGCGGAGGATTGGGAAAGACTTCTTGCAGAAAATGGAATTTTAACTGAAACTTGAAAAAAGCCAGGAAACAGAGATGAAGGAGAGCCAATGGGGAGTCATGAGGAGAGCCAGTGAAAATGCCTGTGGATGGGAAATAGAGTGTTTTGTGTGTTCAAAGAACAACAAGGAGGCCAGTGTCACTAGATCATAAATCACTAGAAGAGAGTTAGAAATAAAATGACTGGAATTATAGGAAGGGGTCAAGTTATGAAGGGCTTTAAAAGCTTTAAAAAGATCTTATTTTTTTTTATCCTGCAGGCAATAGCCACTGGATTTGATGAAATAGATAGGTAACATGGTCAGATCTGCCATTTGGGAAAGTCAATTTGACAGCTGAGAGGAGGAGGGACTGATGTGGAGAGAGACCTGAGACAGGGAGAGCAACCAGAAGGATGTCTCAGTAGTCTAGGCATGAGGTGATAAAGTCTTCACCAGGGTGATGGTAATGCCAGAGGAGAGAAGGAGGCATACACAAGAGACATTATGAAGATAGACTTAGCAAGAGTTGGCATGTGATTTGATATGGGGAAGGAGAAGAAGATGAGTGAGAAATTGAGGAAGACACCGAGGTTGTGAACCTGGGTTACTGGAATGTTGGTGTTGCCCTCTATAGTAAAAGTAAAGCTGATCAGAGGAGAAGGTTTGGGGAGAAAGATAATCGGTTCAATTTTGTGCATGTTGATTTTTAAATGTCTATGAGACATCCAGTTTGAGATGACTAATAGGCAGGTGAAGACAGGAGACGAGTTCAGGAGAAAGTTTGAAGCTGAATAAATAGATCAAAGAATCATCTTCATGAAGATGACACTTGAATCTATGGGGATTGGTGAGTTTCCTTGTGCATGTTGAAGGGTTGCCTTGGCAAGAAGAAGGGCCATCTCTTCATTTTTATGATTTTTAGCATAAAGGGCAGGAATTAGGATAGAAAGAACTAACCACAATCTGGGTAATAAACTCATTGAGGAAGGCAGTTAAATTCAATGGACTTCCACTTCCTTATCTATAAAATTTGAGAGTTAGGTTAAAAGACCTCTAAGTTCCCTTATGATTCTCAGTCTGTGATTCTGTGACCTTGTAAATACTGCATAATATTATCCATAGTACCTGGTTAAGGTGGCAGGAAGGGTGAAAGAAAAGATCTCTCTCATGCACTTTTCCTAATAGCTTTTCATTTTCATACTTTTGTCACCCATGAGTGCCTCTGTGGTGAGAATGAATTTGACAAGTTATTATGATACATCACAGGACAGGATTAGGTATTAGAAAGAAGGTGGCAGCTGGTTCATTCAGATCATGGGTGACCAATGCCATCAGATGGATGATGTCGACAGAGATTGCAGCAAAAATAAACTATAGTGCTTTTGTTATTTGTCCTAACAAGTTCCATATTTCATGCAGATTTAGAACCTAGTCCTTCAAAACCAATCATGATAAAAAAAAAGAGGCTCTTTTACATCAAACCCAGCTTACATTATCTCAGCTTATTAAATTCTTTCTCTTGTTTCCATACATTCTAAGATACAACCAGTAATAGAAATATAATAAATATGTTAATGACTCTAAACCAGTGTTTCTATCTCCTTGATAAGTGAGTCAATTATATTTTATTACTACATAGATGTTTGTACATTGATGGGGTTGAGAGATGAACCCATGATTTCATCACTTAGGGAAATTTCTTATATGGAAATTCTGCTTCTCCACATTAAAAAAAATGTATCTGCCATCAAAACCATCTGAACTGGAAAACAGTTCAAGGAGATATCATGTAAGAATCATCAAACTCCCTAAAACACTTGAAAAAAGACTTGAACACTACAATTCAAGAAATCATAAATGAAAACAACTCAGATCTATGAGAATCAGAGAGAAAAACAAAACTAGAGTCTATTGCCCACCTCTTGAAAGAAAACTCTAAAGAAAAAGTTTCAGGAATTTCATAGACAAAATACAGAGCTACCATGTCAAAGGAAAAAAAAATATTGAAAGCAGTCATAAAGAAGTTCAAGCACCAAGGAATCTTGGTCAGAATCACACAAGATCTGATAGCTTCTACCATAAGTGAAAGGAAATCTAAGAATGCAATATTCCCAAAGGCAAAAGATATAGATTAAAGACGAATAACTTACCTTGCAAAGCTGAGTATAATCTCAAAGTGCATCAGAGAGATAGATATACTTTTAACAGAATAGGAGACTTTAAAAAAGCATAGGAACTTTGGAACACAAGTTAAGAGGAACCAAAAAGGGTAATTTTTTTTTTTTAGCAGTCAGAAAGGGGATGTTATAATAAAGAATTAACATTATAATGGAGAAAGAAGAAACCAATGTCCCTTCAGAACCTTTATGTCTGTAAGGGGTATTTAGAGAGCTAAATTTAAAATAATAATGACAATAACAGAGGAATTGATGGTGGATTGGTTCTATTCTTAGAATGTGGAAAGGGACAAGAGAAGAAAGAGTAAATCTAATGCGCTAGTGTAAAAGGGAGAAAGAAGAGGGTGGAACTTACCTTTTCTCATAATTGGGGTTCATTAGAAAATTATACAAACATGAAGGCGGATAGGGTAACAGGAATCAGATAAACTTCACTCTCATTTGAATTGGAAATATATTAAACACACACACAAACATACACATGAATACACAAGAAGTTTGGGTAGAAATATGTCAAACTCCACAGGAAAATAAGTAGAGGTAGAGAGAAGGTGCTAAGAGACAAGATAATACTTGGGAGGGAATAGTTGCAAGCTAAACAAATTTCCTGTTCCTAAAGGGAATGTTGAAAGGAGGAGAAAAAGCAAAGCCAAGATCTAGAAACTATGGGAGTGCCTATCATTTTAGTAAAGCTTGTACAAAAGGTGTATATGAATTGAGATGGAATATTATTGTGCAATAAAAATTATGATTCAATATCAGAGAAACCTATGAAGTAGGAGCTGAAAATAGAGTCATGTGGAAAGAGTAAGAAAAATTGATAATGAAAAACAACTTTGAAAGACTTTAAAAGAACTCTGGTTAAAGCAACAGTCAATTAAATCTCCAGAAGGCCTATGAAGAAGCATGTTGCCCATTCTTAATATAGTAATAATGGACTCAAGGCACTGAGACATACATAAGTAACTACTGAATGGTTATTTGTTGTAAGGAGTTCCCCCCACCTTTTTTTTAATTGGTAGGGAGAGGGAGTAGAAAAAGAAGGTGGCAATGATAGTGTCCTAAAAAATGAAGAAAAGGAAAAAGAGGGCTATTGTAATATTTTTTAAATGAAGAAGAGAAGCAAGCTTCTGTTTCTGGTTTGCTCTGGCACTGACAATTTTACCCACAGATTCAAGGGGAAAGCAATTAAGAGAAGAAATCACTTAAAAATGAATAAACTTTATACATTTTTTTTGACACAGTGTAATTACTGTTTAATGGTTTTTCATGAGGATCCTCACCACCAGGGAAACCTTGTTCCCTGTCATCAGAGCTTGGGACTCATCCTCTCAGGTCAAACAGGAAAACAGAAGACAGAAGTACCAGATAAAGCAGTGAAACCAAACACAGAATGGGAGAGTTAGATACTTTCATTGTCTGAGATACAGAGCAGAGGAACAAGGTTTAAAAAAAAAAAACCCAGAAGTTAATTGAAAATGGTAGAGAGCTGGAGGGAAGGGCCTCCAAGGGAAATGGAGCTATGATTTAAGTGGGAAATCAATTGCCTTGTTCTCTTCCCCACTTACACTCCCATCCCCCTCTTTATCTCCCCTCTCCCCACTTTTTATTAATCAATACAAATGTACCAAAAGGAAAGTTTTGATGAACTTTAACACACAAGCAGTACAAATTCAAAAGACAACTTTATTTTAGAAGAAAAACATAATGAGCAAAAGGCATTTATAATTCAGATATAGATATTTTTACATAATGGGGAAAAATTAAGGTGATTCTACATTCAGTGTATGTACATCCCTTAAGCTAGGAGAGGAAAAGGAGATATGGCTCCCAAAATATGACTGAAAAAACTCCATATAATGACCATGAAGTTCAACATTAAAACAGTGTCCAATGCTCCTGTCACTGCTATCAATTCTATCATTCATACCAACTAAAGTCCTTGGAAATACAAAACTATTAGGATTTGCAAGGCACTATGGCAGGCCAACAGCTAGAGATAGATGAAGAAAAGTGTCTTATTGCTGAGTATGATTTGATCAGACGAAATTGGATATGGAGACATTCTTCTTTTGAATTCTCAGGCCATGACCTATTTTTTCAGCCTGTTACCTCAGGAATCCTTGTCTTCAACATCAGTAAATGTTAAAAGTAAGTGTAGTTGTATCTAGGAGCTATGTAACAATATTTGTCCTGTGACCAAAGGGCCCCACAAGGGACTCTGGGATCACACAGGCCCAGATTCAATCCTAGAAAGCTCACCCCAGAGAGATCAGTTACTTTCTTTCTGGCTCATTAACATTTCCACCTAGATCCCTCCAGGAAAATCTCTGTAACAGAGCTTGGTTATGGCTCATGTCTAAGGAGTGCAATAAGGGGTGTGAGGAGGGAACTTCTCAAACACTGAGTTACTCAATATACAATATAAGCCTGAGATACCACCTCACACCTATCAGATTGGCTAATAGGACACAAAACGAAAATGAAAAAGGGAAAAGGAACTAGATATTCAAATATATTTATAGCAGCTCCTGCGGTGGCAAAGAATTGGAAATTGAGGGGATGCTTATCAATTGGGGAATGGCTGAACAAGTTGCAGTATATGATTATTGATAGAATATTATTGTGCTATAAGAAATGATGAGCAGGATGTTCTCAGAAAAACCTGGAAAGACTTACATGAACTGATACTGAGTGAAATGAGTAGAACCAGAACATTGTACGCAGTAACAGCAACATTGTGCGATGATCAACTGTGAATGACTTTAGCTATTCTCAACAATACGATGATCCATGACAACTCTGAAGGACTTGTGATGTTAAATGCCATCTATCCCCAGAGAAAGAACTGATGGAGTCTGAATACTGATTGAAACATACTTTTTTTTTTCCTTGAGTTTTCTTTTTTTGGTTTATGTTTTCTTTTACAACATGACTAATATGGAAATATATTTTGCATGACTACACATATATAGCCTATATCAAATTGCTTGCCTTCTCAATGAGGGAGATGTTGGGAAAGAGGGAGAGAACACAGAACTCAAAATTTTAAGAATGAATACTAAAAATTATTTTTACATGTAATTGGGAAAAAATAAAATACTAAATAAAAAAGAATTTTTTTTTAGTTTAAAAATCCTTTTAAAGAGACATTTTTGAACATTTTGCCTGGAACCTAAGGCTTACATTATTGTCACACACAATTAATATCTATTGGTAATATATGCTTGACTATCATTTAAGCTTTTTTTTCTTTTTTTAAACTTTTTCAAGTATGTGTTTAATAAGAATTCAATACTGCACTCTTTCTACATTTTTCTGTAATGCCATATTATGTAATAGTATGGTGTAGTATTGTGATAATATAATATACTGCAATACTATTTGACAGCTAGGTGGCACAGTAGATAGAGCACTGGGCCTGGAAGTAGGAAAACTTGAATTCAAATCCAGCCCTAGTTACTTACTAGCTGTGTGACCTTGGGCCATTCACTTAACCTCTGCCTGCCTCAGTTTTCTCATCTATAAAATGGGAATAATAATAGCACCTACCTTGTGGGATTGTTGTGAGGAACAAGTGAGATAATATTTATAAAGCACTCAGCACAGTGCCTGGCACATAGTAAGCACTTAGTAAATGCTTATTTCTTTTCTTCCTTTATTTCTCCCTCTATGCTTCCTGTATCCTTCCTTCCCTCCTTTCTTCCTTCCTTCCTTTTTTCCTTCCCTCCTTCCTTCCTTCCTTCCTTTCTTCCTTCCTACATGGGATCCATGACAACAGAATTAAGGGCACTCCTTCTAACAGTAGTACAAACCATTCACAAACCATCTATTCATTTTCATCCTAGGTGATTCTTGTCTTTGTTCTCCCTTACTTTTTCCATAAAGGATGAGGGAAGTCTTTCCAATAGGCAGAAACCTGTGGCATCAAGGCCTTCACTAGGGGTTTGGGGGTAGCTTTCTTCTAAATATTTTTAGCATTAGTACTCTGGCTGTCTATCTGTTAACTCTCATTCTTGCTCCATGATTAATACCATCTCTTTTTTGCCATGACAAGGGTTTTGTGGAAGGCTCAGATACGATGATGTATATAAAGTGCTTCACAATATTTAAAGTGCTCTATTCATGTCAGTTATTATGGATAGTATATAAACCACAAATGCCAAACATATACAAAAAGAATATGAGTACATATACTAATCATCTCTGCTGGCCGTATATTTTTCCAGCTTTCTATTCTGATCTCTTAGACTAAAAGCAGCTAATAGTAATCCCAGGAAAATCAGCCCCATCCAAAACTTCAGGCTAGGTCCAAGCAACAAGAACCATTTAGGGACTGGAGCTGTTTGATACTCAGAAGGGTAAAGGGAGGTACATTCTTATACAAATGCAGCTGCCTAGGACAGGCAGAACCAAGAACTTTCTAAATATGCTATTTATGAGTAAGGCAGGTAAGGACATACATAGACACTGGTAGTGGTCCTTATGATGAAAGGGGCCCATAGATTCATCAGCCAATCCAGCTGCTTCTGTGATAGATGAATAATTGGACTCATATTTTATTTATATATATTTAATCAGTTTGATACAATTCCATAGGGGTAACAATTATAAGTTCTGATATTGGGTGGCAGAGCTGTGAAGCACAGATTCTAAGTTCACTTCCTTAATCATAGGAAGTTAACTAGAGATCTCCACCCTTGTTTTTGCCTTGTTATGGTGACCAAGCCCAGCATGATGGAGGTGACTCAATGACATGGAAAGTCCCCCAGCTATTTTTGTTGCCCTGTTGTCCCTCGTCCTCCCTCTATTGCCCGGCATGGAAAGACGGCTATGAGGTCCACTTCATTACAGGGGGCCATGGACCCTTTAATAAAGTGCTATTGGCTCAGAGTTCTGCTTCAGTTTCTTTATTGTAGGTTAGGCAATTTTGAACTACATTCTGGTGAAGTAGCTGGTCTCATTCTTCTACTCAGGAGAAGGTGCCAAGTCTGACCACGCTGCATCAGCTCCCAAAGTAACGTTTTCCTTTTTAACTCCAATCTCTAAAAATTGTCTTGGAAATTTCTGAGCTCTTTGAAAGACTGGTCAGGAGACTCTAGAACACTAGGTTAAACTTAAAGGAAAAAAAAACATGCTACAGAATGGCTCAGATGCTCTGGAAGATTTCTCTGAGGGAGAAAATCTTTGGTTATTGTAGCTGAAATGCACTTTTTCCCCCAAAGAACAAAAATTTGATCATTATTTTTTGGACATTGTTCAGAAGTTTATCCACCTAAGTCCTCTCCCAATATACCATTTTGCACAGAGGTGACCCTGCGTTTCAAAGGACAGTGCAGTCAGAGGACAAGCTCTGGAAAATTTTACCAGCTGGAAAGGCTTTAAGCTTGGACCTATTAATGCCCTCCATGCCTGCGGTCTGAGGATTCTCCTGGCTAAATTTGGAAACACTTATTCCTGGAAGGTTGTCCATAAATAAATGGCATTCCTTCGCCCATCTCTGCATTTGCATAAACTACCCCTCATGCCAAAACGAAGTACTCATATTTTACCTATCCCTCTTTGAATGCCAGCTTCCCTCAACATTTAGCTCAAGTGCCCCTTACAAGATGACTAAACTGATTCCCACCTCTAATCCTCAGTTCCTAGGGTCCTCCCTCACCCCCAAATTACCTTGCATTTACTTCATATGTATCTTCTGTTTATTAATCCATTTATCTGTAGTTTCCCCCAATAGAACATAAGTTCTTTGAGGACAAGCCATATTTCCTTTTTGTCTCTGTATTGTCAGCATCTAGCATGGCACCTGGCATAGAGTTGGCACTCGTTAAATGCATGTTGAATGAATAAATTAATAAGAGGTACCAGGTGATTGGGGGTTTCTTGGCCAGAACAACTCACTAGGTCTATCAAAAGCACTTTGCAAATATTAAAATATCATACAAATATCATTGTTATTATTAGCATTACCATTACTACAACTGAGGAGTTGAGGAATTGAAATCTGCATCAAGAGATATTATCTACATAGATGAAATCACAGATGCTGGAATTATATTCTCAATAGTATACTTTTGTTAATAAATGCTCATAAAGCTCTATTTATTGCATTATGTAGTGGAAAGAGAATAGGTGCTGGAGTCAGAGGACCTGAGTTCAAATCCCAGTTCAAAGCTGATACTTTCTATCTATTTGACCTTGGGAAATCACTTAACTGGGCCTCTGTTCGCTGAAG
Organism: Vombatus ursinus; assembly: GCF_900497805.2. NCBI lineage: Eukaryota > Metazoa > Chordata > Mammalia > Diprotodontia > Vombatidae > Vombatus > Vombatus ursinus. The sequence continues at coordinate 8,166,857 of NW_020954650.1, read as the reverse complement.
GAGTTGGATTAGAAGGATTCTGACATCCAAATCCATGATCCTTTTACATACTGCTTAACAATACAAGTACATTGCACCTTAAGAGATGAATATTAGGTTCACTGAAGAACATCTTCCCATTGGGGGAAAGAAATAGAGCGGTTCTTGACCTTTTTTGATTCATGGACTTCCTTGGCAATTGGGTGAAGCTTATGGATTCCTCTGAATGTTTTTAAATTCACAAAATAAAATATATATAATTATAAAGGAAAATGATTATATTGGCATACAGGTATAAATATATTTTAATAAAGAAATTTCACAGACCCTGGGTTAACAACCTCTGCATTAGGGAATGGCAACAGCCAGTTGTCTAAAGCAGAATTGTAACTCTCGTTTTTGATAAATAGAGCAAGTTTCACAAAACGTCCCCAGGAAAGAGCCCTCAAATTAACTTTTTTAAAGCAGTTAGGGCAGTGGTTGATTGACACAGGGACCATAGATACCAGCCCTCATGGTTGTAGTCTCTGAAATAGAGGGAAGCACCTCCATTGGAGGGAATAGTAGGAGAGACAAAGGTCACTTGGGGTGCAACAACTAGAGGGGAGGGAAGCCATGCCATCTGGTAGTTTCCTATTTCAATTAATTAGTCTTGCTTAGGAGGTGTTAAGTTCACTTGCTTCTAAGCTGCTAAAGGACTTATAAGTGCTGTCAGCACCCTCTAAATTTTGGCACCCTAGGGAAAAGCTACAGTCACCCTGCCCTAATTACAGCTCAAGACCACAGACAGAAAAACACAAGGAATAGAAATAACCCAACAGGAGTGAGATTGAAGAGCTCAAAAGCTCTTCTTGGAGGATTAAAGTCTGTCTAGCATCCTAGTGTTGCTCACATTGTGTCTTTAACTTGTGATTGATCTTAAGGAATCTCTCCCTCCTTACAAAGACAAGGAAAAGTCACCATTAAATGAAATTTCTCCATCAATCATGAACTAAGGCACATGCTCTGTTTTCAGATAACTACACTGTGAATTCTGTATTGTCTCCAAAGACAGCTCTTGCAAGATGTTATCTTTTTTTTTTGTTTTAATTCAAAAGGAATTCACAGTATTTTACAATATGAAAAGCAAGCTGAAAAAAATAATCCCATTAAAGCTCAAAAGTATATATGCTAATTTAGCAAGTTCTGAGGAAATGAATTTCTTGTTTGCTTAGTAAGATGCTAAAATTACATGTAAATAGTGACAAAACATTTAAATAAAGGTTTTTTAAAGACAATTTTTGTTGTTGATGTAGACAAAGCATTTAGCCAGATACATTTTTTTTTAAATTTTCTCTCTCCAAACAATTTGATTTAGTCTTGTGTGCAGACAGCCAGAATAAGGAAAGTTTTCTTATTGCTAAGCCCCATTTTTCTCCTAATATACCCATAACCCTTCCAACTCCAGAGAAGCAGTGGGTCATAAAGGAAAAAGGGATAGCTGGAAATCAAGAAGATCTGAGCTCAAGACCCTCCTCTGCCACATACATACTAATTGTGTGACCCTGGACAAACCATTTAACCTCTTAGTGCTATAGACAAATCCGTAAAAATATAAGTTGCAGAGAAGTTGCTTATATTCATTAGTAGAGAGAATTTCCTCACCTGGGAGTTGCTTATACCAGTAAAATCAAAGGTGTACTCCCTCTCCTATTGATACTCTAATGGAGTGAGAATCCTTCAACAGGTATGGAATCACACATTTGGGTGGGTGGATAGACAAATGATGTCTTAGCCTATGAATTATATATGTATATGTGTATGTACATTTGTGAGTGTATATATGTATATACACATGTATGTAATAGCACCCACAAATCAATTTAAGGTTTACTGAGCATTTTGCTACAACTTTTTGTATCATTATCTCCATTTTAAAGCTGAGGTTCAGAAATAGTAATAGACTTGCTGACAAATATGTATTAATTAACACAACTTACAAATATCTATTATGGGAATTGAACCAAGATCTTCTCACTCCAAATTCTGTGCTAATTTCACTGCAACACACCACCTCTCAAATATAGAAATTCCTCTCTGGCAGGTAGATTCCAAACATCTTCTCTTTGGGAAAAAGTCTAGAATTACTTTACCTCCAGTGCACATCCTCTCCCTTAGAATCATAAGTAGATGTCACAGTGGAAAGAGCTTTGGACCTGTATATAGAAAAGTCTAAGTTCAGATCCTGCAAAGTGGGGAAATAAATGTGAGAAGACCAGAGTTTTCTTCCCTTCTCTGCCCAAATGGAAAAATCATCACTTTTAGAAATGTGAAAGCATGAGTATTGCTTACTGTCAGCATCTGTTATAAAGTAATTATACATGTTCTATGTTATAAACTATTAACTATCCATTTGAGTGAGAAAGACCAGTACTTCAGATTTGAATATGCTTATGTAATCACAGCCAATTTATTCATTTGACTGCTCAAGCCCATCAACTTACCCTTATTGTTTCCAGAGTTACAGGCCTTTCATTAAATTAATGCACAGCTTGGCAGAATTATATATTTGTGTACATTGTGCTAAAATTAAAGTAAATGAGCTTCTTTTAAAAGCATGATTATAATTCTCTGGTCATTTGCAGCAGGGCAAATGTTTCATATGCATGAGTTTTACACTAAAAATACTTTCCTATGGCTAGTTTCAAACTGATAAAAGTGAAATATTTAATGATGATGAGATTCTTACTGAAAACTATGGAGAAAAAATGAAAGTTGTAAAAGATACCCTGAATATTACATGATATTTTGCTGTTGAATGCCATTCAGATTGAAAGTCCAATTATAAAGAAAGGATAATTAAAGGAGGAAAAAATCACAAGTATACGTGAATGTGAAGGACACTTCTAACATTAACTTTTTTTTAATGCCATGAGGTAAACATTAAATTCATCTTCAGTACATGATAGATAAAGATGAACCAGTTGTTAAATTCTTTTAAAAACTGATTTGGTCATATTTTCCTCCTTAGAAATAATCCAAGGCTCTCCATTACTTTCAGGAGGTACCATACACCTACATTGACCCTCAAGGCTCTCTGCAGTCTAGTTCTTATTGATCTCTCCTAAGTTATTTCCCACTACTCCCATGCACAGACCCACCACTATTAATTATAGGCCTACTTCCTGTCCCATGAAAGTGTATCAGACACATCTGTCTCCATGTCTCAAATATGTGGAATCACATAAGTAGAAAGGAAGGAAACCCAGACTTCTATCTTTATCCAAGTAAATTGAGTCCTTTCAAGAGCATGGTTGTAATTATGAGGTAATTGAATACTCTGAAAATACATAACCAAGAATAACATCAAACTAATGAGTGTAAAATATTATTGGTTGATGACATATCTTTATACCAGCTTGAAATGCCTATATAACTAGGAATTGAACATTGCAAGTACAAAGCTGTCCTTCTTGTTTCCAAGTAAACATATACACCTGATCAGTATTAGGGGTTCAGCACTAAAGGGGCCTGGTGTTTTGGGACGTCAAGGCAATCCTCCTATTGACCAAAGCAGGAAGAACCAAAAATTCAGTGGATGATTCCATCTCTGGCTCTCTTTTTCCTTCCTTCCTTCCTTCCTGCCTGCCTTCCTATCTTCCTTCTCTCCTTTCTTCCTTCCTTCCTTCTTTCCTTTCTTTACCTCTTTCTTTCTTTCTTCCTTTCCTTCTTCCTTTCTTTCCCTCCTTCCTTCCTTTCTTTCTTCCTTTCTTCCTTTCTTTCTTCCTTTCTTCCTTTCTTCCTTTCTTTCTTTCATTCTTTCTTTCTATGTGGCAAACAGCTTCCATGGGCTTTGGAGGTGAGGAAGAAGAGGGATTCCTCTTCCCATGCTCTTGAAAAAAATGAAGATCTAAACACACGGCATCTAAAACCCATATCCTACCTAGGCAAACCTTAGCCTCAATTTTGGCTTCTTCTGTGATTCTTCTATCTTGGTCTTAGCTGAACAAGTGTATATCTCAAGAAGGACATAATCAGCCTTAAAGACCATCCCAGACTGACAAACAAATACTACCAAGAGAAAAACAAAAAGGCAGAAATATCTTCTGTTATGCCTATAGAAAATATGATCATAGGCAGACCATACACACTCAAGAAGAGAATGTAGCTTTGGTGGTATAGACAATGGGGACTATAAGTACAGTTTTGGGAAAGAGAGTCACTTTGGTCCATGCAAGTAATGAGCATGACTTCCATCACCAATTCTTTATAAGTCTTTTCCTCTTAGACTACTAAGACCTTGAACAGACATGACAATGAAGACTAAGCATGTAAATTTCACTGATATCCCAGATAGCAGAGCACAAGCAAACATCATGTTCTAAGTCATTTTATGAGAGACATTTGAAAAAAGAAAAAATTCTAGAAGGATTTAGCCATGGAGGACTGAGTGACAAAAACTACCCATAATTTGATTTCACTGAAAAATGCTTGGAAATTTTTCAAGGAAATTCCTGTTGTTGGCAAGGCAATAGGTACTTTTTCTCTGATCAGTGTAATCTTATTATTTATCAATGGAGTTAATGAGAAGGTGCTGGACTTGATTGGTAAAAGTTCCTCATTGGAAGCTCCCTGCATTGATGAAGTCAGATAAAAATCACAGTTCTATAATCTCCCCACTAAAAAAAATGAAGTCCTTATCTTGCCCTATAACATAAAATAATTTATTTCATTTATTGGTCTTTTTTTGATAAATGTACTATTGTCTGGAGGATTATTCTTCTTTTTTTTAAAGAAATAAGTAAAATGCTATACTTCTGTTGAAGGTCTCTATACTTTCCTGATGATTAAATCTAGTTTTGCAGGATGCATTATTTTGGAGGTACATCCCTGTAGTAGGAGTAATGTACTAACCCCTCCCCTCATGCAAGTTAGACTAGTTTTCCTTAAAAAACCTTCATTGATACTTTAGGGGATTAAAGATTCCTGAGATCACTTCCTTATCTTATGAATTAATGTCTCTTTTCTTTCCAACACCAAACCTAGACTATCAAGGGACTAACTTGAATCAGGTCCAGTTCAGAACAATTCCAATCTCATGTTCCCCTCCCCCCCAAATGTTCTATTCTAATCTCTTTTGATTTTTCACAGATTCAGTGTTCCTAAGATTTTAATTGGTTTGCCTTCAGAATTATATGCCTTCCATCTGGCTGTTTACAATGTTTGTTATTCAACACTGAAATCCTGAAATTAAACTACTACATACTTTGGACTTTCAAGCTTGGGGTTTTTCCTCTGTTGATGACCTGTGGATTCTATCAATCAGGATTTTTATATGTTTTTAAAGCCATTGTGCAATTGTCTTGTATTATTTCCTGAAATGTGTTTAGGTTTTTTTGGTTTGTTTATACCTTTCAGAGACCTATTATCCTTAAATTATTTCTGAGTATCACATTATCAAGGACATTTGCTTTGACATGAATAGAATTCATATAAAATTATTGATTTTTGCTTCCCTCTGACACCATTATTTTTTCTATTTCTATATTTTTGGGTTTCAAATTTGCCACTCATTTTCTGAGCCTGTGGTACTTAGAGTTTCTATTATGTGTTTTGTTTACCTTGTTTTTCCTTGAGAGGTTGTTTTTTTGTGGGGAGGGTTTGACCTAATTTTCACCCTAGTCCTCTTTAAAATTTTATTTTTCATTTGAATCACTCTAGAACTTCCCGGGGTTGTTCTGGATCTCTGGGAAAAGCAAACCCTACCCCTCACTTCTGACAAAGGCAATGCATTCTCAGTACTTCCCAGAGATCATGAAACAATAGCAAGAAATTTCATAGTGATTCAAATGAAAAACAAAATTTTAAAGTAAAGACTAGGATAAAAATTAGGCTGAAAAATCTGAAGTTTTTCACTAAAGCATAACAAATTTTCAGGAGTAGTAGCTTGTTTAGAATTCTTACTCTTCCCTTTTTTTTTCTTTAAAAAAATAAAGAATTATATTAAATTCTTTTTTGTCATTATACCTGGGACATTTAACATACCTCCCCACACACATCAAGCTCTCCAGTGTATCAAAGAAAAACAGTTAAGAAAAAAAACATCTGAAATGACTATATCTAAGAATGAATACAATATTCTGTCCTAGCAGTCTCCTACATTGCTGCCATAAGGGTGGAGTTGTGTTTCATTATTTGTTCTCTGAGACCACCATTAGTTTTTCATTACTCAGAGTTTAACTTTTTCTAAATGATCTTTTCATTTACATTAATTGCATATATTATTCTCTTGGTTCTACTTACTCCAATCTATTCTAGTTCTTACAAATCTTCCCATGTTTGTCCAAATTCCTCATACCTTTCAATTTTTACTGCATCATGATATTCTATAACATTCATACTGTTGGCAAACTATGGTATGAGGGTTGACTTCAGCCTACCACTTATTTTTGTATGACATATGAGCTAAGAATGATTTTTTACATTTTTAAATATAATACAAAAACCATTCTTAGCATTGGAACTGTACAAAAACAGGTAACCAGCCAGGCCATAATTTGCCAATTCCTGTTCTATTGTATATTACATAGTTCTATTATATTACTCTAGTGTATCAAATATAGTATCTTTTCTTATCAGTTTTACATTATTTTAATATTGTGTTATAACTGTTACATTATATTCTGTTCCATTCATATACAGGCAGTTAGGTGACAGTAGGTAGAGCACTGGGCAAGTCACTTAACAGAGGTTAAGTTTCCTCATCTGTAAAATGGGGATAATAATAGCACCTACCTCCCAGGGTTGTTGTGAGGATCAAATAAGATAATAACTAGGAGAAGCTCGGTGGTGTTATGGATAGAGTATCAAGAGTCAAGAGGACTTGAATTCAAAACCAGCTTCAGACACTTGTCCCTTACTAGATGTAAGGGCAAGTCACTTAACCTCAATTGCCACACCAAAAAAAAGATAATAACTACAAAGTGCTAAGCACAGTACTTGAACTGTAGTGAGCCCTATATAAATGTTAGCTTATTAATGTTATATTTTGTTAAAGCGCTAGAGTTTTTCGACTATTGCCCAATTAATGAGAACTTCTTTGTTTCTCGTCCATTGCCACCACATAAAGTGTGCTGCTATGAATACTTTAGCATATACATGACCTTTATTTCTATCTTTGATCTCCTCATTGTATATGCCTAGTAGATTACTAGTTCAAAGGTTAGAAAGTTTAGTGACTTTTCTTGCATAATCCCAAATTGATATACAAAACAATTGGGCCTCTTAACATCTCTACCCTGACAGTGTTTCAGCATGCCTCTCTTTAAATAGCTTCTGCAACACTGATTATTCTCATTTTTTGTCACCTTTGGGAAATGAGAATGGTTTACATTTCTCTTACTGTTAGTGATTTAAATTGTATTTTTATGTGGTAATTTATAATTTACAATTATTTTGAAACTTTCTTGTATACATCCTCTGACCAAGCAGGAACCAGGTGTTATAGTATTATATACATGTCTTGATTTCCATATATTTAGGACATAATGCTCTTATTGGTGACATTTTAAACAAATATTTTCCCACATTTTCTTTCAATATTATGTTTATTAATTTTATTCATGCAAATGCTTTAAAAACCATTGTTACTCAAAATGTTCTAACACATTTTTATAATCTATTCTCTTTTATTTAATCCAGAATCCTTCCCCTAGACAAGGTTGTGAAAGGTACTTGAGTTCATTCTCTTCTAAATATTTTATGATGTGACCTTTCATATTCAGGCCATATATCTATTTTCACTTAATATAGTAAATAGAATAGAAGTTGGTCAAAATCTAATTTCTGCCAAACTACTTTCAAGGTGTCCCAGAAGTTCCTGCCAAAAGGAGAGTTCTCCTCCCAGTGATGTACATTCTTGGTTTTATGAAGCCTTGGATTTCTGTTTTCAAGTGTTTCTATTTCAGGTTTGTCTAATATGTTCTATTGATCTATTTTTCTGCTTTTAAATAATTATCAAATAGTTCAGATAATACTGCTTTGTAATATAGATTGAGACCTGGTAATGCTTTGTATTCATGATTTTTATATTATATTGTATGATATTATATTTATTTTACATTATTTATATTCATATTTCATCCACATTTTTATATCATTTTTCTTGTGATTTTATTCCTTTGGTTTTTCTAAGTGAATTTTATTATTTATCTAGTTCTATAAAGTATCTCTTTAGTAATATGACTGACTGGCATAGTACTAACTTTGTTAGCTAATTTAGATAAAATTATTATTTTATTGTATTGGCGTGGACCATTCATGAATCGTAAATATTAGTACAATTATTTATCTCCTTTATTTATCTATCTATATTTTTATTTATTTATTCATCTGTAAAAGGAGGTTTACAATTATATTTATATTTATAAAATTTTTGGATGTATCTTGGTAGGCTAATTCCTAAATGCTGTATATATTTTGTAATTATTTAGAATGATAACTCTTACCATAGTTTATTGTAGGTTTTATTACTTTAGAACCATATGGAAATACTGATTACTTTGTGAGTTTACCTTATATCCTGATACATTGTTGAAAATATTAAGCATATCATTTAGCTTCTGTGTAATACTCTGAAATTTATATAAAGTATACCATCATATCATCAGCAAATGAGCTCTTTTTTATTGATATTTAATTTTGCTCTATTTTCTTAATTATATACCCCAAATTCTAGAATTTGGACAAATAATGCTAGAAAGAAGACATGTTCTGGTTTTATCCCTGTTTGAATTGAGAATGTTTCTAATTTCTCACTGATGAGTTCCTCCCAGAGCTTCTATTTTAAGGAATATCCCAGGCCAACATTTCTTCATTCCTCTCCACCTTCTATTTCTGAGGCTTTGGACTTCTCCATCATGTTCTCAAGTGAGTACCTTCCCTCATGCTCCCACTTTGCAGTTCCCTTTTATGTATTGTCTGTGTCCTTTAGACGGTAAGCATTTTGAGGGCAAAAATTGACTTTATTTTTGCGTGTATTTGTATCTCCAGAATATAGCACAGTGGCTGGCACATAGTAAGTATTATTGACACGAATAGTGTTGAATTGTTGTAACGATTAAATGAGATAATGTATGTAAAGTGCTTCCAAACTTTACAACATTATATGAAAATGGTAGCTACTATACTTTTAATTTTCAATCTTTTCATATTTGTTTCATAGTTGTTAATTTATTTGTAGTCTTCTGAATTCCATAGTCAGTCCATTTATCCTCTTTTTTCCTATTTTATTCATTTAAGCTTGCATAGACATATTTTTCCCCTTAAGGGATGCTTTAGATATATTATCAAATTTTCATGTTTTTTTTCATTATTTTCATTATCTTTGATGTATTTATTTATTGTTTTTACTATTTGTTCTCTAACCCATTGCTTTTCTAAGAAATCATTACTTAGTCTTCATTCAGGTCTGTATCTTTGATTATAGTTTATTTATTTATTTTATGTTTATTATATTGTGGTCATGTATTTATTATATATAATATACATATATAAAGATTATTAGAAGTACAGAAAATACATTTATTGTGAAATTTAGTCTAGAATTGATTATTAATTATTGATTGAGAATTATATCTAATCTGAATCAATATTTGTGAAACAAACTCATACTTCACTGTATAGGCCTTGATGAATAGATTCAAACTAGATTCTATCAGTAAAATTTATGAGTCTAACCTCCCTATTCTAATGGGCTACATTCCAACCACAAAACTTCTAATCTGTGAATTTGATTAAACATGAGGGAGGATGAGTCAATATAGCGATAAGATGAGCTAATCATGAGACTTTCCAAAAGATATTAGTCATCTTTGTGGTTTTTTTTCCCCCTTTTACCCTGGGTTATGGAAGGGTTATCGAAAAATCCCTTCTGAATCAGGCCAAGTATAGCCCACCCTCCATTTTGGGGTTAGGCCAATCACAGTATCAGTTTAATGTGCATTACTGGACGATTTTGATACCCTATATAACCTGCTCCCTTTTCGACTTTATAAAAAAGCTGCTCTTACTGCAACTTTGCACTGAGAAGTCGAATCCTTTTTATCAGTATTCACTAGCTATACTAATGAATTGATCATGCTCAGACCTTTGCACCTCAGTTTGTCTATTGCAGATTTTTATTGTGACATTATAAAGATGTATTTATTATGACTCTCTCTTTAAAATGTTTTATTATTCCTTACTCCCTAGCATGTGATCAGTTTTTAAAGGCATAGACAAGGTGTTAGATAATATACCTTCTTTAGCCTTCCCATTCATCAGTTATCATAAACAAATCAAATCTAGTTTATTCAACAATTTTTTCACCTCTATATTTCCCTTATTTTTTTTCATTATGTTGGATTTAGCCAACTCTGAGAGAGAAATATTAAAATTTCCTACTATGATTATGTTACTATAGATATATCTATGTGACTCACCCAGCCTTTCATCAGTGAATTGAAATGTTAGGTCATGTGATGCATATACAATTAATGTGTTGCCATTTTTTTCACTGTTTGTGGTGTCTTTAAGCATAGTGCAGCTTTCCTATTTGTCTCACTTGACTTTATCAAGTCACTTAAATCATAACAGCCTTTCTTGCATCCCCTATTTTCATTTTGCCTAGGTCTAAAAGTGTGATTTCTGTGTGTCAGTCAGCCAATTAACAAGCATTTATCAAACACTTACTATTAAGCACTTTGCTTGCCATAACACAAAGGCAAAAATGAACTCCGCCTCAAAGGAACACATGCAACAAATTGTTGAATTGTGTTTTCTTAGCCAGTACTTTATTATTTTTATTTTTATTTGAGAATTCAATCCATTCACACTTAGAATTAAAACTGTAAAGTTAGTGTGTTCTTATATTTAATATATAAATCTGTAGGTGTGTACATATATACATCAAGTTACATATGTATGCATTGTATTTTTTTCTTTTTTGTCAGTATTTATTCTCTTCACTGTGTATTACTTAAGCTGATCTGAGTCTAATCTCCTCCCACTGGGTCCCCTAATTCCTCTTAAGCTGTCAAACCCCAAATACTTTGAACTTATTTTTATTCTCTGTCTTTTACATTTTATTCTTCCTTTTCCTAAATCAGAAAAGAGTATCATGCCTAATCCTCCATTCCGCAGGCCTTTACCTTCCTTCATCTATCTTTCACTTCAGTAATATTTGTGATGATCCTTCCCAAGAAGTGTCATTTTCATCCTTTCCCCTTTCTTACATTTTCCTCTTTTTGTTCTTCTGTAGAATTGAGTCCCTGAAACATTCATTTTGTATAGGGACAGCAGGGCCCAATGGAAGGTGTTCTGTAAACTTAATCTGGAGGCCTGATTCCATTGCCTTTCCTTCTCATTCCTTCTCCTTCCTTCCTTTTAATGTCATGCCATTCTCCCCTCGAATTTATAACTTTTTGTTTAATAATAATAATAGCTTACACTTGTATAGGAATTTAAATTTAGCAAATTCCTTTAAAAATATGATCTCATTTTATCCTCACTACAACCTTTAGTAGGTAGATGCCGTTATTAAATTTCATTTTACAGATAAGAAAACTGAGGCAAACTGAGGTTAAGTGAATTATCTACTGTCATATAGCTAATAGGTATCTGAGGCTGGCTTTGAACTCAAATTTTTCTTACTCCAGGTCCAGCACTTTATTAAATGAACTAATGACTGCCTCTAAATATCTCTTTCAACCATCTTTTTGTTTTTCTTTCTTTTCAACCTTTCATTCCAAGTTCTGACTGCTCACTATCTTTAATTGAGCCTTCATGCCTTGCCAAGGTCAATACAACTTCCCTCCCCTTAGTATAAGAATTCTTAACCTAGGATCCATGATGAACTTGTATGTATGTGTGTTTTTTTTTTAATTTGATAATTCTATTTAATAAATTTCATTTCCTTTGTAATCCTACATGTTTTATTTTATGCATTTTAAAGCATTGTTCTGAGAAGGGCTCTATAACTTTCACAAAATTGCCAGAGGGGTTTGTGCCAGGGTACAAAAAAGGTTAAGAACCCCTGCCCTTGAGGGAGTTATTACTGAGACTTGCAAACCCTTCTTATAAAATAATTTATATCCTTAAATGTACAAATCTCCCAACAGATTTCACTGCAAGACCCTTTTCTGTCTAGACATTTCCACACCATTTCTTTTCTATTAGCTGTACACAGTTCCCATTCCTCTTTTGGTGATCTGCCTTCCTTGACCTCCCTACCCTCCACCTCCCAAGTGTTTTAGCCTTACACTTCTACTTCCACAAAGATAGGGAAAGAAATTGAAAGGTTCTTTTCCATCTTTCTTCCCAAGTCCTCACCGCTCACTACCTCTGAGTCCTTCTCTTCCACTCTCTCCTCTCTCCATCTAGAAGGCATTCTTTTAAATTATCCTACTCGTGTAATACTGTTTTACTAATAAAGGGAAGATATTTCCTCCCCTGAAATAGCGATCACTTTTACATACTCTTTTCTTGATTTTTCCCTTTTTATATCTTACGTTCACTAGATTCTTTATTTCATCATTTGCACAGCCTTCTCTCACTTAAATCCAATTCATTTGCAAGTCATGATATCACCTTCCTGATGTCATGGTCCCCTTTGGGAACGAAAGACAAACAAAAACAACTGATTTTTTAGCCCTTTGATGCACCCCACCACAACCACCACCCCCCACACACACACACCGTCACTCAATTAGTTCTCATGCAATACCCTAACAGCTGCTGAAAATCTCCAGGACAAATTCAGTGAATCAGGATAGCGAGACATCTTAGGAATTATAGTTTCTCCCCACCTCACGTTCTACCTCACCTCCTGAGACTGGAAGGAGAATCATTGCAAAGGATCAGAGGATTGGAAACAATGACCCTGGCTGCTGCAGGGGAGGGCACAGTTGCCCTGCATAGCACCGCTCTGCTTCCCAATCTCCAAAGGCCGTGGCTGTTACTTCTCTCTCCCTAGCTGTGCCCCTAACCCGAGCCCTCTTCTCCTCCAGCTCATCACACTCCAAGATCTTGTCTCCGATCCTCAAATTCCAAGTGATGTTTTCTCCATCTTCTCCAAATCTAAGAGGAAAGGGTCCCAATCCCCAAGATGTCCAGATATAGTTCACATTTTCCCTTTTAGATTTTCAGCAGGCAAAGTGTTATTTAAATTAAAAAAAATCAAACAAACAAAAAGATTTCCCATACATTCATGCTTCTGTCTAGTACTAGTCACATTAAAACAAATGTTTCATTTTGTGGTTCTTCTTCACTATCTGAAAGAACAGGGTATTCCAAAGGCTATTGAAGCTTTAACATGAACTAAGATATGGAGAACACCCTGTGTTTAACTTCTGCTATTTGGTCAGTTTGCATGTTAAACGCACTGCTCAAAAACACACTGTTCATTTCTTTTCTTTAATGTTTAAGCTCAGTTTTATATGATATATAATCTTTGGGTGCCAACAAATTGCCTTTGTTCTTTAGAATATAATGTTATAATTTTTCTTTTGATTTCTTATACCCACAAAATTATTCTGCGCTATTTTAATTATCTCTCATTGAAATTTAAAGGGTTTTTTCCTTTTTCCCTTATTGTCTGCATAAATTTGCTCTTTGATGTGGTAGTTGTGGAATTTGATCAAAAAGTTCCAGAGTTAACTAACTTGACTAAAACTCTTGCTCCTTCAAGATTTCCAAAGCTCTTTACATATATTTATTTTACATATATTATATGTATTTATTATATTTTACATATATTTACATATATTATTTCACCTGACTCTTACAACAGCCCTAGGATGTAGGTACTTTATTTTCCCCATGGGGAAGCTCTGGGTAAAAGAGATAAAGTGACTTGCCAGGATTGCCTAATAAGTAAGTTTTTGAGGCAAGATTCTAACTCAGGTAGTTTTGACTCCAAATCCATCACTCTCTTCTATGACACCCAGATTCCTCTTTGTAGGACTTATGGGAGAACACAGACCAGAATCATACAGGCTAAAGGCTTGGACAAATTGTAAGTTGCACAAGCTGCACCAATGGAGGGAGTCTGAATTGGTGTCATTTATCCATTGAAACATGGTGGATTCAATACTTGCAGAGTTCCCTCAATGTCCCTGAAATCACAATCACAATCCAACTACTCCTAAGACCAGTCTAGCTTACCTAGTTAATTTCCTGACCCATTCACTTCACATTGTTTAAGTGACTATGACTATCAAGCATTCTGAATTTATTCATAACCTCAGAAATAGATAGGGGGCAGGTGTTAGAATTTTCAGCTTAGAAATGGAGAGATGAATCCTGCGCTATATGAAATTAGTTGTGATCATTGCTATATCTCTGGTCTCCCCTCTTCAAGTCTTCCTCATAATGCATCATAACTGTCCCCCCCCTTTTCATTCTTCCTGAGCTTCAGTATTAGTCTCATTGCCCTAGTAATACAGTTTCCCCTAGGACACTGCAAAGGGGTTGGCTCTGAAAGTTAAACATTAGCCCTACCCTTGTAAGTCAAAATGTCTCTATGAGTCAACATGTGTTAACCTGGAGTGAGGGGGAAAGAGAACCAGGATGGGAACTTTGGGGAATGGCCAGAGCAATGGGACCTCTGTTAGCCTAGGAGAGGATACCCCCCCATCCTGGATAAATTGACCTGACTCTGCATGCACCCTATAACACCCTGGGCCAGCACAAGGAACGTGGAAGCTTCATGGGAGCAAAGAGATAAATTGATGACCTGGTCTTATTATTTTTTCTATATAAATTACATTCTAGGGAAAATCCTTTACTACTCTTTCTGTCACTGCTCAGTTTCCTGAACTGAATTATTCTTGGCATACAATGTTTGATTCAGTCACAGGAGAGCTGAACTGCCAAAGCATTCTAACTCTACTGTAGGGAGTGCAACTCCATGGGTCAGCCAACTGTGTAGTCCAAATACCAAATGCATGTTTACCTGAAAGACTATTTTACAGAGAACTCCCACAAGGCAAGCACTCATACAGAGGTCAGAGGTGGCACCAAGACGCTCTCAAGGTCCTTCTAAATAATTTTAGTATTAATTGTAAGACATGGGAGACACTGGCACAGGATCACCCAGCATGGCATGCCCACATCAAAGAAGGCACTGTGTTCTGTGAGCAAGAGCAGAATTGCAGTAGCTCAAAGGAAACATGAGATGCACAAATTTAGAAATATCTCCACCCCAAATGTTCCAACAGACCATTTGTGCCTGACCTGTGGTGAAGCCTTCTGAGCTCATATTGGACTAATCAGCCTCAGTCAGACACATTGTACCCGGAGCCCAACATCATGATGTCATTGACCTTCTTCGAGTATAAAGGGTAAACAACGACAAATGCCAACACTGAGGCATCTTTTCAAGATTGCTTTTCTTCTGACTTTATGAATTTCTCTCTTGGTTTTACTCCTTTATAGCTAGGTTATACTCAGTCTTTCTTTCTTGTCTTTTTTATCTGTCAGTCTTTTTTCCCATATTCCCAGTACTCAGTCTCAAGTCTCCCTCCTCACTGTTTGGCTCTCTCTTCTGTGACTGCCACAGTATACATGCTTCTTCTACATGGACCTATAAGATTGGGCAGCCTCGGCTTCATCTATTTAAGTAGGAGGAGTCCCTACCTGGGTCTCTGCCCTGGGCAAATTCCACTGGGAGAAGACAGACTAAAGCTGATTTTTCTAACCTCTTCTCCCACTCAGTTGCTTTGACATTATCTCTGTCCTTCACTTCCTCATACTTGTACTTCTTTTCTCTCCTGTGACTGGATAAAATATTGCAACATTTTCCAGCTTTTATCACAGATAGGGACTTCAAACTGAATTATTACTGAGAGGACTGGAAAGAGGTCACCACAGCTTCAACTTTAAACACAAACCTATCAGGATGTTACACTGGCCACACAGGGTAAGGAGAAGTGTTCAAGGTGTTTAGGGTGAGTGAAAGCTTTAAGAAGTTTGGCCCTTATGGGGCAGCGAGGTGGTGCAGTGGATAGAGCACAGGCCATGGACTCAGGAGGACCTGAGTTCAAATCTAGCCTCAGACACAAAACACTCACTAGTTGTGTGATCCTAGAGCAGCCTCAGACACAAAACAATCACTAACTGTGTGACCCTGGGCAAGTCACTTAACCCCATTGCCTAGTCCAAAAAAAAAAGAAAAGAAATTTTGCCCTTTAAACTGGGTAAAGGCTATTGTTTTCTTTTGTTATGGTAGCTTTAACGATGATAGATTTAGCACACTTCTTTTGTGGTTGTTGGGGTAAAGGACTTATAAGTCCTGCCAGCTTGCTGATCACATGACTCCCTTATATGTTGTGTGTGGGACTAGAATGTGTCCAACTTCATCCCACTCTCACCAGTGGCTCCAAGAAGCCACATCCTGATAAAACTATCTAGACACATGGGCTAAACTAGGTTGAAGGAAACTGACAGGCCTCAAACCTGTTGGTGAGTTAGGGGGATGTCTACCCTGAACATATGAAGACTTTCCCAGATAGAATGGGCAGAGGAGAACAATTTGTTCCAACATCCACGAAGGCAGCTGACGCAGGTGCTGTCGAGTGTTTAGAGATGGTTCAGACATTGAAGACACCAAGGTCATCCACTGCATCCCAGATCATCACCGGTCATTTTGACTTTTGTCTTGCCACTGGACTTCAATGACTCTGAAAAAGGGAGTAAGGCTGACGACTCTACGGAATACTGCCTCACTTAAATCCAATTTATGTTTTTGAGCTGAAATGGAGCCAAGATACGGGAGTGAAGGCAAGCACCAGTCTGAGCTCTCCCCCAGACTCCACCAAATACCTTTAAATAATGAGCCTAAACAAATTCTAAAGCAGCAGAACCACAAAAAGATGGAACAAAACAATTTTCCAACCCAAGACAACTTAGGAAGTCAGCAGGAAATGTCTATTGCACCAGAGTGAGAGAGGAGTGCAGTCCAGAACTGGCTGCACTAGCATAGACCAGACCCCAACAAAACAGGAACAGGCCTCGGGGTGACTGAATCAATGGCTGTTTCCAGACTTCTCAGTCCACAGATGGTAAGGGGAATGGACAACATGTCAGAAGGAGATTTACAGGGTCCCTTTGCTGGCACCAGAGGCAGGACTCTGGTGTATTGTTTATATTTGTGTCTGTCTGGTCACCGTCTTGGGTCTTAGCCTCAGCTTGAAGAGGAGCACTAGCATAGCAGAGCCGGCAGCTACAGAGGAATGAGGACCCTGGTCACAGTTCCAGGGTTGAAAAGCATGCTTTTGGTCACTCACAAACCAGTGCACAGTACAGGAAGTTAGTAAATACATATATTTCTAGATCATACCATGTTGGAAGACCCCAAAACTTACAGATCCCCAGAATTACCACTGAAAACAGCTAAAAAACTTGATGTTTGGAACAATGCCCCCTCCACATGGGAAACAGAGCTCCACCTTAGCATAGAGTAAAATGTCAAGAAATAGGATGGAAAATGAGTAAACAACAGAAAAAAATTCTGACCATGGAAAGTCCCTATGGGGACAAAGAAGATCAAAATGCTCACTCAGAAGAAGATAACAAAGTCAAAATTCTTGCATCCAAAGCCTCAAATTAAAATATGAATTAGTCTCAGGCCATGGAAGAGCTCAAAAAGCATTTTGAAAATGAAGTAAGAGAAGTAGAGGAAAAATTGGGAAAAGAAATGAGTGATGCAAGAAAATGATGAAAAAAGAGTCAACATCTTGGTAAAGGGGGCACAAAAAATACTGAAGAAAACATTAATGTACTATTAGTGAAGTTGTATACTGATTTCACCATTCTGGAGAGCAATTTGGAACTATGTCCAAAGCTCTATAAAATCATGCATACTCTTTGACCAAGCAATACCACTACAAGGTCTGTATCCCAAAGAGATAAAACACAAAAAAGGGAAAGGATTTATGTGTAGAAAAATATTTATTTATAGCAGCTCTTTTAGTGGTGGCAAAGAATTGGAAATTGAGGGGATGTCCATCAGTTGGGGAGTGGCTGAATAGTTGTTGTATATGATTGTGATGGAATACTATTATGTTTTAAGAAACGATGAGGAGGATGCTCTCAGAAAAACATAGAAAAATTTGCATGAACTGATGCAAAGTGAAATGAGCAGAACCAGAACATTTTACACAGTAACAACAATATTGTGTGATGATCTACTATGAATAACTTAGCTATTCTCAGATATATAATGATCCAAGACAATTCTTATGGTAGGACCTATGATAAAAAGGTGTAGTCCATCTCCAGAGAAAGAACTGGTAGAGCCTGAATACAGATGAAAGATATTTTTTCTTTACTTTCTTTATTTTTTTAGGTTTTTTGGTCTGTGTTTTCTCTTACAATATGACTATTATGGAGATGTGTTTTGCATGACTACACATGTATAACCTATGTCAAATTACTTGCCTTCTCAATGGGGCAGGCAGGGAAGGGAGGGGAAGAATTTGGAACTTAGAATTTGAAGAAAAAAAAGAATGTTAAAATTGTTTTTACATATAATTGGGAAAAAATAAAATATTAAATAAGAGTAAATCCAGTTCACACACAAGTCAAGACATTACCCCCATGATGTCTCTGGTCCTTTTTGAAAATGAAGGATCAACAACAATAACAATTATTTTTTATGTAAAACAACATATGTCCTTAGAGAAACAAAGCAAGAAAGGTAAAGTCAAAGTCAGGCATTCAAGGCAAACTTTTTTTGAGGTCACTTCAGTTAAAAGGTGAAGACTGCATTGTATGGAGTTACAGGATTTGGATTCAATAGACCTAAATTTGGGATCCCACCTCTGCCACTTACTAACTTTATGATTGAAAGTTGCTTGACTGTTCTGGGCCTCAGTGTAATAACAATAATAGCTGAAATCTGCCAAGCATTTTAAGTTTTCCAAAGAGATTTACATATATCAGCTCTCTTGCTCCTCACAACACTCTGACAAGGTTACTGCATTTAAAATTACGCCCATTTTACAGATAAGGAAATTGAAACACAGAAAGATTAAGGGACTGTTATTAGTGAGAGTAATAGTCTGGTGTTTTTTCCATTAGAATGTATACCATTTGAGGGAAGGGAATATTTGTTTTTGTTTTTGTTTTTCTTTCTTTGGATCCCTAGCACTTAGCATGGTGCCAGGAATATAGTAAGTGCTTAGTAAAAGACTGATTACCCCCATGTTGTCACACCGACAAAATGAGGGAGTTGGAGTAGATAATCCATAAAGTCACATCTGCCTCTAAAGTCCTCATGAGAACTTAGAGCAAAAAGAGATTGCATTTTTTTAATTCAACAAGTATTTATTAAACACTCATAATTCACATAAAATACTAGCTAAAAGATTGCAACAACATATGACAAAGATTATACATTAAGATATTGTCTTTGCCCACAATAAAGTGCCCAGCAAAATAACTGGTTGAAAAGAAACTTGGGTGCCTTGTGTATATCACATAATTACCTTTTCTCTACCAATTTCAACCTCCCAAAACACCTGAAGATGGTCCTAAACTTCTTGTTTTGTGAGCCAAGAGGTTTACCTAAACTACCTAAGCAATACTCTGGTAATATTTGGAGTATTTACTAAATGGAACTGAGTAATCTTTTCTGACCAAATTGTCTCCCTGAGGCTAGGGCTGGTTTACTATATTGGTGGAGAAAAATGGAGATCATAACCTATCTACCTGATACGATGAAAGTGGGTGGATCAGGGATAGCCTTCCTGGCCAAGACATCTGGTTAAATTAAATCCAACCATTAGAAATTAATTTCTTTGGGTTTTCCTTTATTAAAATGCAGTTCCTCTGGGGGTGGGGAGGTTGGAGTGAATGATAAAAGAGGAAGTCACTAAGTAAAATAAATTTAAGTATAACTTTAAAACGCTTCAGAAAAAAACATTAAAATTTTATATTGAAGAAATATTAGTATTACACATTTAGATATTGGTAATGAGGGTATATGGGTCAGCTAGGTGGCACAGTGGGTAGAGTGCCAGGGCTGAAGCCAGAAAGACTCATCTTCCTGAATTCAAATCTGACCTCAGGCACTTGGTTATTCTGTATTGCAGTGCTTATATGATAAAATAATCATATCTTATGATATGTGTCATCATCACTTAGAGAAGATGAAGAAATAGGAAACGAACTCCACAAAGAACACCATAAGGCTGTCCAAAATAAATGTCATATACTTTGATTCTCTGTGACTTCAATGCAAAGGATGACATTATTAAGCATGGCAAAAGTAGGACAGCTAGATGACACAGCAGATAGAGTGCCAGGCCTGGAGTCAGGAAGATTCATCTTCCCGAGTTTAAATTTGGCCTCAGACACTCACTAGCTTTGTGACCCTGGGCAAGTCACTTAACCTTGCTTGCTTCAGTTCCCCATCTGTAAAATGAGCTGGAGAAGGAAATGGTAAACCACTCCAGTATCTTTGCCAAGAAAACCCCAAATTAGGTCATGAAGAGTTGGAAAAGCAACTGAACAACAACACCTCTGATGAGAGATTATAGCAATGTAAGTATTTCAGGCAATTCGTATCAATTAAAAGATGAAAATTTATTTCACTGACTTTCTCTTGCACATTAGCACAGTGCCTGGCACACAGTAAATGTGCTAGATAAATACTTTATCTATCTCTGTCAAACCATAGTAAGAATATAGTGTGAAGAAGAAAGAGTAATAGACTGAGTAAACTTGGATGTTTGTTCCAGGTCTTCTGTTCATTGTCTATGTGACCGTGGGTAAGTCACTTACCTTTCTTAGCCTTAGGTTCCTCATCTGTACAATATGAATAATAATTCTGACATTATACTTAGAATATACTTTTTTCTGACTTCTAACTCTTAAAATCCCTATCTTCAAAGTTCAATTTAACCACCACTACCTTCTATCAATCATGAAGTCTTTCCTGATCCTGATTTCTTCTTCAAGCTGCACTCTAGACTTTCTCTACAATGTGCCCAAAACCCCTTCATCCTGGAAGCTCTCTCTAACCCTGGAATTCACCCATTGAAAGTTCAGCCTTTTTCAGCTTTCTTCTACACGTTGTCTTCCTCCTTTAGAATGTAAACTCTGAGGGCAGTGACAGTCTTTCTGCTTGCATTTGTACTTCCAGTGCTTACCAAATGCCTGGTACATGGTAAGCTCATAATAAATGTTGTTGTTTGTCCTTCGTTTTCAAAGAGGACCAATGACATCATGGATGATGTCTTGACTCATGGGTGAATTGGATTTAAGTGAGGCAGAAAATCATCAGCCTCATTCTTTCTTCCAGAGTCATCAAAGTCCAGCGGCAAGACAAAAGTCAAGATGACGGCTGACGGACCAGGATGCAGTGGATGACCTTGATGTCTTTGATGTCTGACCAAGCTCTAAGAGCTCCATAGCACCTGTGACAGCCACCTTCATGTCCACTGGCACAAATTGTTCTCATCTACCCATTCCATCAGAGGAAGTCTTCACTTGCTCAGGGTAGACACCTAACCCTAAGTCACTTGAGGTTTGTGGCCTGTCTGTCACCCTCAATTGGAGGGTAAATTGGAAAATTGGTAAAAATTGGTAAATTGGTAAATATTTCTAATTTTTCATGGTTTAGCCCATCTGCTGAGATGGTTTACTCGCGTGTAGCTGCTGCTTCTTGGAGTCACAGGTGAGAGTTGAGTGCAATGTAGATGCTAAATTTGGTTGATGAACAGCCCTGAAAAGGACTCAGCAAGCCTTCACACTGCAAGTGCGGGTCCTGCTTGAAAACTCCTTATACTCCCTGAATGACTGATGCTAGCGCTTCTAGGATTAGAGTTGGAAGAGATCTTAGGTGCCATCTAATCTAACTGCCTCACTTTACAATGGATAAACTAAGACCCAGAGAGATGAAGGGTCTTGCCCAAAGTCAAGCAGTTAAAGATTTGATTCCAAGTCTGTTGACTCCAAATCAAGCGCCTTTTCCAGTGAATCACATACCTGCATATGTATATACCCATGTGCATACTGTACATTGTCTGCCCTAGTTATGTTCTAAGCTCTTTGAGAGGAGGGACTATGTCACTGTCATTCACCTGTATTCCCAGTGCCTAGCATGGTGCTTGGCACATAACAGACACTTAAATCCTTGTTGATTGTTTGATTGCTACAGGGTTTTTGGGAAGAGAGTACATTGTAAATTTCATATGTAAATGGAAAATATTATCTATCATTAATCATAGACTCTCTGAGTTGGAAGAGAGCTCAGGAGTCACCTAATTCAATCTATATTTGATCAAGAACTCTCTCTATAGCTCCAGCAAATAGTTATGTGGTCAGCTTAAAGCTTTCCAGTATTGGGGAACTCACTACCTATAAAGATAACTGCCCATTTCATTTTTTGTAACTTCTAATACTTAATGTGAATTCATTATGAAATATGAATTTCAAAAAAAACCTAAGAAGAATGAAAGACAGGATGAGGATGTTTTAACAGGAGAAGAGAGAGGTTCAGAACATAAAGCACTGTTTCAGGACAATGGAGGACTTGGTAGCCAAAAAGACTACACAAGGGCATTGGGTGTTTTGGATGGGGAGAAAGCTATGCCAAGAGGGGAGGTGAAAGGATGCCAAAGGCATACGCCATGCTGAGCATTTTCCCTGGACCGGTCCACAGGGACACTGGTACATTTTTTTTTCATCAAAGGCTTGTGCCACATGGGATAGGTGCCATAGTTTCTTGGCACCTTTGTGGGCACCAGATGCCTTACCTTCCCACACCCACAACTGGCAGCACAGCCTAAGAGAAACACACATCACATCACACAT
This sequence comes from Vombatus ursinus, assembly GCF_900497805.2. Classification (NCBI taxonomy): domain Eukaryota; kingdom Metazoa; phylum Chordata; class Mammalia; order Diprotodontia; family Vombatidae; genus Vombatus; species Vombatus ursinus. Next base: position 8,144,042 of record NW_020954650.1, on the reverse strand, counting down.
CATTAATTACTCAAATTGATAAACAAACTTTTATTTTTAATTACAACCACCAGCACCAGACTCATTGCTTGGCAAATTGTGCTGGGACTTGCTGTGCAGTCTTTAATCAATATGATCTCTAACTCAATGGAAGTCTCAGGGCTGTAGATTCTGAAAGCTTGCCTCATTTGCTAGCAGACTGGAGGGAGCCAGGCCTTTTAGAAAAATAATTCAGTAATATGATGGCATCAATCCATGCAATTCTAAAGAAAAGCGTGTTTAGTTCATGCGATTGATTTCCATATTACTAAAAGCTATCTTTATATTATATATATATATATATATATCTTTTATATATTTTCTTTCCATGGGGGATATTTGCTGCATAAATTGTTCCTATCAACAAGACGCATCTAACACCAGTCAGACCCAATCTTAAAATCAGGTCCGTGGAAACAATTGCGGTGTTTCGATTTGATAGTGGCTTTGAGCTCCTGATCCTGCTATTTAACAACTTTAGAGTCATCTGCTATCAAAATCAGGAAGACTTGAGGCATTTCTTGTCATTGAATGTAATTGTCAGCTGCTTGGAGCCTTTACAACTCACAATGTTTATAGCTCTGGAGCAGGGACACCTGCAGGGGTTCAGTCATGAAGACCCAGCGTACTATAAACAACATCACAGGGGGCACCACAATAACCATGAGCTATTAGAATCAGCACTTCTTCCCCACCTCCTAGAAACTATAAAACTGAAGCTCTACAGAGCAGAACCTGGGCTTTCCCACTGTTGGTGATGAGCAGTCCCTTCCCAGCCTTGCTGGGGAATATTGCCAAGTGGGTGGCTCTTTGTTCAGGAAGCTCCACATAGGCACTGGTATAAAGGGGAAAGCCAACCCTACCTAATTCCACCCTCTGTCCTTGTGTGCCAGTGGGGATTTCCTCCTGGGACAGTGCCCCAGGCATTGGTCCTAGGGAGATGTTATAAGTAGAAGTAGGAAGACAGTATGGGCAGCTGTGTGGTGCAGAGGATAGAGCACTGAGCCTGGAGTCAGGAAGACCTGAGTTCAAATGTAGCAGACTAACCCTGAGCAAGTCACTTAAGCCTGTTTGTCTCAGTTTCCCCATCTGTAGTATGTGCTACAGAAGGAAATGGCAAACCACTCCAGTACTTTTGCTAAGAAAACCCCAAATGGGGTCACAAGGAGTCAGACGTGACTGTAAAATAACTGAACAGCACTCTATGCACCTAACTTGGGCAAGTTAGTTAACCTCTTTGTTCTTTAGTTTCCTGATCTCTAAAATGGAGTTAATTAGACCTTTATTACTTACCTCACAAGGGTGTCACAAAGATCAAATGAGGTGTATCTGAAAATTCTTTATAAATACTAAAGTGTTATATAAAGGGCAGCTATGTTCTAAGGGGAGCAGGGGTTCCTTATCAGAGCCCCTCTGGCCTATGTCAATCTCTGGATAAGAGAAGAGAGTCAAAGGCTGTTTTAAATTATTGAGTTTATCAGGGATACTAGCTACTGTTAACAACTATGACACTCACTCTATACCTACCCTGACCTCTACCAAGAGCAGTCTGAGTTAATTGGGGGAAAGGAATGTGCCAGGGAGCTGATTCATGGCATAGTAGAAAGAGTTCTGGATTTAGAATGACTCAAATTCAAATTTCAACTCTTCTACTTAGCACTTGCTATTTACATGACAGTGGATCAGTTGCATAACTTATAAGTAGACCTCAGTTTTCTCATCTGTAAAATAAGAGGGTTGGATGGACTAGAAAATCTCTAAATGTTTTATCCTATGATCTTATGACTAGATTCATGTCTGAGAATATAGTTCTTGAGCCTTCTTTAACCCACATTTGAGGGTAAGCTATATCTACTAGGGAAGGGGTTTCTTTAGAGAAATACTGGTATTTTCCCTTGACCTTCCAGCCAACATTCTCATCCCCTTCCTCTTCTGGTTGGACACTGAACCCCTCATTCCCATCCTTATGAGAGGGAACCCAGTATCCCCAAACTACTTAGACCCTCAGGACCATTTCTAATTTCCCACTAGTGATGGACCAATCCCCTACAGGTTTTTCAGCCTTCTGATCAGACATGAACTCTCACACTGCTTAGATTAGCAAGAAGTAAATGATCATAATCCTTCTGGTAATCTGAAGGTCCATCAACCCTTACCACATACCCTGGAAGTACATCCTAAGTTCCCACCCTTAACATCTGGCCAGTGGCTATGCCTCAAGACCCCAAGTTCTATCTTTTCCCCTACCACTGTACCCTTATGACTTCACAGCCATTCTAGGCAATCTGTAGCTGAACCCTCCTCTATTTATTATCTCCCTCACTTAGAGAACAAACTTTGTGAGCTTTCTCATTGTTCTATTTGCATCCACAGCATTTAGCAAGAGTATTTGGCACATAGTAAGAACTAATGAAATGCTTTTACATTAATTCATTCATTCCTAGTTTTCAGCTCCTTAATGATGGCTTCAAGGCTGCTACAATAACTCCAGGCTGTAGTTAGAGGATGTGGGCCTCTGTCTTCCTGTTGAGGCAATAAGGACACCAGGCATGTACATATTGATGCATTTCCATATCCAATGAGAGAGAATAGGATTAAGTGATGATATGAGACAATCTAGGAAGTATCTACTGCATTTTGCCATGACTGTCTATTGTCTAATTTCCCTCCATCTGCCTCCTATGGCTTTAGGACTAGATAGAAGGTGAGAGGGTGAGGGAGACAAAGGGTAACTCTACCATGAGAGAAAAGTCAAAGCAATGCAGTTCTGGGGAGACAAATGCTCATTGCTCAATCCATTTAATTATAGGTGTCAAGGATAAGGAAACTGAGACATGGTGCTTAGCACAGTGTTATATGCATGAGACATATTCACAAATCTTAACAGTCACCACTGCTAATAGCGGTCAAGGATAAGGAGGAGACACCAAATAGGCCAGGTCTAAAAATTGGGAGATATTGACTCAGCCCTGATCTCAATCAGAATCATTATGATTTCTATTGAAATCTATTCCATTTGGGGCCAAATCTTCTAATACGTATATATGCATAAATGCACATAACTATAGAAGAATTTTTCACTTTTTTTCTTTTCTCTTTGCCTGGGGGTGAGAGGAGAAGAAGGGCTTTCAAATCCTAACTTTTACAAACCTGGTCTCTATGTGAAGAAATAGCTTTTTTCTCTAGACCTCATAGAACCGTATTTTTCACATCCATAACACACTTATCATGCACTATAATTATCTATTTGTATGTGAAATTCCTCATTTGTCTATGATCACCATGCAGGGTGAGTACTGTGTGTTGTCTGTATTTTGCAGCAGATCACTGGCTCTAGAATAAGACCCAAGTTCAAATGTGTGGTCTATGTGATCTTTTTCGTTGTTCAGTTGTTTTTCGGTCGTGTTCGACTCTCTGTGACCACATTTAGGATTTTCTTGGCAAAGATACTGGAGTGTTTTGCCATTGCCTTTACCAGCTCATTTTACAGATGAAGAAACTGAGGCAAACAAGGTTAAGTGACTTGCCCAGAGTGACAAAACTAGTAAGTATTTGAGGCCAAATTTGAACTCAAGAGGATGAGTTTTCCTGACTCCAGGGCCTGTACTCTATCCACTGCACCATATAGCTGCCCTTTTCTCTCTATATATACTCATATATTTGAAAATATGTATTCTGCCTAAAAATTACATTAATCACATTGGCTTAATCAAATTATATACTGTGCCACCTAGCTGGCCTCATGTGACCTTAGTCAAGTCATTGAACCTCTTTAGGCCTCAGTTTTCCTGTCTCTAAGCATCAACTAGATAACAGGACCTGGGTTTATATCCTGAGTCCACCTTTTACTACTTCTGTGACAATTTAAGCCAGTCACAACCTCTCTGGGCTGCAGTGTTTTCATCTGTAAAATGATGGGGTAAGACTAAATAAGTTGTGAGGTCTCTTTTGGCTCTATGATACTGTGACCTGTAAAGATGACTTTCTGCTCTAAACTCTGTGATCCTATAAATTAAACAAGGAATAAATTCATTTTAATGATATTTCAACTGGCATCCCTACATCAATTTTATTTTTCTCCTACTTTTTATTGCCAAACTTCTTAGACAAGTGGTCTATACCTGCTGCTCCTATTTATTCACTATTTTTTTTTACTCCTCAATCCCTTGAAATCTATTTTTATTTGATTATTCTATTGAAGATGATCTCTCCAAATTACCCAGACATCTAATCATCAAATCCAATGGCCTTTTCTTGGGAATCATAGCTCTTGACCTATCAGCAGCAAATTATTTAACATTGTGTTTCATCCTTCTCCCTTGCTTCCTCTCATGGATACTGTGTGGTCATAGGATATTAAATTTAGAGATACAAGAGAATTTAAAGATTTTCTAACTCAACTCCTTCATTTTATAAATAAGAAAACAATAGCCCAGAAAAGAGAAGTCACTTACCCAGTATCGAACAAGTAACATGTAACTGAGCCAGGATTCAAATCCCTTTGATGACTTTCCAAAGTATAGAACTTTCCATTGCACTACTTTGTGGAATGAACCTAATTAATGATTGGGAAAGTGAGCAGTGTGAGAATACATCTATAATGTCACAGAAACCTTAAAATGTTGGTAGTATACTTTTGGTAATGTGGAGTTTTAAAAATTCACTCCTAGAGGCAGAGAGCCCCAAGTGGAGTCTAGTCAGTTGGCCAATAGACATTTTTTAACAGCCTATGTGCCAGGTATTGTGCTAAGCGCTTGGGATACAAAGAAAGGCAAAAGAGTCCTTGCTCTCAAAGAGCTCACAGTCTAATAAAGTTAATGACTTATGCCACTGGGGTAAGAAAAAGATTGGACCTCTAGCTAAAGACTAAATATTGATATTCCACACAGTTTAATATATTCACCCCGTAGTCTTTTCTCTTAAAATTCTTGCTGCTCTTATTTAATTTCATATTTATCACCTTTGGCACTATCATCATTACCTTAGAAAAATTATTTAACTTCTCTGAAACTCATCTTCCTCTTTTATAAAATAAAGATGTTGAACATCTTTCAGGCAAAAATCCAAGTTCTGTATTTAGATTCTCAAATACACACATATATATTATATATAGCATACATGTATATTATGTATAATGTACATGCATATAAATTACAGATATACATATCCAACTCTGACCTTCTAAGCTCTAGTCCTGCACTTCCAATTTGATACGTCAGAAACCAAATTCTTCTCCTACTAAATCTGCCCTTCCTTCCATTTCCCCTATTTTTATTGAATTTACTTGTGTCCTTTCAGTCTGCCAAATGACTCTGCCTTCTACCTTCCCCTCCTCCCTATTTAATCAGTTGCCAAGTCCTACTGATTCTCCCCATAGCAATTCTAGCATTATTTCCCTTCTCTGCTAGACTATCGTAATAGCCTTCTAATTAATTTCCCTGCCACAATTCTGTCCCCTCTCTACCCACTTGCCAATATAATCTTCCAAGGAATAAATCTAATCACCTCCTCCCCTTCCCCCCCCCCAAAAAAAATCTTCAATGAGTTCCTTCTATTGCGTCTAGGATAAAATCCAGACTCCTCCCTCGGCCTGCCATTACAAGTAGTTCATAGTCTGGCTTCAACCAACCTTTTCAGCCTGATTGCACGACTCTCTTTCACATCTATCAAACTGGGTTAGTTACTCTTTTCTGAACTCAACATTCCATCTCCCATCTCCATGGATTTGCAGAAACCATATGTGTGATTCCTCCAATCACAATCCGTATCTTCCCTCAAGGTTCAGTTCAGGTACTACCTCCACCAGAAAGCCCTTCACTGTTCTCATACTCTCAGCTGTTTTTGTTCTCATCATTCTCCAATGACCTTGTATTCTACTTTTATGAGTAAATTATGTATAACAGTAATAATGATAGCTTGTGTATTATCATTGAACATTAACTCTTGTAGCATCTCTTTCCTATATGGCACTGGGGAAACAAATGAAAAGACTTTGCTTATGCCTACCCAGAGACCCCAAAGGACTGTCCTCAATTGGAAACAGAGGCAAGGATTGTGTTAAAATGCACCCCTGCCTCCTTGTCAGGGCTGGCAAATGTTTGAAATAAGGGAGAAAAGTATGATGGAACTTTGCTATACATGTCCAAATCACCTAAGATAGAAGAACTCATCTTAGAGATGGCAAGGATCTGTTTCTGGGAGAAGACATTCCCCTCCAATGAATCTGGCAGCCGCCTCTTTTCATTGACTGTATAACTAAAACAGGCTGCATCTTTAAAACTACTAGTCTGGGACAATGTCATTCTCTTTTTCCTCCATCTTCCACAGAGTAAAGTTCCTTTGCACCTGAAGCTTAGGCATCATGCACTGAGCTGGGTGGGAAAGGGCTACATTCCTCACTCCTCCCCTCCCAGTCCCTGTGATCCTAAGGATTGGACTTCAGATTTTGGTCTGTTCCATTTGTCCTTTTCAGTTCTGATTGCAGTTGTTGGAGTCCCTCGACCTTGGAGCTTAAAACATGGCCATCTTGGAATCTGAATTCTGGCTGGATATTGCTGCCACTTAGCAGGGAAGCATCGAGAAGCCAGAGTGCTGGGACTGGAGTTAAAGGGGCTTTGGACTTGGAAGTTGATGAAACCATGCAATAAACTAAACTGGGCTGTAAAGCAAAACTTGCTCACTTCCTCAGATGGAGTGGTATAAGGTGGTGGGGGTTTATGCCCCACTGGTGTGGGTGTGGGGGAAGTTGTTTATATGTTTGTTCTTTTTATATTTTCAGAGTAAAATTCTTTCATAAAAATTTTGTTGCTGTTGTTCAGTCCTGTCTGACTCTTAGTGACCTCATTTGGGGTTTTCTTGGCTATGGTACTGGAGTAGTTTGCCCTTTCCTTCTCCAGCTTATTTTTTACAGATGAGGAAACTGAGGCAAACAGGGTTAAGTGACTTGCCCAAAGTCACATAATGAGTAAGTGTCTGAGGCTGGATCTGAACTCAAGTTTTCCTGACTCCAAGCCCCATACTCTATCTACTATACCATCTAGTTGCCCTCATGAAAGCTACTTTAATTATTAAGTGATTAAGTGGAACTACTGTAATTATTAAGTGATTAAGTGGAACTGGGGTACAGAAGACCCCTAAAAAGGAACTTGAACAAATGGCAGAGAGAGACTAGATCTCTCAAATCCTCTTGAGAGTACTGAAGAACCCTGGGAAGAGGTAAAATGAGACATACCTGGTCTTCAAGCACTGAGGGTCTGGGTAATCACTGTCATCCCAGTATTTTTAGAGAGTTTAAAGGTTTGCAAAGTTCTTTACATACATTGTCACTTGATCATCACAACCACCTTGTGAGGATAACCTTGCACATGAGAGTAAGTCATATGAAAGTTACTTGAGGTCAAAAACTATTTATTTTCATTTCCATCTTGCTGTCCTCAGCATATAGCACAATTTCATGTTATAGGAGCTCCAGAATTATTTCTTTGATGATTGAATGGAATTCCCTTCTCAAAACTGCCAATACTATAGAGATCAACAATGTTGAAGATAATGAAGGTGATGAAGAAAAAAATCCAGTGATTATAAAAATGGATAAAACAACTTTATCTAAATTAAATAAATATTTAAAACCATGATAAATTTTACATAGATTTTTTTTCTTTCTATTCCTACATACTTTTTCATGGATTTGGAGTCAGAGGACCTGGATTTGAATTCCAGTGACATATGGTCACTGCTTGTGACTTGAGGCAAATTGTACATTCCCTGGCTCAGAATTTCCTCATTTATAAAATGAGGAGTTGAACTTAATGACCTAAAGTTGAATGAGGAGCTTGGTTTTCACATTCTATCTTGAGACACCACCTGAAGTGACTCTTGTAAAGAAAATTGGCAAACACTGAATGATATTTTTATGTTGATGCCTAAGCTCATGTTTGCCAGGAGAAGACTAACAGGAGGTAAACTGTGGCATGGGTGCTCAATTTCTCTGATGCCAAGAAACTAGGCAAAGCATCAGTAGTCTTCTATCTGTCCTTCTCCATAGCTTTTCCTTATCTTCCTTGATCCCTTCCAGACCAAGGGATCTCATCATTCAGTTGTTCAGCTTTCCTCTCTAATCTAATCCTTTCTAACTCAGAATTAGGTGTCCTCTGACTGCTTGCTTTACTTTGGAAAGTCCAGTCAAAACCTCTTCCCGATTGACACAAATCACTTTCTGATGGCTGAGGGGAGTCCTGACCTGGGAGTCTTGCCTCCATGACTGATTTGCTATCATACTCTGTTCTATCCCGCCTCCATATGTTTATCCTCTATGCAGGGACACGGAAGGCTGCTTCCTTGCTTGCTGGCTTCCTTTGTTCTCTCAACAGCAGCTACATCTTTCTTCTAGGCATCACTTCACCCTACTCCACCTCCTATTCCTCCCCTTTCCATTTCCCATTTCACACCTTTCTTTGTTCACCAAATATACTCCTTGCAAGCATGTTTTTTTTTCTTTCCTCATATCCCCAGTGCTTAGCACAACTCCTGGCACACAATAAGCCCTTAATAAAATCTAATGGCTAAATGATTGGCTAAACTCAATAGTCAGACAAGAGAATTGAGGTGAAGAAAGCCGATGTCTTTTATTCAATAACAGAACTAAGTCTTGAAATGTAAGACTCCTAGCTCTAAGTCCAGACCTCTATTTACTAAACCTCACAGATTCTCATGAGAATTGCTGTGACCCTAAGTTTGAAGAGGTAAAAATCAGTGGGAAGTGGTAGTTATACATTTGGGCTTGTGGGCTTTTTGAAGTGTGGAAAATTTTGGAGCAGTAAAGTGCTATGCCTGTGCCAACTCGTTAACTAGCATCCTCCAAAGTATATTTTAGCCAATTCTAGTTTCTCAGACTGAGCAAACAGCCAGTCAAGGTCCCTGCCCTTCTTTTGAGAAGTAAGTCTTTGTTAAGGAGGCTTTCTTTATATCTTCCCTGACTAAAGCCATTATTCCTCCAAAATCAAAGACCAACATTTAGTAGCCTGTGAGGACATCCCAATTCCCTAAACATCCTTTAAAACTGTCTGTTGAGTGGCTCTGAAGCACCTCAGAACCTCACTGGTCTCAGGGGAAGGAAGTTATTCACACTTGAACAATTTCCCTAACTCCTGACTGTCATATTAAACACCAGTTAGCTGGGCAGAGGAGTCAGCTATGTGTCAAGTCTTGAAGAATGGGTAGGAAGGAAAGGTAATCAGCTATCTCACATAAAAGAGTTGGCCTAAAAGTCTGGAAGACCTGGGTACAATTCCTGCTATGACCATGGGCAAATCACTTAATTTCTTAATGTTCCAATCCAGGCTACTATTTAAGACTATATAAATTGTAGAGAAGATATCGATGTGCATTAGTAAAGGGAGTCCATATTAAACAACACATAAAAGAATGCGTTAAAAAAAAAAACCTATGTCCCGTTAGTGAACTGAGGGAAATTAAAAAAAAAAGAGGAAGTCATTAATAAAACCTATAATCCTGCCCAAAAAGATCAATGTATAGTCTCAACATTTAAGCCTTCTTCCCTAACCCACATGCAGAGAGCCTCCTCCCCATCAACTCCCATCACCAAATGTCAGCTTTGAATATCTAGCACTGTGCTTGTTTCCGTAAGAATAAAGGTGGACAATAAGCAAATTATGCGAGCGAGGGACAGTTTACCTGTCAGATTTGTGGAGAAGGGAAGAATTTATGACCAAACAAAAGATAGAGAACATTACAAAGTGCAAAATGGTTAATTTTGATTACCTTAAACTAAAAAAAGTTTTGCACAAACAAAACCAGTGCAACCAAGGTTAGAAGGAAAGCAGAAAGATGGGAAATGATTTTTACAGCAAAGGTTTCTCATAAAGGCCTCATTTCTCAAATATATAGAGAAGTGAGTCAAATTTACAAGAATACAAGTCATTTCCCAATTAATAATGGTCAAAGGATATGAACAGGCAGTTTGCAGATGAAGAAATTAAGCTATCTATAGTCATATAAAAAATGTTCTAACTCACTATTGATTAGAGAAATGCAAAATAAAACAGCCCTGAGGCACCACCTCACACCTATCAGGTTGGCTAATATGAAAGAAAAGGAAAATGATAAATGTTGGAGAAGATGTGGGAAAACTGGAACATGAGTACATTGTTGGTGGAGTTGTGAACTGATCCAACCATTCTAGAGAACAATTTGGAACTATGCCCAAAGGACAATCAAACTGTGCATACCCTTTGATCCAGCATACCTTACTAGGTCTGTATCCCAAAGAGATCATAAAAAAGGGAAAAGGATCTACATTTACAAAAAATATTTATAGCAGCCCTTTTCATGGTGACAAAGAATTGGAAATTGAGGGGATGCCCATCAGTTGGGGAATGGCTTAACAAGTTGTGGCCTATGAATGTGATGGAAAACTATTGTGGTATAAGAAATGAGGAGCAGGCAGATTTCAGAAAAACCAGGATTTACATGAACTGATGCTGAGTGAAGTGAGCAGAACCAGGAGAACATTATACACAGTAACAGCAACATTGTGTGATGATCAACTGTTATAGACTTAGCTCGTCTCAGCAATGCAATGATCCAAGACAATTCCAAAAGACACGTGGTGGAAAATGCTATCCACATTCAGAGAAAGAAATGAAAGGCTTCAATCTGAATGCAAATAAAAGCATACTATTTTCACCTTTTGTTTTTTTGCTTTTTGTGCCTTTTCTCTTTTGTTCTGTTAATTCTTTCACAGTATGACTAATGTGATAATACGTTTACATGATTGCATATCTATAACCCACCATCAGAATGCTTGCCATCTTGAGTGGGGGATGGGAGGAAGGTAGGAAGAAAAAAATCTGAAACTCTTAATCTTATAAAAATCAATGTTTAAAACTATCTTTAGTTTTCCAATGTAATTGGAAAAAATTAAAATACTATTTACAAAAAAAGATTAAAGATGGACAGGGAGGAAATAGCTAGGCCAGCTTTTTTTTTTTCCAGACTATGCTCTTGATAAAAATGTGTGTATGAATATGTAGGTACTAGGTGATAGGGTCATTTATTAGAGCTAGAGTTATCCAATTCAACTCCCTCATTATACACGTATTTCCTACCCCCTTTTTTTCTTTTCAACTGACCTCCCATCAAAACACTAGCAGATACTATCTGCTCATTGCCAGTCCAACTCACCGAAATCAGGAAGCCAGCTGGGCATGATGACTCTGGGATCTGATACTTATTGTGTGTGTGTGTGTGTGTGTGTGTGTGTGTGTGTGTGTTTGCGCAAGTGTGTAAAAAGCCCCACAGTGCCTTGGGGCTGGAAAGACTGATGCTTCAGGAGGTGTGCTACATTTGCATACTAGCCTCCTTTAGCCTTTTGTGTTTTTTTTTTCTTCCTAGCTGTAAGAAAGATAAGAACTAAATAGCTATGAGCCACAGGATGTGGGACGGGCATCAGCTTTCCTATCCCACACTCATATATCTATGAATGTATGGCACTTCTGACTATATTGTGTTTAATCTTTCCTGATCTTAGGCCAACAAGTATCCTGGGAGGGCAATGTCCTGGCAACTGGTGAGAATGAGAAATACATCAAAAAAGTTTCCATTACAACCATTGCCCATGGTGGCAGCAGCTCAGTCTGATGAGTCAACACAGCATCTGAGTGACCTAATGACCCAACCTTAGCAGTGAACCGACATATCAGACGAGACACTGCACCCACCAAGGAGCCAGCCCTGTTCAGCCTGGGAGGGATTCTGCCCCTATCCCAAAAGAATGTCCCAAAGTAAACTTGATGAGACTTTTCAAAGGCAGAGAAGGACTCGGACTGCCTTAGGGCCAGTAGTCATAAAATTACCCCTTGACCCCATGTTTTCTTCATGTTACCTCACTACTTTGGATTCTTAATTATAAACCTACTCTCTCCAGGGACTCTCTGCTTTGAAAGGGAGAGTACAACCCTAGGGTTAGGAGGGGATTGTTTTGTAGCTACTATTATTACAAAAGTTCTCAGTAAATACCCTCTTGTAAAAGTTAATTGATGCCAAACGGTTGTTCAACATAGGGGAATACATAATTATTATTGTTGTTGTTTGTCCTTCCTTCTTGAGGAGGACCAATGACATCAGGAAGGTGATTCACCTGTGAGTGAATTGGATTTAAGTGAGGCAGGTCTGTGCAAAGTCACTAGCCTCACTCTCTCCTCTGGAGTCATTCGAGTCCATCTATAACCCAGAAGATATAGATAAGGACAACTGGAGATGGCCCCAGATGCAGCGAGAGACCCTGGTCTTTTTAAGCTAAGGTCTTTCCCAGGTCTCAGTTTGTCTGAGTTAATACCCATTAAGTGATTAAGGCTAGGTAAGAAACAAGGGGGGAAAATGGTCTCTTTTACCTGCTCTAAAAAAAAAATCAGTCTGAGAGGAGACCGTCAGATGGCTCATAAATGACAGTACTAAAAATCCCAGCCTCTCAGGATTATCCCCTAATACCCTGGGGAGAGAAGTAGCCATTGCTATAAATGATAATGAGTAACAGAGGCAGAATCGGGAGTTAGATCCTCTAAAATCAAAGTCAGTACTCTTTACATTATACCACAATGCCTTTCTAGTGGGGCCTCCCCCTGTCTCAAGGCAGTGACACTCAGATGATATGCTCAAAAATTATTCCTGGATCCTGCTTATGCCTGGGATTTCGGGTAGAACGTTGCTACAAGGCCAGGAATGGCACTTTTTCCTCAGCAGTCACCATAACAATTATATGCCCTGGAGCAATTTCCCATGCTCCTCAGATAGGCAGAATAGCACTATCTATTGGGGGAACATGACTAGAATACAGAAAGAACCAGGCCTGTTGTTTGATACCCATGCAGACATAGGTGTTCAGGAGCTTTGTTTCAGGGGCTTTTCTCAAACAAAAGAATATAGTGAGCTCTGAGGACTGAGTCGAGGGTTGCTGAACTTTCCAAGCAGAAACAGTGGGTACACCTGAAAGAAAAAACCAATTCACAAAAGAAGCTCTGAATAGGGACTGTATCTCTCAAAAGCTGAGCCTCCAATGGCTCAGAACTTGGACTTTGAAGTCAAGCTTGGCTCTTTCCCCAGGCCTATTGTTACCATGCAAGAATGGACCCACTGCGATAGAAATCTTATCTAGTAGCATTTCTTACACTGACCTGAATTTTTCAAAAATGAGCCACAATATCAAAACAAAGATTTTTGAAGCCTTCAGAATCTAAAAGGCCCGTGTAATGTAGCTGAAGAGAAAAAGGACAACAAGCAACTTCCTGGTGAGCCCCTTGGTATTTCCAAGAGGTGCTGTTGAGGCATAAAAGAGGATTTTCCCTTTTGAGCCCGGTGAGAGAGTGACATGTTGCCAAAAATCCACAGGTCTTTGACATCTTCATCCAATCTTTTTTTCCCCTTACTTAAATGAGAGCATTTTTTTAATATTGTTTTTCAATCAGACATACAAATATACAGACCCTGAAGTGAGCTACAGTTTGCTAAGGATAGAATTTATATTTCAGAACAAGAAATAGAATAATAGTGTTACCTTAGTATGATCTCTATCAAGGGATACTGTATGCTTTTTTTGATCTTGACATGGACATTAAGAAAAAAGGCAAATATACTTGTACCTGCTTAAATAGGAAATGGTACTCTGCCCCCAGGCAGGGATGGTGTCTCTATGTGAAAGGAGCCAACTAATCTGAGGGGCAGCCAAGCCTGGAAAGTAATTGATCGGTATGTCTCAACCTATCCAAGTTTCATTTTTCTAGAGGCTGGTGCACAGTGGATAGAGTTCGGGGCCTGGAGGCAAGAAGGCCTGAGTTTAAATTTGACCTCAGACATTTTCCATCTTTGTGACTCTGGGCAGGTTATTTAACTTATGTCTCAGTTTCCCCAGTTGTCAAAAGAGGATAATAATAGCACCTACCTCACAGAATTGTTGTGAGGATCAAAATGAGATAATATTTGTAAAAAAAGGTGCTTAGCTTCATGCAGTGCCTGGCACATAGTAGGCTTTCTACAAATTCTTTTTCCTCTTTCCCTTAGTCTTTCCCCTAGTCTTCAAAATGGGAGTGATAATATGGTGCTTTTACTGCTAAAGTTGAATGGTTTTGTGTTTTAAATGCTTCTAAAGCTTTAAAGCAAAATACAGATGCCAGCTATTGCTGCTACTGTTATTAGTCATATTCAAGGAATTCAGAAAAGAGTACCAGAGTTTTGAGGATGCAGAGGAAGTAAAGGTCAACAGAAGAAACAGAAAAGACGAATGAAGAAATAGGTTAATAGGCTTTGCTGCAGGCAGCTTTACTATCAGTCAGTTCCTTTCAACTAAGAGATTTTTTAAAATTACCATATAAAGGGAACAAGGAAAAAAGGAATAAACATTTATTAATGACCTACTATGTTCCGGGTATGTGCCCTTTACAAATATCGTCCCTTTTGATCTAAACAACAGGCAGAATATCTTTTTTAACTTTTGCAATTTCAACAACCAAATATTTTCACTATGTGGAAATCAAATTCAATTTAATCAATACCACTTCGGCATTGTTGTTTTTGTTGTTCAGACGTTCAGTCATGTTTGACTCTTCATGACCCCGTGGAGTATAACATGCCAGACCCTTCTATCCTCCACTGTCTCTTAAAGCCCGTCTAAGACCATGTTCATTGCTTCCATGACACTATCTATCCATCTCATCTTCTCCCATCCCCTTTTTCCTTTTGCCCTCTGTCTTTCCCAAGATCAGGGTCTTATTCAATGGTCCTATCTTCTTATTATGTGGCTAAAGCATTTAAGCTTCAGATTCAGTATTTGACCTACCAGTGAATAGTCTGAATTAATGTATTTAAGTATTGATTGATTTGATCTCTTGTTGTCCAAGGGGACTCTCAGAAGTCTTCTCTGGCACCACAACTCAAAAGTGTTGATTCTGCAGAGCTCAGATTCCTCCTGGCCCAATTCTCATAGCCATGCAATGCTGCTGGAAAAACCATAACTTTGACTATATGGACCTTTGTCAGCAAAGTTATAACAGTCGCTCCTTGGCCCACATACGGGTTCTTCAGGAGATAAGTAAGATGATCTGGTATTCCCATCTCTTTGAGGACTAGCCACCTTTTTTGGTAATCCACACAGTCAAAGGCTTTAGTGTAGTCAATGAAGCAGAAGTAGATTTATTTTTTTTCTGGAATTTCTTTGTTTCCTCCATAATCCAGCAAAGGTTCAAAATTTGGTCTCAGTTTCTCTTCCTCTTCAAAAACCAGCCTGCTGTTCTTGGTAATTCTCCTTTCACACATTGCTGAAGCCTAGCTTGTAGAATCTTAAGCATAACCTTTCTGGCATGTGGAACAAGTATGATTGTTTGGTAATTTGACCATTCTTTGGCATTGCCCTTCTTTAGGATTGGGATGTAAACTAATCTTTTCCAATCCAGTGGCCACTGTTGGGTTTTCTAAGTTTGCTGGCATATTAAGTACAGTACATATTAACAGCATCATATTCTAGGATTTTAAATAGCTCATTTGGAATTCCATATCTAGCCTTATTGTTAGCAATGCTTCCTAAGGCCCACTTGACTTCATTCTGCAGGATGTCTGGCTCTAGATCAGTAACCACACCATCGTGGTTCTTGGTGAGGTTAAGATCTTTCTAGTATAGTTCTTGTGTATATTCTTGCCACTTCTACTTCTGTTAAATCCCCACCATTTTTCCTTTTATCATACCCATTTTTGAATGAAACATTCCTTTCATATCTCTAATTTTCTTGAAGAGGTCTCTCGTTTTTTCTCATTCTATTGTTTTCTTCTATTTCTTTGCATTGTTCATTTAAGAAAACCTTTTTATCTCTCTTTGCTATTCTCTGGAATTCTACATTCAGCTGGGTATCTCTTTCCCTTTCTCTTTTACTTTCCATTTTCCATCTTTCCTCAGCTATTTGTAAAACCTCATCAAATATCATTTTGCTTTCTCGCTCTTCTTTTTCTTTCGAATATTTTTTTGTTGTTGCCTCCTGTACAATGTTGCAAACCTCTGTTCATAGTTCTTCAGGCATTCTATCTACTAGATCTAATTCTTTAAATCTATTCATCACTTCCACTTTGTATTTATAAGGAGACATTCTTTAGGTCATATCAACACAGTATGATGGTTTTCCCTACTCTCTTCAATTTAAGTCTGAACTTTGCAATAAGAAGCTCATGGTCTAAGTCACAGTCAGTTCCAGGTCTTGTTTTAACCGACTTTATAGAGATTTTCCACCTTTGGCTGCAAAGTATATAATCAGTGTGATTTTGATATCGACCCTCTGGTGATATCTATATGTAAAGTCACCTTTTCAAGTGTTTGCTATGATGAGCAAGTTATCTTGACAAAACTGTTATTCTCTGCCCTGCTTCATTTTTGTAGTCCAAATCTAAACTTGCCTATTATTCCAATTATCTTTTTATCTTTTTCTTTCCTACTTTAGCATTCCAACCCCCTATAATGAATGACATCTTTTTTTCGGGGGGGGGGGTGTTGTTTCTAGAAGATGTTGCAGGTCTTCATAGAACTCATCAGCTTTGGCCTCTTCAGCATCAGTTGTTGGAGCATAGATCTGCATTACGGTGATATTGAATGGTTTGCTTTACACTTGATATCATGGTACTAAACACACTGTCCTAGGTTTTGTGAAGGATACACAAGTGAGTAAGAAAAATCCACTGTCCTCAAAGAGGTTTTAGCCTAATGAAGTCAAATAATTTGTACAATCAATCAAGTATTTATTAAGTACTGTTGTGTCCCAGGGCTCTTATTTAGGACTAGGGTTACAAAAACAAAAATTACAATACAAGGCTAAATATGGAATATACACTGAGAAAAACAAACAGTGAAAAAAAGCACTGGTTTCAAAGATGGGGGATCTGGGTTGCAACTGCATCCTTGATATTTGTGTGACCTTTGGCAAGTTATTTAACTTCTATTAGCCTCAATTTTCTCATCTCCAAAATGAAGAGGTTAGGTTAGATGACATCTGAGGTGTTTTCTATTTTTAGCTCTATAATCCTACTATTCTATCCTCTACACCTGGAACCCACTCTCCCCAAAATCCCTACTAATCAAAATCAATTTGATTCAATAAAGATTTATTATGTCCTACCATGTGCAAAGCCTTCACTAGGCCTATCAGATACTCTTCTGGGCCCTGGGGATACAAAGACAAATGTCTCCCAAAACTCTGTATTATGTTGGTAGGATAAAAAGACAAGTAAGAAGACCTGGGGGGTATAGGGTATAACCCCTACTGCACCAGTCAGGCTGATATGGATATCAATGGCAACCTTAGAAGGGAACACAAGTCATAAAAATGAAACATGAGTGAAGTGCATGGAAGAAGATAATGTCTTTTCCCTTGAGACTAAGAGAACTACAGTGCCCTTGTGCTGACTTTTTCCTTTTCTTCTTTTCTTTCTTTTTTTTAAAGAGTTTTCTGGCAGGAGTCATTTCCATTTCTCCTTCCTATGGAGACTCCTCAAAGCAATTCCCAGAAGTTCATTGAACCCTTAGGAAGGTTCTGAGAATAGTAGAGGTATAGAGAATCTTCAATCAATCAATCAATTGATCAACCACCACTTATTAAACACCTACTATGTGTCAGGCACTGTGCTAAGTGATGGGGATACAGAAAAAGGCAAAAAAAAAAGTCCTTGTCCTCTAGTTGCTCACAGCCTAATGCGGGAGTCTTGAAAATAATTTTTCTTAATAACAATATTTTTAACATAAAGATGAGCCCAAATTTGGGACTCTTTCTCTATTTCTATCATTCTCCCTCTTTCTCACTTCCTCCCTCTTCTTCCATTTCTCTCTCTCTATCTCCCTCTGTCTATATTTGTCTTTCCCTTCACCCTTTGCAGCTACATTCTATAGTAGGGATTTGAATTTGTTAATAGAGAAGAATTTCTATTGTTCCCTGTGGATTGTTAAATATTGCAATATGTAGATAACAAAGACCTTTGTGGAATCTTCTCGGCCTCTTAAACAGACTGGATTCTAATCTGTTTCACTTGGTTTACTGCAATGTTTCCTAGAGGGAGCTGGGCAGTGGAGGGTGGAGTGGAAAATAGTTAATGAACTCTCAAATTCCTTTACAAACTTGTGATTCCATATTGCTACTTAACTTACTGTTTTATTTATGGAGTTCGGTCATGGATCATATTGCAACATATTGTTTAATGGTGAAAGAAGGTGAAGAAAGGAGGAAAAAAAAGGAAAGGGAAGATAATTTTTCTTCTCCTATAGACTTACATTTATTATCTTATTTCTTCTTGATCTGAGAAAGGTTGAGCACTAGTTGGAAATTTAACACAAGGTGGAAATGTAGACATTATTCAATTAATTTGATATGTGAAAACAACGAAATTGAATTATGCAAGCCCAGTGGGAATTTATTTGTTCTGAATTATCTGAATAGTTACAACTTTCCAAGTTAGATGGGTCTTATGTGATATAGTATTGGAAAAGTACAATGCTAGAAACTTAATATATAATAATATATAATATAAAACAACATAACATAACAATATAATATTTTATTATAATAGTGTAATATAATATAATATAATTATAATATTATATGCTTTATTTATATGGCTTTATATTGGTGATTGGAACAGATTACATTGGCTGTTGAGTGAGACTAGATTGTGGAGGATTCATAACACCTAACAAGTTATTTAGGAGTTAATTCTATAGACAATGTAGAACCATTGGAGTGCTGGGTTGTTGTTTGGTTTTTTTTTTAAAGTTTTTTAGAGTCACATGATAAAAGCTAAAGTTTAGGGAAGTGATAATAACAAATAGCAACAACAATAATATTCTCACATTATTGAGGCATTTTACAATTCACAAAGTGCTGGCCATATAACAACTTTATGAAATAAGTAATGCAAATTATAATGTCCTATTTTATGCCTGAGGAAAGTGAGGCTCAGAATCAAGTGAATTGCCCAAGGTCATACATAAAATAGTCAGCAAATTTGGTAGCAAAAGTCAAAGGCTTTGAGGCATTAAAAAAAATCTGCGTCCTCTCACAGTAATAAACAAAATGAGCAGTTAGATACTTCTATGTACTCATTAGAGTTTTATAATTTTTCTTGACTAACCCTATCCTTTGCACTGTTAACTTGAGTACCAGAAAAGCCTGCCTGTCAACATAAAGAGAACACAGCTGGAGGGGAAAACAACAAGACAAACAGCATGGCTCTCACAGATTAATTCTGAAGTAAATATTTTTTTCCACCTAAAAGCATTTGAGAGATAAAGTGGGCTTGTTTGGAGCACTGGTGAGAATGAACAATTTTTGGTGTGGTCAGAGGCCAGGCTTTCTTGGGAAGCCAATACTGGATTAACTTTTGTCCAAAGCTCTCTCTCTTCTTGAGCAACTATGACTTGGTCACACTGGGCCATAGTGGTCAAAAGTGCCAGCCCCGAGTCTTGGCAGAAATTATCTCAAATCTACTTACTGTAAAGAGGTTGATTTCCATAGGATTAGTTCAATTGATGGAAAGTTAGAGGTAATGAATGATTAGCATACAATGAGACAACCTCTGAACCTAAGGCAAAGGTGACTTAGAAGTATCACAGTTTATTGTTGTCCCCTCTAAAATATAGCATGAAGAGCTCATGTCCAGAACATGACTTAAAGTTCAGTCATAGAAGGAAGGTATACAGTGGCTTGATCACCTGCTTAATTCTAACACTGTATTTCTATTGACAGTCTAAGATTATGTTGAGGTAAATCATGGTATTATAGCTAGAGAGGAAGACCAGGATTCAAGTTCTGTCTCTCAGAGATAATGGCTATGTGACCCTGGGCAAAAATTAAATCACTTAACACTTAAGGTTGGGACTATAAATTTGTTGATCTTCATTGGTAGAGGGAATTTTCTCACTATCTGCTATCACAAATCTATCTTTCCCCTTCAATAGATTACATTTTTGTAACGTTTTGTGCGTTGCGGGGGGGGGGGGGGGGGGGCCGGAACAAGATGTCCCTATCTCATCCAGGCTTGAAAGTTCAGCAACCATTCCCACAACCTATCCCACTACTCTCTGGCCCAGAAGTTTGACCTATTTCATTTTTCTGACCTGGGCCAGTTTGCCCTTCCTTAGGCAACCTGGTGGCCTTTGGTTCCTGGGGGCTCACCATACTGGTGTCCATTGGTGAGTACACCCAACTGACTCAGCTCAGAACTCCAGAGCTCAAGCCTCCAAGGCAGCAAATATTATGGGCATGAGTCACCATGCCTGGCTACTACATTAAATTTTATTCCCATTATATTGTTATCATAAATTGAGTTTGCAATGCACTAGGTCCTTGTCATATGAATTGTTTTCTATCCATTCTCTCTCTCTCTCTCTCTCCCTCCCCCTTATCCATATGCAACTGATTTTTTTAGGCCAAATTTGGGACTTTACACTTAACGTTATTAAATGTCATTTTGTTAGCTTTAGCCCCAAATTATGGCCTGTCAAAAACTTTTTTGAAACATGATTCTGTCAGCTCTTAACTATCATTCTCGACTTTGTGACATCTGAAAATTTAATAAGCATATCAATTTTGCATTCAGTTGAATAATTGGTAAATATTTTGAGTAGAACATGACCTTAAATAGAGCCCTATGTCATTCCATTGAAGACCTCCCTTCAGGTTGATGTCAACCCATTGATCAACATTCTTTGGGTTAGGTCATTCACTTCAAAGCCCTCATCTCTCCACCTTGTCTACAAAGGTAGTACAAGAGACTTTTTCAAATGCCTTGCTATAATCCGGGCATACAATAGCCATAACATTCCCCTGATTTAATAAGTGAGCAACCCTGAAAAAAAAATGAGATTAACTTGTCATGATTCATTCTTGATGAATTCATGCTGGTTCCTATCAATTACCTCTATTCTCTTCCACAAACTGTTTCTTTAGTAATCCATTCTAAAACATTACTGGGAATTAATGTCAAAATTACTAATCTATAATTTGAAATACTCATTTTCTCCCCCTTTTGAACCAGGACATGTATTTGCCTCCTTCTAGTACTGCAAAGTGTCTCCTATTCACAATGATTCTTCTTCAAAGATTATTAATAGTGATTCAGCAAACACATCAGTCAGGTGGCTCAGTGAAAATAGTACTGTGTCTAGAATGAGGAATACCTAAGTTCAAATCTGGCCTCAGACACTTATTAGCTGTGTGACCCTAGGCAAGGCACTTAACCCTGTTTGACTCAGTTCCTTTATGTATAAAATGCACTGGAGAAGGAAATGACAAACCACTCCACTAGTTTTGTCAAGCAAACAGCATGGACAGAATGGTCCCAGCAGTCACAAAGAGATGAAAATGACTGAGCAACAAACACATCTGAAAGTTATGTCAGTGTCCTGGTATATTGTTTGTAAAGGCTGGATGACTTGAACTCATGGCTCTAACTGAAATTTGAATCACCTGGTGGACAGCCTTCCAGTGAGGAGTGCCTTCTTACCTTAACATGTTGGTTCTCAGAGGACAGACACAGTTCAGCTCACAACTGAAGCTTTTCCATTTTTGGTAAAACTCATGGTCCATTGGCATTATCTTTGAGAACTTAGCTCTTTATTATAAGAACGACAGAAAAGTTCTTAAATGAAGTATAGATATCCTGCTGTATCATAAACAGGCTTCCTGGTCATGGGTTCTTCCACACACTGTATCTTGAGACATAATTAAGTACTCTTTCCATTTCCTATTCCATGTTAAACAACTATGCTAAGTGATTGGGTAGAAAGGAATAAGTTCCTCTTTTTTTTTTTTTGGTTGGGCAATGGGGGTTAAGTGACTTTGCCCAGGGTCACACAGCTAGTAAGTGTTATGTGTCTGAGGCTGGATTTGAACTCGGGTCCTCCTGAATCCAGGGCCAGTGCTCTATCCACTGCACCACCTAGCTGCCCCCAGAATAAGTTCCTCTTAAGAGGAAATGTTGTATGACTCTACTCCCAAGGTTGTTGTGAGGATAAAATGAAATAATAGTTGTAAAGAATTTTGCAAACCTTAAAGCACTATGTGAATTTGAGCTCTTATTATTACGACCTAGAGGACTGGTAGCCTAGTCCAGGCAACAAGAATTCAAGATAAGTCTAGTAATTTAGCAGGAGACATATCACAATGAGGTGAGTACATGGGCCAGGGAAATACAGGAACAAATTAAATTCAGCAAATATTTATTACATATATACTACTAAGTGTGTAAAACACTGTGCTAGATGTTGAGAAGAACTAAGTCAAAGATCCTGACCTCAAAGAGTTAATAATCTAATAGAGGGAAAGAAAAATAAGGGACAGCAAAGGTAACAAGCATTTATGAAATGCCTTCTATGTGCCAGGCACCGTGCTAAGCATTTTAAAGATATCATTATATTTGATCCTCACCACAAACCTATATGTGTTATCATTATCTCCATTTTACAGTTAAAGAAACTGAAACACAGGTTAAGTGACTTGTCCATGGCATTACAGCTTAGTAACTGTCTGAGGTCAAATTTGAATTCAGGTCTTCTTGATGCCAGGACAACTATGTGGCACAGTAAATGGAGTGCCAGGCCTAGAGTCAGGAAGACTCATCTTCCGGAGCTCAAATCGCCCTCAAACACTTACTATCTGTGTGATCCTGGGCAACTCTCTTAATACTATTTGCCTCAGTTTCCTCATCTGTAAAATGAGCTGGAGAAGGAAATAACAAACCACTCTAGTGTCTTTGCCAAGAAAATCCCAAATGGGGTCATGAAGAGTTGGACACAACTGAAATGACTGAATAGCAGCTTCTTGACTCCAGGCCCAGAGCTCTAAGCCACTATACCACCTAGATACCTTATAGATAAAATAAGGCTTAAAAATTATTAAAACACAAAATAGACTGTAGCAAACATATGTACTCCCATGGCTTCCACTATTACCTCCGTGTGAATTCCTCTCAAATCTATATCCCTTGTCAAACTCTTCACCGAGCGTCAGTTTCACATTTTCAATAGTCAATTGTTTTTACATTTAAGCCTTTAGTTCAACATGTCTAAAACTGGACTCATCATCTCCTCCCTACTTCCTGACCCTCCTCCCAACTTCCCTATTTCCTGTGGTCCTCTTCCATCATTCTCTTAGTCACCAATGCTGATGAGAGGTATGAGCAAAGTGTTAAACCAAGCAGTTTCATTTGTGGGGAAGCACAGGGAAAGCATCATAGAGGAAGTGGCATTCAGGCAGGATCTTGATAGGATTTCAACTGGTGGAGGTGTGAGGTTATTTTGGTGTGGGTTGTGCATAAGCAAAGGGGCAGAAAACCAACAGCTAAAAGGGAGGGAGGCTGTCAAGATACCACAGGTGTAAATAGGCAATAGTTAAAAGTCAGTTAGCATAAGAAAGATGGTCAAACTGAGCAGGAAAGCCCAGATTTTTGTCTAGATTCTTTCCAACCGAGAAATGAGACAGCTATTATTATCTGTTATGGAAGTTGAGTCAGGGTTTGGGGTTGCCACTGAAGCTAGGTGTCAAAGATGTATTGTGGACAAATGAAGGATGGAGCAGACGAAAGAGGATAGAGCAGAAGTTGGTCAGGTTGGTAGAGCAAATTCAAAGTGCTAGAGTGGTTTAAAATCTGAGTTGGAATGCAATGAGTATATTCAAAGATCCAAGTCAAGTGGTAGGTATGTATATTACTGGAGTGTATGTATCCTCTAACTGGTTCTACCAAACAAGGTATTTGACCTGTATTCTGTATGTACCAGGTCAGCATACCAGCTGTCTACCTATGGATACTCATGTGTTATGATCAGCCCACCTCCTTATCCTATCATACATTTTCTCAGGCATACCTTTTTTTTTTTTTATCATTTCTTGCCTTACTATGTAATATTGTAATACAAGTTATCTCTTTTTGTATCATATCTCTCCATCAGACTGCAAGGTCCATGAAGGCAATGACCATAATGTTCCAAGGGTGAGGAACCTGTAGCCTTGAGGCTACATGTGGCCTTCTAGGTCCTTGGGTGGAGCCTAGGTCCTTGAGTGGAGCCTAGGTCCTTGAGTGCAGCCTTTTCACTGAATCCAAGTTTTACAGAGCAAATCCTTTTTTTAAAGCTATTTGTTCTGTGAAGTTTGGATTCAGTCAAAGGGCTGCATTTGAGGACCTAGAGGGTCACATGTGGCTTTGAGGCTACAGGTTCCCCACCCTTGTGATTTAGCTCTTTTAGCTTAGCATATAAGAAGTATCTAATGAATGATTTTTTGAATGAATGAATAATCGCCCAGTTTTAACCTTGAGTTTCCAATCGGTCCTGTAAAACTCAGCTATCTATAGTACTTTAAGGTTTACAAAATATTTTCCTCACAACAACCCAGTGAGGTGGTTAGTGCAAGAATTATTATCTTCACTTTATAGACCACTCATAAAGTGGTTAGATGAGTTGATCACACAAACTTAAAATCTACCACTTTGGTCACTGGACCACACTACCCCAGGCTTCAGTTCCATCTGGGTTGTACACCCCCACCACATTCACACTTATATTGACAGACTGACTTGGATCTTTGAATACATGCATTAGCTTTCTAATTCAGAAATTAACTGCCCCACCCCTCAGCCCTACAGCTTAGTCTGATGTCCTAGACTTGACCTTGACTTTAATTTCAGGTCTTGCAGTAAGTGCTTTATACTACCAGCCTGCCTCAATTCCCACTTTATTCCCTTCTCTTCTTCCCTGTCCTTCACTTGCCCACACCTAGATGGAGTATTACTCCCTGCCCTGATTAAGTTACTTTGACAGAATTTAACTGTAATCTCAATTCTCTATTGAAGAGATACAACATTTGTACAAAGGGTAAATGCCCCTGGGGAAAGGGTTATTTTAATATGTCTTCAGTAGCACATCCTTCATAATAATGAAAATACCTTTGGTAGGCATATGTTTCCCTGTATGACACCTTAGATTCGTAAACCAAATTATCTCCATGGTGGTCATGTCTATTAAGATATCTTGTGCTATCTTAACATTTGTATACCTTGATAAGAGAAAGTTTTAAGATTATATTTCATTCCATCGAGTCAATTTTTTTTAATATTAGCAAACAATAAACCCAGTGAGAGCTAATATTTTGGTCGCTACTCTTTCTATTATTTGCATAACTATGAAGTTGTGGTCTCCTAGAGAAAATGATTTTTGAAACTTGCTTATTTCTTTCTCATATGTTCATCACAGATACTTACCACAAGTACATAAAGTATTTTATAGAGATGAGAAAGTTGATGAACTCTACATCTTTTTTTTTTTTGTAATGGTACCATCTGTCATCTTGGAATCTTTCCTTCTTTACAAAAATCTTGAGAAATGATCCCTAAAGGACTTTAAAAATGTCTTGCTTCCAGTATAGATTTCTTCTGTATTTGGTCAAGTCTACCAATTATTATTGATTTCATCATAAGTGACATTTCACTTCATATATTACCTTGGCTACTGATGTGGTGGAGTTCCAATATGGTAATTCTATCATCATTGATGGTAAAAATAGATATCTTGCACAAAGGCCAAAAGAAGAGGGAAATCTATAGATGGTGGGGTCTACAAGATGTTCCTCTTTGGGAATGATATTATGTTGATGGCATCAATCCCAGGAAATCTGAGATTACACTAAGATCTATATTCACTCAAAAAAAATGGCCTTATAATACAAGGAAGAACTAAACGTATATAGAATGAATAATGCCCAGATTTTGACATGCTGTTAAAAGGGCATCATATTGATTTAGTCAGTCAATATATAAACCTTGGACAGGTATTGGAGATGGATAATTAGTTAGTCTTAGAGTTGAATAAGAGGAGGAAAGAAGTCTGGAACAAATTATGGAAATTTTCAATAATTTTCAAAAATCCAGTTTTCAATAATCCTTAGCAGCTCTTTGTTGCAAATGTCCATCTTTTCAATGTAATATTCATCTGGTGCTGCTACATGGTTGGGAAGTGATGGAAAATAGCCAGCAGAAGCTGAAGAAAAGCCAATGAAACCTACTTTCTACTGTCTCTTTTGGACTTGTTACTCAGAATTAGACTATGACCTCCTTGAGGACAAGAACTGTATTTGTGCCTTTCTTTGTATCCCTCATATTGTACACAGTGCCTGACACATTGATTGATAATTGTTCTTATGCCCTGACAAAACTCACCCCACTCCACCCTTTTCTTTTTACCTCTGGTATTGTTTCTTTTCCCCTCTGTGCTTGTGCCTTAATATAAATAAAGCTTATTTTCACATATAGCACTTTGGGTCATGTCATTTGGGAGAACTGGTATTGAGCTATGCATGGAGACTTTATTAGTGAATTTTTTCCCCTCTGTAAAAAAAGAGAGTGAATAGTACTATGAATATTAGGTGTATAGTTATCAATTGATCTATCTTTTAACACTTCAAACAATGTTAAGTGGGAAAAATAAAATATTCCTTTCAATGACCTTTTTAATTCAATTATTTTCATGATTTTAATTCCACATTAAAATCATTAATAAAAACTAATCACAATAATGAATTCAAAGGATATTAAATATCAGATCATGATCAACTGTTTTCTGCCTATGCTGAGGACCACAGACATGAGAAAATTCATTCAAGCAGTAGTTGGAGGGATTTAAGGTAATCCTAAAAAATTATATCCTTCAGGGATATTTAGAAGCATTACTAGATGGATACTATGAAATTGACTATTTTTAATTTATTTAAAATTAATAACTAGACAATAAAGAAATAAAGATAACTAGACAATAAGGAAATAAATTAAAGATCTAAATAGAATTTAGAAAATTTCAATATATTATAGCTCTCTGGTGATTACTGAATAGAAATAGAATGAATATTCATAAATCTCAAATATATATGGCACCTTTCCAAAAACTGAGCCTATGCTAGAGCAAACAAACCTCATAAACAAACACAGAAAAACAGTTTTATTAAATACATGATTTGGCCCATGTGAACTTCTTACCCTGGAACATTCCTCTTACCATGCTGACACCATTTTCCCATTGATGACTTCTTCCTAGGGCATCTATTTTAAGGAGAGGCTTAGGCTGGCAATCTTCATTCCTTTCCTAGCTTTACTTTTGGCTTTTTAGACTTTATCACCAGTGCCTGGCGCCTACTCACCCTAGGACATTCATTGTTCCCTGCAACCTTATCATCTTAGAACATCACTCTGCTATGTACATCTCCTTCTACAAATGGTGAATTCCTCCTCGGGCTCTATTTTGAAGGAGGAGCCCAGTATAACCATCCTTCATTTCCCTCCTAGCATCATTTGTAACTTTCCAGGACTTGATACCATTCTTCCCACCATGTGTACTCAGCTACCTCCTCCCTCCAATAGCACAAGTAGTATAGCACAGTAAGGAGTCATTATCTATCAAAGACTCCTGAAAAAAATGGTACCACTCTGACAGACATTCAGTTCAGACTATCATTTCACACCCTATACCAAAATAAGCTCCAAAGAAGTACATGACTTACTTATAAAAGGTTGTGCCATAAACAAATTAGAGGCACAGAAAAGGTAACTTTCACAACTATGAATGTAAGAAGGTGCTCTTAACTAAACGAAGAATAGAGAGGATCATAGGAGATAAAATGGATAATTCTGTCTACCTAAAATTGAAAAAAAAATGCAACAAAAATGCAATTATAATTAGGAGTGGAATAGTTAACTAGGGGGGAAATCTTTTTTTAGCAAATTTCTCTTTAAAAGTTCTCATTTTCTAGGGGCAGTTAGGTGGTGCAGTGTATAGAGGACCAGCCCTGGATTCAGGAAGACCTGAGTTCAAATTTGGCCTCAGACACATAACTGTAGTCAATGCAATGACTAATTATGACTTCAGAAGCCTGATGATGAAGCATGCTTCCCACCTCTTGACAGAAAGGTGATTGACTAGAGGTGTAAAAAGAGGCATACATTTTTGGATATATCTAATATGTGGATTTGTTTTGCTTGATTATACTTATTTGTTATAGGGGAAGGTTTTTATTTTTTGATAAAGACTGATGGAGTATTCCCCTGTATTAACAGGGGAAGTGATAGTGATACTAAAAAAAAAAAAGGGGGAAGAGAAAGAAAAAAATGCCAATGGGTTATTTAAAAGTTACACACAAGGAAACAGAAAGAAGTTTAAGAGGGGACCCAGAAAGGCAGGGGAGTGTTAATCAATTAGTCAGGTTATCAACAAGCATTCATGAAGCATGTTCTGTGCCATCTCCAGTTGTCCTGATTGATATCTGGCCACTGGACCCAGATGGTTCTGGAGAAGAAAGCGAGGCTGGTGACTTTGCCTGTGCAAAGTCCCTCACTCAAATCAAATCAATCGCAAGTCATGTCATTATCTCCCTGTCATGGTCCTCTTTGAGAACAAAGGACAAACTACAACCATAATCTGTGTGCCAGGTACTGTACTAAATACTGGTATACAAAGAAGGCAAAAACAGTTCCCATCCCCTGGGGAGCTCACATTTTTTAAAAGACTTTTTTTTTTAATTAGCAAGTATTTCTTTTCTCTCAAACTGCCCACTCCCCCCCCCACAAATACACACACAGGTACACACACCTTTTCTCCTTTTTGAGAAAGAAAAATAAAATTCTTATAACAAACGTTCATATTGGTTCCCATATTGGCCATGTCTAAAAATATGTCCCATTCTGCACATTGAGCCCATCACTACTCTGTCAAGAGATGGGTAGCATTTTTCATCATTGGTCTTCTAGAATGATGAAACTAGAATATTAATTTTGAAATACACTTTTAAAAACCAAATTGTAGTGGATAGAGCACCAGCCCTGGAGTCAGGAGAACCTGAGTTCAAATCAGGCTTCAGACACTTACTAGCTGTGTGACCCTGGGCAAGTCACTTAATCCCAGTTGCAAAAAAAAAAAAATGTACAAAGTGGAGATTCACACTTTCATAAGCAGCCCCTTTTTCTCTTCTTAGTCCAGAGAAATGTTTGCATTCTTGTCACATTCATAATAATAAGGAAACAAATTTTTAAAGCAGTTAAGTTGAGAATGAAAAGGAATGATTTACTATTTCTAATGTATACATATCTCTCTGTATATAATTATAAATATCTACTGCCTGTTTTAGGTGTTACAGATATTCTTACCTGAAGGTAAAGATACTATTGAAAAACTTAGTGGTTCCATACTGTCCAGCAAGTAAAGTTAGAATTTT
This sequence comes from Vombatus ursinus, assembly GCF_900497805.2. Taxonomy (NCBI): domain Eukaryota; kingdom Metazoa; phylum Chordata; class Mammalia; order Diprotodontia; family Vombatidae; genus Vombatus; species Vombatus ursinus. The sequence continues at coordinate 8,114,739 of NW_020954650.1, read as the reverse complement.
ACTAACACTTGTTTTGCCTGGTATTCTAGATACTCCATAATCTAGTGTTATACTACCTTTCTAACTTTGTCTCATGAATGTGTCCAATTCAATTCAGCGGACATTAATTAAGTGCCTACTATTCACGAGACCTTGTGCTAGATGCTGGGGTTACAAAGACAAAAATGAAAATGTCTTCCAGGAGACTGAATTTTATTGATGAAAAACAACACATACATAGAAAATTTTAAAATGAAAACAAACCAAATATACACAAATGTGCTTCTTGTAGGAGGTGACACCTGAGCTGATCTTTGAAGGGTGCTAGGGATTCTGTAAATCAAAGGTATTGAGGGGTTCCAGGGAGAGGAGATAGCCTGTGCAAACACATGAAATGCTGTGTACAATCTTGTTTGTCTGGAACATAGAATGTGTGAAAGAAAGAGAACAATATGTAGTTAGCCTGGAAAGAGAGTCAGGAGTCACATGTGAAGGGCTAGGAAAAGCAAACCAAAGAGTTTTCATTTTATCCCTGAGAAATGAGGGGACTATTGGGACTTTTAGGTCAAGAAAGTGATATAGTCAGACCTGTGATTTATGAATATCAGTTGGTAGCTATGTAGCAGGTGGATTTGAGAGGTGAGACACTGAAGACGGGGAGACTAATTATTAATCTATTACGATAGTCCACAGAAGAGATTATGAGAACATGGGAATAGATTAGGGGAATGAGAATCTTTTTTTTTTTTTAATATATTACCATTCTGGAGAATTCTGAAGAATTCATTGAGAAACCTTTGTGGAAAAAATCTGAGTCTTAGCATATTGTTTTGAAAAGTATCCAAGAGCTATTCATTGATTTTTGACTTTTGCATTTCAGATATTAAAATTGAGTTCAGACAAACTCGATTATTTTTCTTAACTGAGGCTGTGTTAATGAAAGTGGTTTGGAAATAACTCAGAAAGGGCATGATGTAGCTTTGCCTTTGCCCAGATGTTCATAAAAGGCTAAAGTGAAGCTGCTAAGGATCATCTTTAAAAACAAAAACAAGGACAAAAGCAATCTATGGTGACTAGGCTTTAAATCTGGCCCATGAAACATGAAAGGACTTGTTTTCTGCCAGATGGAGGGAGCCTTATGACAAGGCTGCTGAGATTTTAAGGAGCAGGATGAAGACATTTTTTTTAGACTCAGAAAGAATTCAGTGTTAGTGCACTGCATTCTGTTCTCACTAACCTCATGGCTGCTTCAAATAACTATGCATTTTTAACAAATCAAAACTTTGATGATGGTCATCAACATGACTCACCCTGAGGGGTCAGAAGGAGAAGGTGGTGCAGCATAGGGAGAAATTTATGGATCATGAATCTTGGAAATAAAATAATCAAAACTCCAAGTGCTAGCATTTTATAAACAGTGGTATCCAAACAAAATCAGCTGTTTTTTTTTTTCTGGAAAAGAAATCAATTATTACAATTTTTTTCACCAATTAAGGAAATTTAAATTTCAAAGGGACCTAAATGCAAGCCAATTGCCCTATTTAAAAATGAAAATTTTATCCAGGGTATTGAATAGCTAGTCTAGAATCTCTATCCTTGGAAACTTGGAGGCAGCTGATCTTTCCAGTTAGTAATAATTCATAATTGAATGTATGCAAATATTATAATCATTAGCTTAAAATTCTCTGATTCTATGTTCTCATTCTCATTGCATAGGGAATTATTGCTCAGAACAACTGTTTCAGAAAGACTATTTCATATGCATTTCCTTTGCAATAGGGAGAGAAAAAGCAACAGAGATGTATTATGCTCCAGAGCAGGGATTAGCATCCAGAAACACAGAATGTCAAAGTCAGGAGGTACCTTAGATCACATCTAGTCAAACCGTCTCCTTTTACAGTTGAGGAAACCAAATCCCAGAGAAGGAAAACGATTTATCCAATGTTACACAATATTCTAGGCCAGTCCAGTGATTCAGGTTTGGGATTCAAACATAATGAAATACTTGTGGACCACAAAATACAATAAAAATAACTTTATTTGGACAGCTAGGTGGCGCAGTGGATAGAACACCGGCTCTGAAGTCAGGAGGACCTGAGTTCAAATCTGACCTAGCTGTGTGACTCTGGGCAAGTCACTTAACCCCAATTGCCTCACCAATAATAATAATAATAATAATTTTATAACAAAGCATTAAAAGAATATAATTACTAAAAATAAACACTGATCCCCTTCACCTCTGCATTTGTCAGGGCAGTAATCCTGAGTCAAAAAGGTGTGGGAACTCTACCAAACCTCAGGAATACCAGCTACCAACTTTCCATAAGCTAAATTGTTGTTGTTGTTATTGTTGTTAAATCATTAGTGCTTTAGGCTAACCAAATCCCAAAGACAGTCTCCTTGCCTTTTTACAGGAAAACCTTCCCAACATTTTTAGAACCAATGTTGTTCCTATCACATCCCACCTCTTAGTGACAAGGACCTAAAAATCCTCTTGGAGACCTTTGATCACTTAAAAAACAACTCAGCTATCCGGAAGAAAACTAGAATAGGCAACACTTGAGGAGGTACTTAATACAAATAATTTAAAAAAAGATTAAAACATCAAAAAAAATAAAAGTCTCTTTAAAAAAAGTACAATCCATTCAAAGGGATTAGGTAATTTACAAGAGATCCCTCTATATAAAACATTAATGATAGACAGCAATAGCACCAGGAATATGGGGGTCACTGCACCAATAACTAAACCTCTGAAATAGTCATTGTTTTCCATCATGGGTCAAGGCCATATAGAGCAACACAGCTAAAAGGTCATAAGCTTCTTGCATGCAACCTGTCCTGTAATGTAAGTTGATGCTGACACCCCTTACCACCACTTACTCAGTGTTTCCTGACTCATCAGGAAAACCTTCTCTTTCCCTGGGAACCCCGTGAGAGGAATGATGCTAAATCCTTGATAGCTTGAGGCCTCTACTGAAGAACTACACTAGGTGGCACAGTGGATAAAGTGCTAGGCCTTTGAGAGAGGAAGACCTAAGTTCAAATCCAAACGCAAGTACTTACTAGTTGTTTGATCCTGTGGCAAGTTACTTAACTTCTGTCTACCTCAGTTTCCTCAATTATAAAATTGGGATAATAATAGCACCCACCTCACAAAATTGTGGTAAGGATTACAAACATCAATTTGTAAAAAAAAATGTGCTATTACATAAATGCTTAATATTATTATCTTTCTATGGAGACTAGATGAAGATTCTCCTTCATCTCCATCCAGAGAGTCAAGATTGCCATCAAGTCAGCTGAAGAATCCTCTTTCTTCCAGGTGAATGCTCATTACTGTGAGAATTAGACACACACACACACACACACACACACACACACACACAAACATAATTTAAATTCTCCTATACTATTAGCAAAGCACCTGCCAACAATTCCACTCTTTGATGCTCCAAGCACTTTCCAGAAAAGAGTTGTCTGAACCATCTTTGGGGCAAGGAGATATGCCAATCAAGGGAAATTGAATCATTTCCCTAGGATGTATAGAACCTTCTGTGGGAGCAAAAATATTAAGACCCATGCCAAGGATGGAATATGGAAAGGGTAGAAGAGGTCAACCCAGATGGTTTATCTTTATCAGGGTAGTTTTCCTGGAGGACTGATTCAAGAAACTACCTGAACAAAGAGCACTCTCCCTTCCTAGATTAGCACCAATTCATCATAGACTTCTACTTCTGAGAGGTTAGGCATTCAAACCCAACAGATTAGATGAGATAAAGCATTTCTTAAGAGCCTACTATGTGCCAGGCACTGTGCTAAGCACCAGTAATACAAATACAAGCAAAAAGAAATGTTCTGGCCTCAAGGAGTTTACATTTTTTGATGGAGGAAAACAACAATAAAATGGGTAGGAGAAGAGGTGGAAGGACAGGATGGAAAAGCAATCTGCACCACTGAGTCCTTGGAACTTCCAATTGAGGTAGAACTTAACCAGTCAGAGGAAGAGACCATATTAATCAGGGCTATGATAACTAATTTGATGTTTCAAGAGTGCATTTCAAGTGTTCAAGAATACCAGCTATCTGAGGATGAAACAGGTAATAGAAAACTCAGTGAATGTGATGGCAACAGGCCAAATCTTGAACCTGTTTCACAGTAAAATGGGTCTAGACTTGATGGTGCAGGGGTAGTAGGGAGAGTCCATAAGGAAGAAGAATATATTCTGTAAGAGCCTTAATAATATTTACTGCAGTGGTAGATTTGATTGTCACTGCAAAGGCCATATGCTGAAAAAGCACCAACTGCATTAAAGGTAAACCTTTGGCCCTGAGATGGGGGAAGAGAACTAATATGATCATTTTGTTGGTGAGAGGCTGGTTAAGAAACACATTGAATCATTCTATCCTGCTCTTTCAAAGGTGAGCAGTCCAGTCGAGATGAGGAAGATGTTTGAACAGAAACAGCTGTTTTGTCCTTAGTTAAGGGATCATTTGGTCTCATACCCACTGCAATATACCATCATGACCCCCATGTCTATATTGATGATGAACCCAACCCCCAATCTCTGCTATTCTCAGAACTGATTATGTAGTGCAACAGAGCATATAGAAAGTCTCTTGCAAAAAGTAATATGCCTCACAAATAATTGTATACAATAAGAAGCATCAGTAAAATTCCTCCATTTGTCCTGATCCCAAAGCCACAGATCACTCACTCAGGCAGACACACAGGAACATCAACACCCCACAAACTGTATTTTTTTTAAGTACCCTTAGTGTTCTGCAACAACCAAATCCAGAGGATACCTCCTTAAAGGGAAGCCATCCCAGCCTTTATAAAACAATGTGCCTATGCTATAAAACAGTTATGTAATGGCCAAGTCAGGCATATCTAGAATGCAAGTTTTCTGATACTCTGTTCGGTGATACTTCTGTTACACCACATTTCTTGAAAGCCTGAACGCTACCAGCACCATTTAGTGTCCAATGAGCTACAGCTCTGCCCCCTACCTCAGTTTTCCTGGCTATACAAAATCGATATATGATTCCTGCTATCTACAAGCCACATGACGAACGTTTTAAGAAGTTACTGGGACATTATAGTGCTGTGAGGAAGAAAAGGAACATGTAAATATAAGGAAATAGAGTTTAAAAACTTAAGTTCCCTAACATTTGTTTAAAATATTGAATTAAATGAATTATTTTTCAATTAATAAAAAGTATGTTCTCTTGCTACCAGATTCCCCCTTCCCTCCATTGAAAAAGAAAAAGAAAAAGAAAACTAGAAAAAGAAAACCCTTGTAACAATAGTGTGTAGTCAAACAAAATATTCTCACTCACTGGCTATATATATGTGTGTGTATGTGTGTTGTGTAGATACATATACATATATATGTATACACATATTTTGTATGACATATGTATATGTATGCATACAGTGTATAAAACACACATATACACACAAACACATGCATATGTATGTGCACATGACTATATCCATATGTGGCTGTATATATACATATGTGCATGTGTAACATATACATACATATGTATATGATTATTTATCTTTGTTTTTTGTCTGAGGGCAGTCTTTAATGTGGAATGTGTGCCACTAAATCAAATGCTTTTCTTAAAACTGGCAACAAACAATAAAAGCAATGGAAGTTTGTGTTTTTGCATGACTTTCAGCAGATTATATGACTGTAAGTTATGGTTTACTGTACTGATCAAATCCTATGTGTTCCATTCTCATAACTACATCAAGGATATACTTGAAACACCTTAAATTATTTTCATATTCTATAGAGAGGAGACTTTCAGTCAGTACTGACATGGCCTGGTTGGGTGACTGTTGTATATTTATAACCTATGTCTTTGTACTAGTCTTCCCAAGGTTTGGTACATAGTAGGTACTTAATAAATGTTTGTTGATTGATTAACCTATTTGACAATCTTAAAGTCTGATTTTCCCCCAAGTCTCCTTTCTTTCAAATATCTTGAAATGAGATCCCCTTCCTCCCTCAAAATGGTGGCGTGTCAAGCCTATCCCTGCCCTGTATATGCTTGGTCCAATTCAAATACTTTGCTAAGTGTGAGGTGGCTGTCACATACTGCTAGTGATAGATATGTAGGAAAAGCCATAAAAGTGATAGCAAAGGGTTTACTGGCTAAGGTGGGCCAGTCATGTAGTGAGAGCTAGGTGTATCTAATGGGCACCCTGGGCATGCAACTGGCATCACACCACGTCTAGAGACATTATGTAGCCCTCCAGCAAGATAGGTAGGCCCCTGTGGTTGGAGCCTGCCAGAGGACTTGGATAAGGGCCAAATGGGATGAGAAGGGATGAGTAAGCTCTGACCTGCACCCAATGAAGTGAGAGCATGGATCCATGAAGGCATGGGCTTTGTGTTATATGGAACAGCCCTCTGCTGCCTTGCATTGATCACACTTCCAAGGAAGAGGCTAGGCTATTTTTTCTCATATGCTGCACATCTAAAGACCCATCCGGGTTCTACTACTCTTATTCCTTCACACTCCCTGCCATGTCCTGGTGGGCAGCATCACCACCTACTTCAAAGTTGTTTGGAGGGCCTCTTTCACATTTGCTTTTTCTTCCTGGGTCATATCTGTATGTTCATTTTTGGTATCTCCAGGGTTGGTATCCATCCATCTATCTATCTATCTATCTATCTATCTATCTATCTATCTATCTATTTATCTATCTATCTTGTTTTGCACCCTGAGTCTGTCATCTCTCTGTCAGTAGATAGGTAGCATACTTTATCTATCATCTATACTCTGAAATCACAGTTGGTCTTTATATTGAGTAGAGCTCTTTCAAAACTGTTTGTCTTTACAATGTTATTATCAACTAGCATTTTCATTTGTACATACTAGAGTGACAATATAATCTATCTTCACAGTATCAATGAATAGCAACTAAGGGACCATGAAAAAGTCTTATTCTTAGGTATGGCAGCCTTTAGAATCATATAATTATATTTTTACATTTTTATAAATTTTTACCTTCTAGGACACATTTTTCTTCAAAAAGGCCCTCTTAGGTGCTGCTACCTCATGGCTTTGGTGTACTTTGAGTGAAAATGTGATAATGCACCTATCCCACAAGCTGTTTGATTAAGACACAAAACAAAACTGTTAAATTTAAGTTCAGTAGGAGGTGTATCATTAGACCACCCCTCACCTATTCATAATGACCTTCTCCTTCAGATCTCTCATGTTCCTATCCAATCCAATCCCTCCTATCCAAACCACCAGAGGATTTATTAAGCATCATTATATGCAGAAGGCATTGTGGGAGGTACTGAAAAGTGTTTGTCTCCAAGAAGCTTATAGTCTAGCAGAATAGTACTTTTTTTTTTTATAACTTTCTCACACACTTCGCCTGTGACGTGCATTATAGCTATCTGTTATTGTCTTATCCCAGATATAGTAAGGGCATGGAATACTGCTTGTCCCTCAACACAATTCATTCCATGGAGGCTGGGACTTTATCTCATCTGAACATTAAACCAGATAATACAATGATAAAAGCTCCTTAAAAAAAAAAAAAACTCTTAAAATAATTTGTTTTTAAAGGACGTAGGAAGTCCCTGAAACTCTGCCAAGGCCTTTGCACAAAAGGTACAGATGCTTAATAAATGCTGAATGAATGAATGAATGAATGAATGAATGAACGAATTAGTCTCACCTATCATGAATATATGTAGCATTCCTTCAGTGCAACTTCTCTGTTTGCACTCAAACTCTTGATTACATCCCTAGAAGGAAGCTGCTACCTCTTTGTTCAAGAAGTGTACCATTCTAATATCATAGTTCATGAAACCCCAACAGTGTTTTTCATTAACAGTCAATCAGTAGACTAAATTAGCTATTAGCAAAGGCATTTACTAAGATGGCATGGAAAAAACAGTATCTATAAAACATTCTCTCCCTTCCCTCCCCCCCAATACCTGGAGTATCCTCTCCCTCAAATACACATAGCATCCATACAAGAGTAGACACATAAGACACCAAGGCACACGCATAGGAAACACGTGTGCCAAGGTAGTTCATATCTCTGAAACCGTAGGGCCTGGAAGTCTCGATAATGCTTAGATTGTCCTCTTCGCAGCCCAACTCTGAATTTGAGGGCTAGCTCTCTCATTAGCCAATTTTCCTCTCTGTTCACTGGTGTCAGGACCCAAGACCATTCCTCTATTTTACTCCTCTCTTTTTTTTACTATTAGGAGACACCCTGTTTTCCAGAGCCATGGCCCAGCAAGCAAGTACTCTAAGCTCGGCATAACAATTCTTTTCACTCACCCTCTGGGTGAACACTGCTGCAACTAAATCTGCAACTAAACTGATGGTCTCTGAGCTCAGGCAAGCACCAAGAGGCCCAGAAATGGAGCCCTGCTATGAATGGATTTGTTAACACTAGGCAACCTTGCCTCACTGTTGCTGTTGTGCCTCATGGTTTCTACTATGTCTCACCACTGTCGCTACACCGCACTGATTCTTTGTCTAGCCACAAATATATAAATCAAGGTTTAGTCTTAATGCCTTGGGTCTCCTACTAGAGGAGGCACGGTACATGTGTCTAATTTCCCTCCCTCAATAGAATGAAGAAAGCGTTTTGCTTGTAACTTGTGTGAGCTCTTTGTTATTTTTGGAGTTAACAGCAGTTGCGAAACCTCTGTGACCCTTTGGTCATTTGTTACCAGAGTTGACACTGGGGTTCCACATCTTGAAGCTGCTTCTTCCCTTGGATGACTGTCTCTCTTTATTCACTTCTTTCTGAAGTGCTTCAGCTCCCTGAACTAGACCTTGCATTCTCTCTAAGTGAACCTCTTCCCCACACCCCCACAACCCCATCTACAGGATGGGATATCATGGGTGAAAAAAATCTGCTGCTAAACACCATGGTTAATGAGAGATTGAGAAGTTTCCCCTGCCCATTTTGGCTTCAAAAAAATATCACTCTAAAACTACTCCAGATTGTACTTCCAATCTTCAAACTGCTGAATGGCTTTTTTTTTTTTTAATATAGACCCATAGAGTATAACATATTCTCTGCATTACAGCCAGTCACTGGATGTTTTCTGTGTGATTTCAGTTGCCTCCATCCAGGGGCCAAAGCCCTATAATCTTCTGAATCTGATTAAGAAATTTCCTCACACTTTGTTTTGGGATGGTAGGAAAACTCCTCAAGTCACTTTTATACTTCTTGTGTTTTTGTGAGGCTGCATGAAAACTCTTTAGAAGTGATTACATATAAAAGAAAATTTTCTTTGGTTGGGGGGGCATGAGTAGAGAAAAGAAGCTCTTCAAAAATAATTTTTCATAAACTTTAGCCTTCATTCCTTTAAGAATATATATTTATTGTTGTTCAGTCGTGTTTAGCTCTTTGGGACCACATGGACCAGATTTGTCCCAAGGGGTTTTCTTGGCAAAGACACTGGAAGGATTTGCAATTTCTTTCCTCTAGTAGATTAAGGCAAACAAAGGTTAAGTGACTTGCCTAGAGTCACACAGATAGTGTCTGAGGCTGAGTTTGAACTCAGTTCTTCTCCACTTTAGGTCCAGTGCTTTATCCACTGAGTCATCTAGCTCCCTCCAAAAATATGTATAAGTCTGTGTGTACACACACACACACACACACACACACAAACACACACACATTATATATACATGTACATGTATATATATATACATAATATATACACACACAGATACAAGTATGTATCTCATTACATATGTATAAATATCTAAGATAGGATTTTAACCCAAGTCCTCCTAACTCTGAGGCCAGTTCTCTACCTACCATACCACACTATCAGTGGGTAGAGAGCTAGTCTACAATTGATAAAGACAGTGTGGTATAGTAGGTAGAGTGCTGCTCTCAGAGTCAGGAAGACCTGGGTTCAAGTCCTGCCTCAGATACTTACTGCTATATGATAGTTTATAAGTCATTTAACCTTTTAGGGATTTCTCTAAAGACTATTAAATGGCAGCCCAGGTGCCAATCTACATTGATAAAAGGGAATTTCCTATGAAATCACAGATAGATCTTACCAATCTCCTATCTCCCCCTTCCAAAAAATACACAATATATGAGTTTTGTTGAGAGTGAAATGACTCAAAAATCTCTCTGTGATGTTAAATAGTGCTTTTAAAAACAAAAATAAAAACATTCTTGTTCTTTCAGGTTAATCATATGCCAGACTGAACAAGTTGTGGTATATGAATGGAATATTACTATGCTATAAGAAATGATGACCAGTCTGGTTTTAGAAAAACCTGAAAAGACTTACATGAACTAATGAAAAGTGAAGAGAGCAGAACAAGGAGAATATTATACACAGTAACAGCAATACTGTACGATGATGAACTATTCAGCAATAAGATTATCTAAGACAGTTCCAAAGTACTCATCATAAAAAATGCCATCCATCTCTAGAGAAAGAATGATTATAGATTGAAGCATACTATTTTTCACTTTCTGTATTTTTTTCATGTTTTTTCCTCCTTTGGGTTTGTGTCTTCTTTTACAGCATGACTAATATGGTCATATGTTTTACATGATTTAACATGCATAACCTGAAAAAATAATAACACATTACATAATTTAGACAAATGTTTAAAATAATCCAAAGGAAGCAGTGGAGTGAGTTATGTTGTGATTTTGGTGTGATATAATCTAGCCAGAGAATGCCGGTCAAACAAACCAACTCAGATTATCATAGGCAATGTGGATAAAGGGATGGAGATAGATAACTTGATTTCATGCCATATATTGGCTCTGGGACTCATGATTTAAAAGACCTCATTTCATTGACCTTCACATTTTACAATGAAAGCATCTAAGTAAGGTTAGGCGTCAGGAACACAATTTATTAAACAGAAAATGAAAAAAAGGTTAAGAAAGGCACAATTAGTCTAGTCCGGGTTAAGTGATAAAACAGTGTTAGGAAAAACAACAGCAACAACTATGGCTTAGGTCTCCTAACTACTGGCTGTGTGTCCTAATCACCAAACCTCTCTAACCCAGGAAATGGCAAATGAATTAGGCTGGTGATGTGTCAGTAAATTACAAGTACAAAAGGGCTGGTATTTCAGTATGTCTCAAAAGACCAAGTTGCATAAATTGATGCAGAGCATTTTTAAAAAATCTATAAGGCAAAGAAATTAGAGATAGAAGGGTGAAAATTTTTATTTCAGAGTAAAATTACAGTATCTGCTTTTTATTGTATTTAAAGTGCATTTACACAAATAGAAATTACAGCAAATGATAGGAAAATAATTTTTGATATTTACATCAATTTACCACCATGTCCTTATAATGTTAATAATCCAAATTTGACCATCTTCACCAAATTGAAGAAAAATATCATGATGCTTATAATGACAGTCTAAATAAATAAATAGTCTACATGGAAAACCGAAAAGATGCAAAGACAGTGAGTTGTTTAAGGAGCATGCCCCACATGACTAAAACTTGGTGTCCGAGGAGTGTCATTGTTGGCTTTCCAGACCTGGAAAGCTGTAGATAGGAATGGAAGAAAAAAAAAAATCAGTAACGTGAAGTACAAGGAAATATGGAGACAGTTTCCCCATGGATGGCAGGAGCATAGACCTAGAACTAGAAGGAATCTCAGAGGCCAATTAGTCCAACCTCCTAATTTTGCAGACAAGGAAATTATCCCTGGGGAGGTTGTGACTTGCCTACAAGCCACACCGAAAGTGTGAGAGATGGAATTTGAACTCAAGTCATCTGACCACAGAGACAATGTGCTAGTTTGGGCACATTGGATCATAAGACTTATTTTCTTCTCTAGTTTTGTGGAGGATAGATTTGATCCAAGAGAAATATAAGACCTCCTCATGCTTTTTTAGGCCCAATGAAAGCAAAGATTCATGAAGGAGATGTCTTTTCTTGCCTTAATTAGTATTGCCTATGTGCTAAGTTTCAGGAGAGGATCTAGATTACAGGATGGTAGCTGTGATGTGGTTTTACGGGTTCAGGGACTGCAAAATACTAGGGTACAGGGCGGGGGCATCTGGAATGAATTCACATGCTCTAGCAATCTTTAAGTCAAGTGGCAAAAGTTAATTGTAACTCTATACAGTGGGCAAGGGTCCTTAGGAAACCCACAACCTAAAAGGGGTGCAGTTGAAGTTTATACAGGAAAAACTACAGAGAACTGTGTGTCAAGTATGGTAATTAGGTGATTTGATTCGGGGTGGGATTAGTGAGTGATTAGGGAGTGGTGAGTTCTTAAAGGAACATGCATTTTTTGTATCTACTGCACAGGCATTTTACCCAGAGTTCACTAGAAGCCCACAGTCTGGATGGTAACAGATATCTTAGGAGCCAGTAAGAGATAATCCTATTTATGCAAGGGAATTCTTACAGGATCAGCTTAGTACTGTACCAAGAGGAGAGAGAGAGAGACAGAGACAGAGACAGAGAGAGAGAGAGAGAGAGAAAGAGAGAGAGAGAGAGTGTTTCATGGGGCCCACTCATGAGCAATTGTCAGAGATAGTGTCTTTTGGGCTGGGGAGAGATATAGTCTTAGGATTGTGGTCCGAGCACAAGCACCCAAGCACACCATCAGCTAAAGAGATGGAAGAGACCTTAGAAACCATATGGTCCAAACTTTTTATTTTATAGAGTGTGAAAATGAGACCTACAGAGGTTCAGTGATTTGTCACACAGGCAGTATGAGCTGGGATTTGAAAGTTAGGTCTCCTAACTCCAGAGCCAGTACTTTGCCATTATCTTAAATTTACCTCTCAAAAGGCGCCATTTGATAAATACCACAATGTATGCAGTGTTTATCCAATGTGTTTATGAAAAATTAAACTTTTGCCAGGTAACACTATTTGACATTGTTGACCACAATTTTTGAAACACTTCTTCCTGGACTTCCATGACAATGCATTATCTTTGTTCTTCCTCCTACCTATTGAGCCCTTGGTCCATGCCCTACCTCATTTCCTCCTTAGGCTACATATTACAAAATAAAATTGAGACAGTACTTTAGTCTGAAGTCCTTGGTCAAACTTATTAGTCTTTCCTTAACTATCAATTAATACACGAAACCCTGTAGTAATCTTTCACACACACACACACACACACACACACTCTCTCTCCAATTGTTGTTGTTGTTGTTATCATACTTTCTTTGTTCTCAAAAAGGATCAATCCACAGAGTGAAATCTTGACTTGCAAGTGAATTGGATTTAAGTGAAGCCAAGCTGAGCAAAATTATCAGCCTCACTCTCTCCTTTAGAGTCATCAGAGTCTAGTGGCAAGACATAGGTCAAGACAACTGGCAATGGCCAAGGATGCAATGGGAGACCATGGCCATTTTAAACTAAGGTCTTTCCCAGTTCTTAGTTTTTCTGAGGCATCACCCATTCAGTGATTTAAGTCAAGGTAAGAAATGAGGCAGAAGACAGCCTAGTTTGTCTTCACAAAAGGATCAGTCTGAGAGGGGAAGACTCTCAGAGTTTCTGGCAAGAACATAAGCAACTGTTATTTATACTCACTCTGAGTCATCAAAACCCACCAGATCACCAAAGGCTTAATTAATTTCTTTGAAGAAACTGAGTAAGAAGTTTCTAATGCAATTCTGTTCTTAGGATAGAATTAAGGTGGTGACTAAATGAGGACAAGAGACTTTTAATTGATCCACTTAATAATAATGTCCCCTTTCTTCAACTTGACCAGATTAGATCTGACTGAAAGAAGAAAGAACTGTTTGATTACTCAATTTAATGAAAGCATTTTTTGAGTTCACCTTTGACCATATAGAAAAGAGAATCCTTAGAGGAAGTCATCAAAGAGGGATTGAATAGTTTTAGGAATATGACTTTTTAGAGTAAAACCAACGAGAGTAACATTCCTTTATAGTAAACCAATATTTTGAGTTAGAATTGTTCTGAGATTATTACCTAAACTCTGAAGCCCTGATTCATCTTGACTGTGGAATTTTGCCTATTGTTTGAAAATATAATGTATACCAATTCATTGTTGGTAGAATTGTGAACTCATCCAACCATTTTGGAAAGCAATTACGCCCAAAGAGTTATTAAACTGCCTATACCCTCTGAACCAGCAATACCACTACTAGGTCTATTTCCAAAGATAAATAGAGAAAATGGAAAAGAACATGTGTGTTCTAAAATATTTATAGCAGCTGTCTTTGTAGTGGTTAAGAATTGGAAGTTAGGGAGATGTCCATCAATTGGGGAATGGCTGAACAAGTTGTGGTATATGATTGTAAAGGAACACTACTATGGTATGAGAAATTATGAGTTTGATGATATTAAAAAACATGGATAGACTTGCATGAAATAATGAAGAGCAAAGTGAGCAGAACCAAGAGGACATTGAATATAGTAACAGCAATATTATTTTAAGAACAATTTTGAAAGAATAAGTCATTTTTCCAATTATAAATACCCAAATTAACTATGAAGGACATATGAAGGAAGACACTATCTGCATCCAGACAAAGAACTGATAAAAAAGAAGTATGTATAGAATAGTTTTACATATATATGTATATGTATGTATATATGTATATATGTATGTATATTTATGTCTAGTGGCTGCCATTAGGGTAGGGAGGAGGGAAGAAAAAAAAGAAATTTACACGATAATTTTATTATATATTTAAAAGGAATAGCAAGTTGTACATAATAGATTTACAGTTTCATGTGCAATCATCTTTTTTTTTATTGAACTATGTTATAGAAATGCTTCTTTTATTCCATAAATTAAAACAAAAATAATAAAAAAAGAAAATAGAAAGTAACCCAGGATTACCCATTTACATAAAACTCTTCTCATTGGTGGAGATTGATTATTCAGTGCTCCAGGTGTTTCTGAGGGGCAGAATTGGTGAAAGCTTGGAAGAAACATTGTGGTCATTTGGTGGGAAGGTTGTCAAGTCTTTGGACATATAGCTTTTATATAGCTTTTTTGTTAAGGAATAACAATTAGGAGTGCAGTTTGAAACTAAAAATTATTTCCCCTAAACTAACCATTTTGGAGGCAGATAGATATGATCCCAGAACAGTATCCTCTCTCTAAGGAGAGTAGAGTGACCAGCCTTGTGGTTCCAATCTTCTGCTCCCCTTCTGACAGGAATCCAAATCCCGCTTGGGTAGAAGAGACTATAGAGGTATCTATGCATACCTCACTGACAATCATATGTAAACACGTGTATCTCGTGTGGCACACAAAACCAACATGGGCAACACACATATATTATTATAATTTATATAAATTATAACTCCCACATCATCATGTTAGAGAGATTTTCTTTTTTTTTTCTTTGATATTTTTTGGTTTATTCTGAATTTAATACAACCCAAATAAAATAAGCACTTCAATACCTCAATTCAATAGAATAGGAGGGGATTGTAGGGAGAACTATGAATTTCTATTTTGTAGTGCTTACTTTTCTTTTTAAGTATAGCTAAAATAGAGGAATGCTCAAACTAGTGTTGCTTCCCTACCCTTCTCTTGCCAATAATCTTTGAGATCCTTGAGAGCAGTGACAGTTTTTGCTTTTCTTTGAATCCTCAATGCCTATAGCACAGTGCCTGGAACATGGGAGCTTAAATGTTTATTGGCTTTTTATGTCTCTATCCCAAGAAAATTTTAGGTAACATTTATATGAATCTTAAAGAAGGAAACTTACCTCAAATTGTCTTATAGTAAGAGATGTACCCAAGGAGTGTATGTGTGGAAAAGAGACATGATACCAGTTTGAACATTTTTCTATATAAACTATAAATGTTTAATTAATGTAAGATGTTAAATTAGTAAAATTAATGTTAATGTTACATTAATAAAAATTATTTCTGACAGATTTGTGCCTAAAATACAAAAAATTGTGCCTAAAAAAAGTATTAATGTATTTTTTCTTTTGTCATGTGTCTTTTTACAGGTGAAGAAATTGGAGCTTAGAGAATATAAATGACTAGCTGAAAATTACATAATATTTCTGTAAGCAGAAATAGTATAAGACTTTATGTCTTCAGACTCAAATTCCAATGCTCTTTCCACTATGCTATATGTTCTGTCATTTCCAATAAACCATTAAAGTATTTATATTTTATTTTCATATCACCTTCATTCCTGAATATCTCCCTCCCCCATTCCCTATACAGTGAGCCATTCTTCATAAGAAAAAAAGAGGGGGCAGAGCCAAGATGGCGGAGGGAAAGCAGTGACTTGCTTGAGCTCTCCCTCAAACCCCTCCAATACCTATAAAAAATGACTCTAAACACATTCTAAAGCAGCAGAACTCACAAAAAAACAGAGTAAAACAAATTTCCAGCCCAAGACAACCTGGATGGCTGATCAGAAAGGTATACTACGCCGGGCTGGGAGAGGAGCACAGTTCGACTTGGGCACACAGGCTGCAGCAACCCTGGAGCAGGCCTCAGAGGACTGAATCGCCGGCAGCTGTGGCGGTTTCCAGACTTCTCAACCCACAAACACCAAAGACAACTTAGAAGGTCAGTGGGAAAAGTCTGTTACTACGGTGAGAGAAGAAGCTAGGTCTCAGCAACAAGTCCCGAGCACGACCTCTGAGCAGCGGCTGCCTCCTGAGCTTCTGGCCCACAGACTGAGGGGGAATCGAGTGGCTGATCAGAGAGGGATTGCAGGAATCTCTCCGCCAGTGCTGAGGCAGGAATCTCTTGCTTTACCGGTGCTTGGATCTGGGTCACAGTTCTGAGGGGTGGTCCTGGGGTGAGAAGGAGTGCTGGCGTGGTGGAGCTTGTTGTGGTGGTGGAGAGGAAACGCCTCACCCCTTATCATAGCACCTTGGAAGAACTGAAAATTTTCAGGTCCCTAGAAGTATCTCTGAAAACAGCTGTACAAACCCCCAAAGCTTGGGACAGTACATTCTCCACATTGGAAACAGACTTTTACCTTAACAAAGAGTTTAAAACTCAAGTAATTGTCCAGGATCATGAGTAAGCAGTGCAAAATGAGTCAGACTATGTTATCTTACTTTGGTGACAAAGAAGATCAAAACATACAACCAGAAGAAGAAAACAAAGTCAAAGTTCCTACATATAAAACTTCCAAGAAAAATATGAATCAGGGGCAGCTAGGTGGTGCAGTGGATAGAGCACTGGCCCTGGATTCAGGAAGACCTGAGTTCAAATCCAGCCTCAGACACATAAGACTTGCTAGCTGTGTGACCCTGGGCAAGTCACTTAACCCCATTGCCTAGCCAAAAAAAAAAAGAAAAGAAAAGAAAAATATGAATCAGGCCTAGGCCTTGGAAGAGCTCAAAAAGGTTTTGAGAAGCAAGTAAGAGAAGTAGAGGAAAAACTGGGAAGAGAAATGAGAGTGATGCAAGAAAATCATGAAAAGCAAGTCAACAGCTTGCTAAAGGAGACCCAAAAAAATACTGAAGAAAATAACACCTTAAAAAATAGCCTAACACAAATAGCAAAAGAGGTCCAAAAAGCCAATGAAGAGAAGAATCCCTAAAAAGCAAAACTGGCCAAATGGAAAAGGAAGTCCAAAAGATTACTGAAGAAAATACTTCCTTAAAAATTAGAATAGAGCAATTGGAAGCTAGTGACTTTATGAGAAATCAAGACATTGTAAAAACAAATCCAAAAGAATGAAAAATTAGAAAACAATGTGAAATATCTCATTGGAAAAACAACTGACCTAGAAAATAGATCCAGGACAGAGAATTTAAAAATTACTGGACTATCTGAAAGCCATGATCAAAAAAAGAGCCTAGACATCGTCTTTCAAGAAATTATCAAGGAAAACTGCCCTGATATTCTAGAACCAACACGCAAAATAGAAATTGAAAGAATCCACCCATCTTCTCCTGAAAGAGATTCCCCAAAGGAAAACTCCTAGGAATATTGCAGCCAAATTCCAGAGTTCCCAGGTCACAGAGAAAATATTACAAGGAGCCAGAAAGAAACAATTCAAGTATTGTGGAAACACAATCAGGATAACACAAGATTTAGCAGCTTCTACATTAAGGGACCACAGAGCATGGAATATAATATTCCGGAGGGCAAAGAAGATAGGATTACAACCAAGAATCATCTACCCAGCAAAACTGAGTATAATTCTTCAGGGGAAAAAATGGTCATTCAGTGAAATAGAGGACTTTCAAGCATTCTTGATGAAAAGACCAGAGCTGAATAGAAAATTTAACTTTCCAATACAAGGCTCAAGTGGAACATGAAGAGGTAAACAGGAAAGAGAAATCATAAAAGACTTATTAAGGTTGAACTGTTTACATTCCTGCATTGAAAGATGATATTTGTAACTCATGAGACCTTTGTCAGTATTAAGGTAGTTGGAGGGGAAAGAATTATATGTATGTATATATATATATAGATAGATAGATAGATGATAGATAGATAGATAGATAGATAGATAGATAAATAGATATAAATATAGATATAGATATATAGATAGATAGAGGGCACAGGGTGAGTTGAAGATGAAGGGGTCATATCTGGAGAATAAAATTAAGGGGTGAGAGAGGATTATACTAGGAGAAGGAGAAAGAATGGGGTAAATTATCTCACAAAAAAACAGAAAATAAAAGGCTTTTACAGTGAAGGGGAAATAGGGGAAGGTGAGAGGGAATGAGTGGAATCTCATAGGATTTGACTTAAGGAGGGAATAACATACACACTCAACTGGGTATGGAAATCTGTCTCACCCTACAGGAAAATAGGAGGGGAAGTGGACAAGAGAGTAGGGGGATGATAGAGAGGAGGGCAGACTAGGAAAGGGGGTAATCAGAAGCAAATACTTCTGAGGAGGGACAGGGTCAAAAGAAAGAATAGAATAAACAGGGGGGTGGGATAGGATTAAGGGAAATAGAGTTAGTTTTTCACAGCATGTCTACTATGGAAGTGTTTTGCATAACTGCACATGTATAGCCTATATTGAGTTGCTTGGCTTTTCAATGAGGGTAGGTGGGGAGGGAGGAAGGGAGAAAATTTGGAACCCAAAGTTTTAAAAACACATGCTCAAAAAAAATGTTTTCACATGCAACTGGGAAATAAGAAATACAGGAAATGGGGTACAGAAATCTATCCTGCCCTACAGGAAAATAGAAGGGGAAGGGGGGGAGAGATAGCAGGGAAAGCAGACTAGGGGAAGTGGTATTCAGAATGCATGCCATCTTGGGGTGGGGGGAGGGGCGAGATGGGGTGAAAATTTGGAACTCAAAATCTTGTGGAAGTAAATGTTGAAAACTAAAAATAAATAAATTTATCAATTAAAAAAAAGAAAAAAAAAGAGGGAGAAAAAAACAATTTATCAAAACTAACCCAAACGGTATCAACTGATCTGATAGTATATTCAGTATTCTACCTCCATATTGTCCCACATCTGCAGAGAAGAGAAAGAGACATATTTTCTCAACTTTTTCTTGGAAGTGAATCTTGGACATTACAATTACAAAGTATAAAAAAGAAGACAAAAAATAACAAAATTCATTTTTTTTTTTGAAATTTTTCTACAGCTACTCTATTTTGCTTCACACAATCTGGTTCTGGTTTACATGTATTTTTGTGTCAGGACTCATGGCATGGGCCCTGCCCTATAAGAACCTTTAAATTTGCTATCACTGGCTAGCTCCTGCTTATACCCAAGTAGTGAATACTATTTAACATGACAATGACTATCTTTAACTGTTGACTACACCATCCTAAATTTTCTCTTTCAATCACAGTTACCATAATTTCCTCAATCACCCAACCTTGAAAAGTTGAAGTCATTCTAAATGCCCCTTGTCCAATCAGTCACTAGTTCCTGTTTATCCTTCCCTCTCTTATCATGCCTCTTTCAGTTCCTTCCTTTCCACTGCCACACCTACCAATTTAATTCAGTCCTGAATCATTTCATGCCTGAGCTACTGCAATAGCCTCCTAACTGGTCTCCCTGCCTCTAAGATTTCCCTCTTCTTATTCTGCACACTGCTACTAGATTTATCTTCCTAAAACATCATTTTCACCACATTTATTCCAAATGCTTTGGCCAATCTCCATTGTCTATTGGACAAATCTTAAAGTCCTTCATTTAAGTATTCATTTGTGAATTAAATTAATTAAATAGTAAGTATATATTTAAGTATAAGGACCTCCACAAAGTGGCCCCAATTTTCCATTCCAATTTTATTTCCCACTCCTCCCAAACACAAACCCTGTGATCCAAAACATCATACCCTGAGCACACATTATGGATGTGATGCCATGCTCACCATTACCCCAGCCTACATTGCTCACCAGATATCATCATCATTATAGCTAGCATTTATACAGCACCTATTATGTGCCAGGTACTGTGCAAAGTACTTTAAAAATATTATCTTATTTGAACCTCACAGCAGCCCTGGGAGGTAGGTACTATTATTATCCCCATTTTACAGTTGAGGAAACTGAGATAAACAGAAGTTAAGTGACTTGCTGTAGGTCACATAGCTGGCAAGCATCTGAGGTCAGATTTGAACTGAGATCTTCCAGGCTTCAGATTCCCTTCCACCTAGTTTCTTCTATCAATTTTTATTCTTCATATCCTTCAAGGCCAACATCAATTTGACCTCATTCCTAAATTACCCTCGCACAAGGCTAACTCTTCCTCCTTTGAGCCCCCAAAACATATTTTAGTCATCATACACTGTTTTGTCTTGTTGGTTCTTTCTTCATAGGTGCATGTCTAATCTCAACTAGAGTATGAACTTCTTGACGACAAGCTCTCAACGTATCCAGGAATACAGGAAGTTCCTCAAAATTGCTTGTTTGATTGGGGGATTAATATTTCTACAGCATCTGGAATAGTGTTTTGTACATTGTAGGTACTCAATATATTAATTAAATTAAAATTTCTTGGTACCTTGGCTTAAAAAAAGACTTGCAGATGATTCTATAGGTCTGATGATTCTATGTACATAAAGACTTAAGGACCTAGGTTAGTTGGTAAGGCAGAGTGCACAGATACTCAGAGATTGTTATATAAGCTTTAGGCAAAAGTAGGGAATAAGAATGGATGTTGAATCAGTAGAACTGGCTTCAAGTTCTAGTTCTGTTCTTATTAGCTATTTGACCTTGAACAAGACCCTTCTCCTTTATGAGAGTTCAATTTGTTCATCCATAAAATGGAGGTTATGATATTTGTACTATCTGTTCTGAGGTCATCTTAAAACGTTATAAAAATAGGAGTTATGATTATTGTTTTTGTGTGTAGGTTGATATTATATCAAATGTGGAGAAAACAACTTGAAAATTAACTTCCAGAAACACAGTACCCTGGCACCATAATATGCTAGACTTTATGACTTTTGCAGTTGTTGTTCAGTTGTGTCCAACTCTGTGACCCCATTTGGGGTTTTCTTGGCTACAATACTGGGGTGGTTTGCCATTTCCTTCTCTAACTCTTTTTACAGATGAGGAAACTGAGGCAAAAAGGGTTAAGTGATTTGCCAAGGGTCACACAACTAGTAAGTGTCTGAAGCCAGATTTGAACTCAGGAAGATGAATCTTTCAGACTTCAGGCCCGCCATTCTATCTATTTCACCACCTAGCTACCCCCTTTATCACTTTAAGCCACTTAATTTATTTCATAGAATTTTTCTCTCTAGACTCTGGATCTACATCTCCTACTCTACACTATTTCCCATGCAGCTTTTTTTCACACCTCCTAGGGATGGCCCAACATGTGTTAAAAAAGATTATTGCCTCCACTAGTCTCATTGACGCTCTGTGCTGATACAAAGATGCCCAGAAAGGTTGCAGATATAAAATACATGCAATTGTTGCATGAATAGAAATGCAAACATGTGTGGACAGGAAGCTCTTAAATCGGGCCCAGATGTGGCTGAAGTTTAACCAAAGAGTAATCTAAGCCATGGAAACTGAAAGCATGATCATTTGCAAAATCCCAGCAGAGGGAGTTGTTTTCTTGCCATTCCTTTGCTATTGGGGCTTCAACCTGCAATGATCTCTCATCAAAAGGCCTATGCTTCAGGCTGGGAAAGAAAGGACCTAATTGTTAAGAGACCCATGGGGAAGAGAGAGCTCCAGGCCTTCCTAATTAGCGACAGAGAGTCTTTCTTCTAGGTCACCCATTTCAATCTGGTCAAGGTTAAGAACTAAGCGCCACTTCTGGGCTAGTTGGTGGCCTTTGAGAAACAAGTGAATGATTCAAGTGCAGAAATCACAATCACAACTGAATGTTGCCGTTTCTATGACATTGATTAAAGGAGTGTGGAAATAGGTTGCACCATCATAGCTCATGCTTTGAGAGGACTTTGAACTTTTTCAAAGCACTTTCACATAGTCTGTTTTCAGGGGAGCCTCACAGCAAGTGACATTTTATTATCCCCATTTTACAGACACCAAGAGGTCAAACGACACACATAGTTGGAGAAAGGATGCTTTCTAGATCATAGCAAGAGTGCTTGCAGGCCAGCAGTGGAAGGGTATTTTTTTTATCATGTGTTCCATTCCTGGCCTGTGCTTAAATGAGAGTTCACTGTCTGGTTAAAGGATCACATCTGCTTTTGAAGAAATCTAGTGTCAAGTATTACTCTCTATACTCTATAGAGAGGTGGTGGACAATAGTTATGGATTGAGATGCACATTGTTAGCCCAAGCCAACGTGCTGATTTGGTACAGGGGAAGATTCTAGGGGTGTGTGTGTGTGTGTGTGTGTGTGTGTGTGTGTGTGTGTGTGTGTATTTAGGTAGTCATTGGGAATTTACACTGTTGTCCAAAAAAGACTATCAATAAAACATTTATTTAATTAAAAATGGAGTAATCTACTGTTCTTTCACTCAATTATTTATTCACATAACAGATAAACATTAACTACCAACTATATGCAAAGGACTGTGCTAATCATTGAGAGATTCAAAGACTAAATACCAAATGGGTTCTGCCCTCAATGGACCTAGCATCATCAAAGGGAGTCTGGCGCAGATAAGACAGCCAGATTCCATTGTTGTACTCTAAACATGCATTTAAAATGAAACACATATTCAGAACAGAACTAGCAAGAGCTTCCTTTTTATTCTGACATGTTCAGTGGCAGTCCTACTTAATGATGATTCAAGGGAAAACTCATATACTCCACAGAGAGCAAAGAATACAATGGAGTTATACTCATATATATGAGAGTTCTTACATATAATAGAGTTCTGTTTTATGATGGGGGCAATCTCCCATGGGATCAGATAATGTACACTAAAGATGATATCCCATAATCAGTGTATATAGAGAGCCCTGGGAGGTAGGAGTGAGATAGGGAATCGATAAGGGATAGAACCCTACCAAAAGCCCTTACATTAGCTTTGTGCTTAAGGGTCTGGAGTTCCCCAGAACTTACCAATACCACCAGTACAGTTAAATTAATGCAACCATCTGTGACATTCCTAGAACTGCCAGAAAGATGCTACATCTCCTGACTAAAGGGAATTTTATGATTTGATGACTAGTAGTGCAGGTTTACTTTTTTAGAATCTGTTTGTCTCTGATGGAGGAGCTGGAACACTAGTGCTGTCACGTACTGAGAAAGAGCAATCGAAGGTCAGAATCGTACAAGATTCAAATCACACTCCTAGTCTGGCATTTCAACATGGGAATTTGCAGCATCTGTCAAATGCTGATGTGTTTTCCAGGTTAGTGTTAGAGTACTAAGGAGTTTTGTGTGTGTGTGTGTTTTGTTAGGAGGCATCCTGTCACTTCCTCAGGAGCCATGCACTCAGCTTGCTACATTTGTAATCCTAATGAAAATATTTGCGTAAAATGTGTAAAATGATTATGTGCTATAATTGGTCTGTAGGTTGTTTGCAAACACACTAACATTGGTGTACTCTGGAGCTTAGGGGCACCCAACAAGGGAAGGGGCCATGAATTCACATGGGCCCGAGTTCACATGGGGTGAGGCCATAGGGGTGGGTCATTGACTCCTGACCCTTTCTGACTCTATTCCTACTCTAGAGCAATATCAGGGAAATCACTAAAACAAAGATTGGATATGATGTCACTCCAAAATGTGTATAACAGGATTCCTTCTAGAAAAAAGATACTAAATGTATAATATAGGTGTGGGTATAGGACAGTTTTGTTTTGTTTTTTTCCCTCCACCACCAAAACTGCACTAGGCACAGAGGACTCTAGTCTTCTCAATTTCATATAAGAAAATGGAGGCCCACTGAGTGAAGTGAGCAGACCCAGGAGAACGCTGTACACAGTAACAGCCACATTGTGTGATGACTAATATTGATAGACTTAACCCTTCTCAGCAATACAAGGATCTAAGACATCTCCAAAGGCCTCATGATGGAAAATGCTATCCTCATTCAAAGAAAGAACTACAGAGTTTGAATGCAGATCGAAGCATACTATTTGCTATTTTTTTTCTGTTGAGTTTTGTTTCCTCTTTCTGGTAGTTCCTCCTATTGGTTCTAATTCTTACTTACAACATCACTAATGTGAAAATATGTTTAATAGGAATGTATACATATAGCCTATATCAGATTGCGCGTCGTCTTGAGAAGGGAGGTGGGGAGGGAGGGGGAGAAAATTTTAAAACTCGAAAGCTTATGGAAGTGATTGTTGATAATTCAAAATAAATTAATTAATAAAAAAGAAAAGAAAAGAAAACTGAGGCCCAGAGAGGTTACGTGATTTGCCCAAATTACAAGGGCCAGATACCTGGGCCAGCCAGGGCGTGGTTTTCTTTTGTCATTGAGTAGAAGATATTCTTAGTAGTGAGACTTTTCAGCTCTGAGCAGTATACTGCCATTGAATCCCCATCCCAAACTCATGGGACTCATTCACAAGCTTATCAGCAGGGCTTGTTGTTGTTGTTTAGTCATGCTTGACTCTTTGTGAACCCATGGACCCTACTATTCATGAGGTTTCCTTGCCAAATGATACTGGAGCGGTTTGCTATTTCCTGCTTCAGTGGATTAAGTCAAACAGAGGTTAAGTGACTTGCCCAGGGTCTCACAGCTAGTAAGTGTCTGAGGCCGAATTTGAACTCAGGTCTTCCTGACTCTAGGCCTTATCCACTCTATCCACTGAGCCATCTAGCTGCCTATCAACAGGGCTAGAAATGCCCATCACTGATCAATGACCTTTACTCAAGGAAAAGAACAAAATGAAGAATACAAGGATTCAAAGTCTAGTCCCAGGCTTGTCTACATGAACAAGTCTCCTGTTGCTTGAGATGCTTGAGATGCAAGCCTCTATTATAGGGGGTTGGGAAGGGGTTCAGGGGAGACTCCTCCCCACTTTGAGGTAGTCCAAGGAAGTCCAACATCCTAAAAGAGATGTATCCCCAAAAGATAGATCTGTTTCCAAAGCTCTTATAACTCTACAATGTATGAACACATAGCTTGACTATAATCCATCCTCCTGACTCTCCGTGGACTCTCATTTTGTAGACACAACCATTCAGACAGGGACCATAATGCGTACAGGCAGAATCATAATTACATTGAGCATTGAACAGCTCTAGATCAAGGCAAAAGCTGCCTGGGAAGTGGAAAGTTTCAGGTCTAGTCCTGGAGCCAGGAGGAAAAGAGGGGTCACCAAAGCAATATGTCCCTAAGCAAGTAGTCACACTCAAAGAGTAGCTCAATGGGAAGTAGCCCTTTTGGACAAAATCTATACCCTGTAATTCTGTCAAGTGCATTCCTGATCAATTTCCCTGCTACATACTCCCTTCTTTATTCATAATATCCTAGGACCATAGCAAGAAGTGACATAATAGTTTATCTAGTACAACCCTCTCATTTACATATGAGGAAACTGAGGCCCGGAAAGGTTAAGTGACTTGCCCAAATTCACAAGATAGTACATAACCAAGATAGGATTTGAACCCAGGTCTTTTGATTCCAAAGCCAGCACTTTTAATACATCTCTTCACACTTGTCTGCTTTGGGATATGTAGTACCAGCTATTTGAAAATGTTATTTAGGTTAAGCACATATCAGTTGATATTCAGCTAAATTCCTTGGATATAAACATGTCAAGTACTGGATTTGTTTCTTTTATAGAAGCATTCATCTTCAGTGTGGGCACAGTGAAGTCAGATTCAGGTTGTCAACAGTAGTGCACAAAAGGTTTTGGATAGGATGCTTTTTTAAAATAATTTCAGGCATGACAGGCAGAAGGGAATGTGTTCCAGAGCTAGAAACTGTAGTTAATCAGTATGTATCTCCCTTAGCCTTCAGGAAACTCCACTTTGGGTGGGTACCTTTAGGTACAATACTTGAAGTTTCCAGATGGAAAGTTTCTGAAGTAGAAAATTCCAGGTATGATATTTTTGGACATTACTGTTGCCCCAAGGTAAGAATTTGTTTTGCCAGACTGTGCAGCTAACTATTGAGAACTTGATTTTTTGCCTTTGGGTTTTTAGTTTTAGTTTATTCAAGGGAGAGTGGTGCTGTGGTTTAGAGAATGTCAGAGACTGCTGGATGAGGAAGAGGGTCAGAGTCAGAGACTCTGCCCACCCAGGGACGCCAAAAACTGTTGCAATTTCATGGTGTGTGGTGGTGACACTGTCTCAAAGAATTCAGTCAGACCACCTCTAATCCAAGTACAGGCATTTATTGAGGACTGACACCCCTTAGAAGAGGACTAGGTTCCAAGAGGAACCAGCAACTTAGTAAGACAACACAGGCAAATTTATAATGTAAGTATGCTGGGATTTCACAACAGAAATTATGAATATTAAAAAGGAAGGAGGAGTTTGTTAAGGGATTAGGTAATAGAGGAGGGGTCCTTTCTATGGTTCGGTGGTCGAATATTTTGGCTGTGCTTCTTTCTGATTGGCTAGCTACTGTGGTCCTATCTGGTCAAGGTGGGTAGTTAGGTATTGCGGTCCTGTCTTGGGCTAAATTGGTGATGTAATTGTGGTTGAGTACAAGGACACACTTGTTCAAATATGTAAATTGGATCTGAGGGCAGTGGGTAGCTGGGGCAGTGACTGTATTGAGTCTGGGGGCCTGTGGTGTGGTTAAATCCAGATGGTGTGGTTAAATCAGGACATGCCCACTGTTCAGTTGGGCTCATAAAAAAAGTTAGAATGTTGGGGCTGGGGGCAGCCTTATTACATTCCATCAGTGGCTGAGAGAGGAAAAAATTAAAAACAATTTAAATGCTTTTTCATTGGAAAAAAAAAGAAAAATTTAAAAAAGAAAATCCCAGGTATAAGAGACTCCTGAAAAGATGCAAAGAAGGAAGAAGGGGATGCCAAACAGAAGGAAGGGATATGGCTAAGGCACAGATAGCTTTGTCTAATGGAGAAAGAATAGGTTTTAAAAACACAGATTTTTCTGTTCAACAACAAATTGCATTAGAGCTGGAAGAAGCTGGTGATGCCAAAGGACCTTCACTCCTTAGAGCCTAACCATCTCAACCAGGAGAAAAACCAACAATTCAACAAACTTAAAAAAAATTAGTTCCTACTAAAGGGATATTTACTGTGAATATAGAGCAAAATAAAAAGTTAAAAAGCTTTCTCCCATAACACCTGGGGGGAGGGGGCATTATCTCCTTTACACCATCTTAGTTCCTAGAAAAAGTGGACTTGGATTTATGTGGTTTCTACATAAATGAACTCCCAAGTTCACTTGCAAAGGAAGCATGACCAATGGGTAGGTTGTTTGCACCTCAGCTACTGCTAGTCTGGGACAGAAAGGTTTCTTGGAACTTTGAGACTTCAGTCCTCGCTGTCTGGATTTTAGCAAGTCTTGGCATACCTGAAAGAGTCTCAAAACAATAAATTCATTTATCAAACACCTACAATGTAAAGAATTCTGTAATATGCTAGAGAAATTAATGGTGCTTGTTTCTTAGAGCTTGTAATCTAGACATAAATAGATAACTAAAATAAAAGTAATATGATTCATAGTAATATGATTCATAGAAAGATATAAAGTACTATGTGAGACCTGAGAGGAAATAAGTCTTCACCAAGGGCTGGGGAGACCAAAAGAGATATAATGGAGGAAATAATATGGTTGGACTTTAAAGAAGGAATAATTATATTTGACACAACAATAAAAACATTTCCCAATTATTCAAAATTTAACAAGTGAAGAAAGGGAGAGTGTCCTAGGTATAGCATGGTCAATGACCCAGAAAACACATGCAGCACTTAAAAGGGTAAGTTTCAGTTACTCGGAAAATTTACTTTTGTAGAACACTGCATTCTTCCTGATGCAAGATGAGTATGCAATACTCTATCCATATACACACCCAAATCAGCATAATACTGACTTGATAGCATTCTTTGTCATTCTAGGGCTCAAGATGGAGATATTAAATTTTAAGAAATTGTTCCAGTATCTTTTACAATGGACATTTATTTACTCACACATAAGTAAGTGAACCCAAGAAAAATGCCCTATTGTCCTGCAAGGTAAAATGAATGTGAATTGCAAATCTACCTAGAATCGTAATCTCATATTTTGTTAAGTGGCTATTAAATAATGCTCTATTTCAGAAGAATTATGGGTATCAAATTATTTTACAGCACAAAGTTATCAATCATTGAACAACTCAGGACCTCAATAAATTATATATATATATATATATATATACACATTATATATAGTAGATACATCTATTTTCTCCATATATGGCTATATTTACATATCTCTACATATTATATATCTATATCAATCTATTAAATTTGTTTATAGTACCAATTGACCAATTTCTAATAACTCAGATCTTCAATAATATATATTATTTATATGTGTGTGTGTGTGTGTGTGTATGAGATAAACCTTCCAAATGTTTTAATATAGATTTAGCAAGGTTTGGAATGTCAGAGTCTTATCCTAAGCAACATGGTGCTCACAAGTCAGTGAAGCAAGCCAGCTTTATTGATAGGACATACTGTAGAAAAAATGAAAGGCAGTCAGGGATAATGAAGGATCAGGTTTGCTGGGACCTCTGGTGGAATTGGGCACCTTACTGGGATCCCTGATAGACCTGCTGGGACTCTAGAGGGGATGGAACACCCTATGCCCTATCAGTGAAGTCTAGTGAGTTTTTATAGAGTTTTTATCTAGATTGAGAAGGACCAGGTATTAGAAGAAGGGAGTGAAGAGCCTAGAACTTGGGATTGGTGCTGATTCATGTCACTAGGAAAGAGACTTAGGGAATATTAATATTAATATTTAATATTAATATTTAATATTTAATATCCCCCCACCTCTCACACCTCAGGGAATAGGGGGGTTTGGGCCTTCACTGCTGTTCTTATTCTTACAGTATGACTCAGCTTCCCATGGGTTTATTTGTTTAGCATGCCAGGGCAGTTTCTACATTCCTAATACCAAGTTTGAATCCTATTTTGGATGATGATGCCAGTTATCTTTGCAGCTCAGTACACCAGGAGCCTCCTCTATCCTGTGATGTGAGCTACTGTAAAGTAAGAAAATATATTGAATGTAGCTGAATAGCTAAGAGAAAGTCATTTGGCTCCAGATAGAGTGTGCAT
Source organism: Vombatus ursinus (assembly GCF_900497805.2). NCBI lineage: Eukaryota > Metazoa > Chordata > Mammalia > Diprotodontia > Vombatidae > Vombatus > Vombatus ursinus. The sequence goes on along the minus strand of NW_020954650.1, from coordinate 8,085,213 downwards.
CAGATGTATGTGTACTTGATAATTCTCTCAAAAGCATTCCAATTCGCAGTACAGTGATGGCCAAAGTTGCATTGGTATGAAAGCTTTGTCTACCACATCTTCAGATGCTCAAAACGGAGCTACGTGTGCTTTAATAGGTATAATGTAAATGCCAAAAAAGAGACTCAAAAAGTTGAATAAAAACTGATTATTCAATAATTTTACTAGTAAGGTGCAATAAATATAGTCATTATTATTGGAGTGGAGTGGGGGAGGGGTCAGAGGAGAACAGTGGGTTGGCCAAGGGGAATCCCATGCTTAGAGCATACTTGGCATGTTCTGGTTTGCTGCCGAACCACGTGGGGAAGTCTGATGAATGTACTTCTTGAAGTATGTAAAAATGTGAAATGCGGGACCCATTTCTCCACTTTAGAGGTATGGCTGTTTCAAGACTGTTGATGATGTGGTAAAGAGATAGGCTTTGGATTAACTGCAGATTCAAAAGACTGAGGTTAGGGCAAGGGGAGCAGAAGGGGAAACAACCATTTTCTTCCTCCACTGTCCCAAAAGAAGACTAATTGTTGTGTGCCTCCGGGTGGAGGAGGGGCTCACTTCTCTCTCTCTCACCTGGAACTGGCATGGAGTCTCAAGTTCATCACCCTTCAACTTCTGCAAGAGGTAAATGAGTATTGGAGATGTATCCATACCAGGCTGTGACCTGGGAGCTTCAAAATATTGACAGAGCAAAAGTTCTGAAGCCAGACAGAGCCAAAAATTCTGAACCTCTGTAACCAGAGGTTACAATCTTACAGAACAGCCATCAAGAGACTAGGACTAAAGACTTACATGAACTGATGCTGAGTGAAGTGAGCAGAACCAGGAGAACATTGTACACAGAAATAGCAATGTTGTGTTATGATCAACTACATTGACTTAGCTCTCCTCAGTAATACAATGATCCAAGACAATTCCAAAAGACACATGATGGAAAATGCTATCCACATCCAGAGAAAGAACTATGGAGTCTGAATACAGATTGAAGCTTACTATTTTCACTTTTTTTGATGTTTTTTTGTGGCTTTTCCCTTTTGTTCTGTTTCTTCTTTTCCAACATGACTAATGTGGAATGTTTATGTGATTGTACATGTATAACCTATATCAAATTGCTTGCCATCTTAGGGAGGGGGGATAGGAGGAAGGGAAAAAAAATGGAACTCAAAATATTATAAAAAATGAATGTTAAAAACTATCTTCACATGTAATTGGAAAAAATAAAATACTATTTACAAAAAAGTGAAAAATGTAACAAAATTTTTAAACAAAATGAATAAAAATACAATACATAATTTTTTTAAAAAATGACCTCACATTAAAAAAAAAAAGCAAGCAGGACCTACCAAATTCTTTTTACAAAACAAATATGGTGCTGATACCTAAGTCGGGAAGAGTGAAAACAGAGGAATAAAACTACAGACCAATTTCTGTAATGAATATTGATGCAAAAAATTTAAATAAAAATAAAATATTAGCCAAGAGATCACAACAATATTTCACAAAGATCATACATTATGACCTGGTAGGATTTATACTAGGAATGCAGGGCTAGTTCAATATTAGGAAAATTATCAGTATAATTGACCACATCAGTAACAAAAACAACAAAAAGTATATGATTATCTCAATACATGCTGAAAAAGCTGTTGATAACTTGCAATAGTCACTCCTATTAAAAACATTAGGAAGCATAGGAATAAATGGAGCTTTCCTTAAAATGGTAAGTAGTATCTATCTAAAGCCATCAGCAAGCATTATTTGTAATAGAGATACTCTAGAAGCCTTCCTAATAAGACCAGGGGTGAAGCAAAGATGACCATTATCACCACTATTATTCAATGTTGTACCATAAATGCTAAGAAAAAGAAACTGAAAGAATTAGAATAGGCAATGAGGAAATAAAACTATCACTAAGTATACGGTGGTATACTTAGAGCATCCTAGAAAATCAACTAAAAAACTAGTTGAGAGACGCAGAGCCAAGATGGCAGAGTAAAGGCAGGGACTTGCCTGAGCTCTCCTCCAAACCCCTCCAAACACCTTTTAAATTACTCTAAACAAATTCTAGAGCAGCAGAACCCACAAAAAGATGGAGTGAAATAAACTTCCAGCCCAAGACGACTTGGAACCTCAGCATCAAAGGCCTGTTGCATCAGGATGAAAGAGGAGCACAGTCCAGTGCAGGTTGCACCAACACAGACTGGGGTCCAGAAAAGTAGGAGTAGGCCTGGGGGCGACTAATCACTGACAGCAATGGTGGTTTCCAGACTTCTCAGCCCATAGATGCCAAAGACAACTTAGAAGGTCAGCAGAAAAGGACTGTCACACAGGAGTGAGAATGGAGCACAGTCTAGTGCAGGCTGGGCCAGCACAGCCCGGGCTCTAGCAAACCAGAAGCAGGTCTTGGGAGTGACTGAATCAGCGGTGGCAGTGGTAGCATCTGCTTTAGGAGCTCTCAGCCCATAGATGGTAAAGGGACCAAACAATTGGTCAGAAGTAGATTACAGGAGTCTATTGCTTTGCCCATAGTTGGATCTGGGTCTTAGTCCTGGGTGACAGTCCCAGGATGAGGAGGAGCACTAGCAAATCAGAGCTTGTGGCAGCAGTGGAAAGGGCACCTCACAGTCCCAGGGCATAATAGAGTGCACAGACCACAGCACAGATCAGGAGAGTAGTAAACGCCTCTCCTTAGATCATACCACCTTGGAAAAAACTGAAAACAATTTGGAAAAACTGAAAATTCACTAGAAGTATCTCTGAAAACAGTTGCACAAAATCCCTGAGGCTTGGGACAGTACTCCCTACACAGTGGAAGCAGAGCCTTACCTTAACAAAGAATTAAAAAGTCAAGTAATTGGTTGGGAAAACGAACAAACCATGGGGGGAGGGGAACCCTCTGACTATAGAAAATTACTATGGTGACAAAGAAGATCAAAACACACACTCAGAAGAAGATAACAAAGTCAAAGCTCCAGCATCCAAAGGCTCCAAAAAAAACATGAATTGGTCTTGGGCCATTGAAGAACTCAAAAAGGATTCTGAAAATCAAGTAAGAGAAGTAGAAGAAAAATTGGGAAGAGAAATGAGAGTGATGCAAGAAAATCATGAAAAGCCAGTCAACAGCTTGCTAAAAAAGACACACACACACACACACACACACACACACACACACACACACACACACACACACACACAAATACTGAAGAAAATAACACCTTAAAAAAGACTAGGTCAAATAAGAAAAAGGTCCAAAAGGCCAATGAAGAGAAGAATGTTTTAAAAAGCAGAATTGGCCAAATGGAAAAGGAGGCCCAAATGCTTGCTGAAAAAAATAATTCCTTAAAAATTAGAATGGAGCAAATGGAAGCTAATGACTTTATGAGAAATCAAGAAATTATAAAACAAAACCAAAAGAATAAAAAAAAATAGAAGACAATGTCTCACTGGAAAAACACAGATCTGGAAAATAGATCCAGGAGAGATAATTTAAGAATTATTGGACTACCTAAATGCCGTGATCAAAAAAGAGCCTAGACATCATCTTTCAAGAAATTAATGATTATTAACAATTATTGCAAATTAAGCTAATTTACTTATTCAGTGCCATGCCAATCAAACTACCAAAAAATTATTTTATAGAGTTAGAAAAAATAATAACAAGATTCATTTGGAAGAACAAAAGGTCCAGAATATCAAGGGAACTAGTGAAAAGAAATGAAGGGGAAGGTGGCCTAGCCATTCCAGATCTTACATTGTATTATAAAGCAGCAATCATCAAAACTGCTTGGTACTGGCTAAGAAATAGAGTTTGGATCATTGGAATAGGTTAAATATGCAAGACACAGTAGTCAATGACTATAGCAATCTATTATTTGATAAACCCAAAGACCCCAGCCTCTGGGATAAGAACATACTCTTTGAAAAAAACTGCTGGGAAAACTGGAAAAGAGTATGGCAGAAACTAGGCATAGACCAAAATCTCACACCATATACCAAAATAAAGTCAAAATGGGTTCATAATTTAGATGTAAAGACTGATACTATAAGCAAACTGAGAAAGCAAGGAATAGTTTACCTGTCAGATCTATGGAGAACAAAAGAATCCATGACCAAACATGAGATAGAGAACATTACAAAAAGCAAAATGGATAACTTTGATTACATTACATTGAATAGCTTTTGCACAAACAAAGCCAATGCAACTAAGATTAGAAGGAAGGTAGACAATTGGGAAAAAATTTTTTTACAACCAGTCTCTCTGATAAGGGGCTCATTTCTAAAATATATAGAGAATTAAGTCAAATTTATAAGAACACAAGTCATTCCCCAATTGATAAATGGTCAAAGGATATGAACAGACAGTTCTCAGATGAAGAAATTAAAGACATCTATAGTCATATGAAAAAATGCTCTAAATCACTATTGATTAGACAAATGCAAATCAAAACAACTCTGAGGTACCACATCACACCTATCAGATTGACCAACATGACAAAACAGGAATATGATGAATGTTGGAGAAGATGTGGGAAAATTGGAACACTAATGCATTGTTGGTGGAGTTGTGAAATGATCCAACCATTTTGGAGAGCAATTTGGAACTATGCCCAAAGGGCTATAAGAATGTGCATACCCTTTGACCCAGCAATAGCACTTCTAGGGCTATATCCCAAAGAGATCATACAAATGGGAAAAGGACCCACATGTACAAAAATATTCATAGCAGCTCTTCTTGTGGTGGCAAAGAATTGGAAACTGAGAGGATGCCCATCAATTGGGGAATGGCTTAGCAAGTTGTGGTATATGAATGTAATGGAATACTATTGTGCTACAAGAAATGATGAACAGGCTGACTTCAGAAAAACCTGGAAAGACTTGTATGGTCTGATGTTGAGTGAAGTGAGCAGAACCAAGGGAACCTTGTACACAATAACAGCCACGTTGCATGATGACTAATATTGATAAACTTAAACCTTCCTGGCAATACAAGGATCTAAGACATCTCCAGAGGCCTTGTGATGGAAAATGCTATCCACATCCAAAGAAAGAACTATGGAAGTTGAATTGCTATTTTTTTTCTCTTCTGTTGAGTTTTGTTTCCTCTTTCTGATGGTTCCTCCTATTGGTTTTAATTTCTACTTACATCACTAATGTTAAAATGTTTAATATGAATGTAAATGTATAGCCTATATCAGATTATGTGCCATCTTGGGGAGGATGGTGGGGAGGAAGGGGGAGAAAAATTTTAAACTCAAAAGCATATCGAAGTGATTATTGATAAATCAAAATAAATTAATAAAAAATAAAAATTAAAAAAAAAATAACAAGGAGAAATGCCCTGATATTCTAGAACCAGGGGGTAAAATAGAAACTGAAAGAATTTTTTGTTCATGTTTTCTTTCACAACATGATGATTACGGATATGTTTTGCATGACTACACATGTATAACCCCTATCGAATTGTTTGCCATCTTCTTGAGGGGGTGTGAGGAGGGAGGAAGGGAGAGAATTTGGAACTCAAAGTTTTAGAAATGAATGTTAAAAATTGTTTTTACATGTAACTTGGAAAAATAAAATGCTAAATAATTTTTTAAAGAGAAAAAAACTAGTTGAAGATGCAGGATATAAAATAAACACAAGTAAATCATCAGCCATTCTATATAGTATCAACAAAGTCCAGCAGGAAGTGATAGAAAGAGAAATTCTATTTAAAATAACTGCAGACAATACTTGGGATTCTACCTGCCAAGACTAACCCAGGAACCATATGAATAAAATTACAAAACACTTTTCAAACAAATAAAGTCAGATCTAACCAACTGGAGAAATACGAATTGCTCATGGGTAAACTGAGCCAAAATAATAAAAATGACAACTCTCTCTAAATTAATTTACTTATTCAATACCATACCAATCCAAGCATCAACAATTATTTTATAGTGCTAGAAAAATATAACAAAATTCATCAGGAAAAAAAAAGGTCAAGGATATCAAGGGAATAAAAAAAATATGAAAGAAGGTAGCCAAGCAGTATCAGCTCTCAAACTGTATACAAAGTGGTATTCATCAAACAATCTGGTACTGGCTAAGAAATAGAGTGGTGGATCAATGGAATAGATTTGGCACACAATACACAGTAGTAAATGACCATGGCAATTTAGTATTTGATAAATTCAAAGATCCAAAGTTTTGGGACAAGAATTCACTACTTGAAAAAAAAATCACTGGGAAAACTGGAAAGCAGTTTGGCATAAAGTAGGTACTGACCAACATCTCACACTAGAAAAGGTCGAAATGGATACATGATTTAGAAATAAAGGGTGATATCATACGCAAATTAGGGGTGTATGGAAAATTTGTCAGATCTATGGATAATGGGAGAATTATGATCAAAAAAGAGATAGAAAGGATCATGGGATTTTAAATGGATAATTTTGATCACATGAAATTAAGAACTTTTTGCACAAACAAAACCAATGCAGCCAAGATTAGAAGGAAAGCAGGGAGCTGGGAAAACATTTTAGAGCAAATTTCTCTGATAAAGGCCTCATTTCTCAAATAAATAGAGAAATAAGTCAAATTTATAAGAATACAAGTCATTCCCAAATTGATAAATGGTCAAAAGACAGGAACAGGCAGTTTTCAGAAGAAGAAATTAAAGCTATACTCATGTGAAAAAATGCTCTAAAGAATTATTGATTAAAGAAATGCAAATTAAAACAATTCTAAAGGGATTACCTCACACTTATCACATTGGCTAATATGACAGAAAAGGAAAATGACAAGTATTAGAGGGCATGCAGAAAATTTGTGACACTAATGTACTGTTAGTAGAAATGTGAAGTGATCCATCCAACCACTCTCGAGAGCAATTTGAAACTACATTCAAAGGGCAACCAAACTGTGCATATCCCTTGATTCAGCAATGTCACTACTAGGTCTGTATCTCAAAAAAAGATTAAAGGAAAAGGACCTACACGTACAAAAATACTTACAGCAGCTCTTTTTGTGGTGGCAAGAACTCAGACCAGCAATAGGTAAACCTTGAAGACAAGATTCCATGTTCTCCAAGCAAGAGAGGAACTCTTTCAATCAGCTTCCCCAAATTTAGAAGTAAACTCCTTGGGGCAAAAGCTTTGCAGCAGTTATGTTAAGTTTAAGACCATTTTCTCCAGGGATTGAGGTGGTATAAGGTAGTCAAAATGTATCCATGGGTGTTGGGGAGAATGGACTGTGCTTTGGTTTCTTGCTAAATATTTTCAGGAAATATCCCTTCATAAAACTTAATTGAAGTTAATCAGTTAAATGAAATGGGGCACTAATCACTGGTAATTGATATTGGGGAAAAGACCCTAGAATGGTGGCTATAGCCATGGCATTAGAGAAGAACCCCATAACTCCTCAGGGACCCTCCTAAAACCCTCCAGAGGAGATGTAGCCTTGTCCTGGAGGACCTGATTCATTGGTAGGAATGGGGATTGAAATGAGGAATCCCAGAGTTTGTAAATACTGCAGTTCTTCCTTGAATGCTGGGTGCTGATGGCACTGTTAGTCATTTTTAGAATGGCTGAGAAGAGCTTTTGGTAGCAAAGGCAATGACACTGGTGGGGAGGGCCATTTGGCACAGGGAGAAGTAAGCTTAAACTGGAGGTTTAAAAATTACAAATCTAGGATGGTTCAGAAGAGGTGGAGGCTCACATTCAAGGAGGCAATACGGTATATTGGAAAGGTCACTGAATTAAGAATGACCAAACTCATATTCTGTCATCAATTGGCTGGCAATATGACTTTGGGCAAACCACCTTTATCTGTCTGAGCCTTAGATTTCTTGTTTGTAAAATGCCGATAAACGAGCTACTTATCTCACAGAGCTATTATTCTTTTTCTCTACACTTCTTCTCTTGGTGAGCACATCCACTTCCATAGTTTCAGTTATTACTTCTAAACAGATCATTCCCAGATTTGAACATCTAGTCCCAATCAGTGTGCTAAAATCTGGTTCAACATCTCCAACTTCATACTGGACACACTCCACAAACACCTCAAATTCAACATGTTTAAAACTGAACTCTTCTTCTACATATTTCTTAAAGCAATTTGCTTGGATCTCTCTTTAACCCCTTTGAATTCTGCCTGGTGATATACTGCTCTTATGGGCCTTGTCTCATCCAGTGCACCAAAATGTTTTTCAAAAGTATCATGAACATTTCCATCTTTGTGTCCCCATTGACTAGTATAGCATGAGGCAATTGTTAACTTATCTTTCCCTTGAACATAGTAGGTACTTCATAATTATTAGTTAAATAAGGTTAGTTAAAAAAAAGCAAGGGTGATTTGAAGAGTATAGCATTCTGTACAAAGATACATTGGTATTAGTACCATTTTTTTTTTTGCAGCCAAAAACAAGGTTTATTAAAGATCCGCCATATTAGCCAGACTCTTGAGGAATCTGAGAGTCTGTGAGGTATTGGCTAGATTCTAAAAATCAGAGCAGTGTATAGATTTTAGGAATCTGAGCACCTTAATGGAGACAAGAGGGACCTTATATACAGGAAGACTGTGGGAAGGATCTAGGAGTGGCCAAGTAGTTCGGGGTGACTGGAGGATGGGTCTAAGGAAGATCTGAATGGGAGCCACCAGTAAGCTGGGGTGAACAGAACTCTTGGGGCCTGGACAATGGAGCCTAGCTAGGATTAAGTGTGGGAAATAGCCAGGGGCCACAGGGAGGATTAGTACCATACTCATTGATTAAAGGAAAATAAAAAAGATACTAGTGTACCTGCTTGTTTTTGATCTATTTCCCAAAGGTGTTTTAGAAATGAGGGAGTCTATGATTGACTTAGCTCTTAGCAATATGATGATCCAAGACAATTCCAAAAGATTCATGATGGAAAATGTTATCCACATCCAGAAGGGGGGAAAAACTGACAGGCTGAGTTTGCAGATCAAAGCATACTATTTTCGCTCTATTTTTTTCATGGTTTTTTTTTCCTTTTGTTCTGTTTCTTCTTTCACAACATGGAAATGTTTTACGTGATTTCACTATATAATCTATATCAAACTGCTTAACATCTTAGGGAGGAGAGAAGGGGAAGGGAGGAAGAAAAATTTGGAACTCAAAATCTTATAAAAAATGAATGTCTTTGCATGTAATTAGAATGAATGTCTTTGCATGTAATTAGAAAAAATAAAATACTATTAAAGAAAAAAGAAATGAGGGCCAGCTAGGTGGCACAGTAGATACCTGAACTCAAATCCAGCCTCAGATAACTTGACACTTACTAGCTGTGTGACCCTGGGCAACTCACTTAACCCCATTGTGTAGCAAAAAAAAAAAACCCCAAAACAAAACAAAACAAACAAACAAACAAAAAAAAAAAAACCACCACCTCCCAGAAACAAAAACTAGAAAAAAGAAATGAGGGAGTAAAATCTCAGGCTTTAAACTAGAAAGGTAATGGATAGAATGCTGGACCTGCAATTGGGAGAACCTGAGTTCAAATCCTGCCATAGAAGCTTACTAGCTATATGACTCTGGGCAAGTCACTTAACCTTTCTCAGCCTCAGTGTCCTCATGTGTAAAATGAGGATAATAGCATCTACTTTTCAGAGTGGCTATGAGCATCAAAATGAGAGCTATATGTGAAAAAGAAAAGAAAGAACAGGAAAAAAGAAAGGTAAGGAAAAAGGGAGGGGAGGGAAAGGAAGGGAAAAGGGAAACAATATGCTTATTCAAAAACTTTTATTTTTATGCAATCAAAATTATACGTTTTATCTTCTGTGATCCTCTATTCTTTGTTTGGTCGTGAATTCTTCCTTTATCATAGATCTGAAAGGTAATTTCTTCCTTGATCTGTCAATTTGTTTATGATGTCACCCTTTATGCTTAAATTATATCCATTTAGAGTTTATCTTGGTATACGGTGTGAAATGTTAGATAAATAAGCTCTACAAATATTCTTTTGGTAATTTAATTGGCATTGTAATGAATGAAGTTAATTTTTTTTTTTGGTAAGGCAATTAGGGTTAAGTGACTTGCCCAAGGTCACACAGCTAGTACGTGTCAAGTGTTTGGTCTGAGGCTGGATTTGAACTCAGGTCCTCCTGACTTCAGGGTCAGTGCTTTATCCACTGTGCCACCTAGCTGCCCTGAAGTAAGTTAATTTAGATAGCATTGTCATTGTCATTATATTGACTCAGTCCATCCATGAGTAATTAGTCCCTGTCCTCAAGTAGCTTATGTTTTATCAGAGGAGACAATATGCATATATGAAATTATATACAATTTTTAAAAATGTATTTTGATTTTTTTCAGGGAGGCACAAAAACCTGGGGATTAGAAAAGGCTTCACGTAGAAGGTGGTACTTGAACTGAGCTCTGAAGGGAACTAAGGAATTCTAAGAGGTGGAGGTAAGAAGGACGTACATCTCTTCCTTACCCTTTTCTTCCCTTTCCTTCCTTTCCCTTCTCTATTTTCCCTTCTTTTTCTTTCTTTTCAATTTCTTCCCTTCCTTTTACCTTTTGTTTCCTTATTTCTTTCCCTTCCTTTTTTTTCCCCAGTGAGGGGGCGGTGGGTGAGGTGAGGTGGAAGAGAAAGAAAAAGAAATGCTTGTTAATTTAAAAAAAAGAAAAAGAGGTATACCCTGTGTCAGCTGTGCTTCCTAAGACAGTGTTCTTAGCTGAGTTCTCACCTGTGGCATCAGGAAGGTAATGCCATTAGTACCAGCCTATTACTACTACACTGGCTGCACAGTGACTTTTGGTAGCTAGGAGGCCCATTGAAACCTTTGTTGTCCCTCTTGAGTGAAACAACATGATGGAGTTGGCCTCATCTCACACAGTTCCCTAGCGTGGGAACCCACAGCCAATGGAAATTGTGTGTATCCAGTCAAAGTCATGCCTGCAGGTACAAAATCTGAGTCAAAAACAAAACAAAACAAAACAAAACAACAAAATCCCAAAACAAAACAGAAAGCACTAATAAAAATGTGATGCTTTCTAACAGTCAAAACAAAGTCTATTCTATTAAAAGGCATCTAAAAAAGATGTTCAGATCAACCATCTCACCATGACCCTTTTATTCATAAGATACATCAATCCCTTTTCCTTTGAGATGATCAAGAGAAAAATAAATCACACACCCATATCAGATATTTGTTAATCACAGATCATTTAATCACAATTTGAAACATTATAAATACAAAACAGATTATTGGCTTGGGTATCAGAATCTACCCAGTTCTGTGTGAGAATTCTTTCTCCCACTCTGGTTTTCGTGCATTGGCAAGAGAACTAGAGGAAGGCACCTAGCACATTGGATGGATTGTTTCCCTCCCTCCCTTAACCCTGGACCCCCTTGGTAGATTTGCAGATTTACTGTAGAACATTGACAAGAATTGCACAGGATGGGCAAGCAGGGATGGACTGATTGTAGCCACATTGACAAAATTATAGATCCACTGAAAACTGAAGAAATCAAGGGAATTATTGACAGATCGGCACTCATTACTTTTTAGGCAAAAGCCACAAGATCCATATGAAAAATACAATTTTACAGGCTTAGCATTAAACATCATGTTTAAGATTCATGAGACTCATGGAGATTCACTAGATTTCAAATAGGAGGCAATTAGGTTGGGATGACTTTGTTGATCACATTAGGTATGCCAACCATCTTGCAACTTTCTGCCCAGAGCTTCCTCTGTAGGTCCTCATCATAGGTTACATCAGAAGATTTAATAATTTTCTCATGATAAAGGTAACAGCCACCAACTCCTTCTAGCTCTGGTGCAACCGCTGCATAGATGGAGGTGATTGCCCCTTCATCTGGAGTCTGTGGGAAGAAAAAACTAAAGATGAAAACAGTCAACTTTCAAAGTATAGGTTACAATAGCACCAGTAAATAATCAAGATGCAGAATGATAGGATAAAGAACTATAGATTTTTGGAACTGAGAGGGTCTTTAAAGGCCAGGCTCTTCATTTGACAAATGATAAAACAGACCCAGAGAGATTAAGTGCATTGTCATAGGTCCCATAGTTAAGGGCTGAGTCAGGACAGGAATCCAGGTCTTCTTACTTATGGTTCAGTACTCTAACTAATAATACAGTTGTTTTTCTATTAAACTTATGGTTCTGATGAAGGCCTGGTAGGCTGTGATAAGAAGTTCTTCAGTGAAAGCATCATTATTAACGTTAGTTTTCTCTGGAGCATATGCATACATTAGTAAATCTCCCAGTGGTATGTTTCTCACATGTTGGATTAATACATTTCAGTAAGCAAACAAAGAATTTTAAAATCCCTAGTGTAATTATCAATTTTTACAACTCTTTATTAAGCAGAAATGCTCATTAATTTCACTTGAAGCAGATGAGTACTCAACCTATTTAAACAAACAACATTTTTCAATGAGATGAAATATCAAGACATCAAAAACGGTCCTGTTTCTAATATAACATGGTAAGTTACAATTGAGAACTCACCTTTTTATAGGCCATGATTGTCAAGTTGAAAGGTAAATTTAAAAAAGAAAACAACTAATTTAGAAGTGCCTAGCTGGAATACCAATCCCCTCTCATAGAATACTGCAGAAGAGTGATCTAGAACCATTACAAATACCTCTACTATATTATGTTTCTGAATTCTAAGTTGTCATAGTCAGCCCAGATGCTTTTAGGGTACCTAGAGATGTTTATGGAAAAAGTAAGACTACCAATAATACTCCAAGTAATTGGCTTTTTAATACAAGCACATTTTACTTAGTGTAAGGGAATTTATTCACATGCCCTCAGTCCCATTAGAATGTAAGTTCCCTGAGGCCATGCACTGCCACCCACACCTGTAATCCCTGCTATTTGAGGGAGGCTGATGCTGGTTGGATCCTTGGTGTTCAAGATTTCTGACACCAACAGAGGGAGGCTCCCAGGATTTAAGAGCTACAAGGCTACTACTAAAGAAAAATAAGTCAACCCAAAGTTGGCAAAACTGTGAGCAGTCAATGCATTCCAAGCTTTCTTGGGAGAGAGAAAAAAAGAGGGAGTAAATGAAGGAGAGAAACAGAGATAGAGGGTGACAGTTATAGAGACAGAAAGAGAGAATGCAAGCTCTTTGAAGGCAGGGTGTCTTTGTGCCTTTCTTTGTATTCCCAATGCTTTGCAAAGCACCTAACACACATTAAGCACTTTAGTAAAAGCTTGCAATAGTTTTCAGACCTAGTAGAAGGGGACATATGATCCAGGTTAGAGGCAATTTCTTGCCCAGGCACCAAGGTCTCAGTCACTCCTTCAGTTGTTCACTACAGAGTCCCCCACAATTGCCTCACACAACAGGATCACACAGCAGACAAAGAAGGCAATTTGTGAGTGTGACAGGGTGCTCCCTCGGAACAGAGCATGCATTACGGTTACATTAGGAAGGGCATGAGTGTTACACTCTTGCTGGGGGAGGAGATACGTTCTTACTTGTAGAGATGATGCGACAAATTCTTATCTCTCCTCATGACTGGGGGTGGTATTGGTAGTGGTGTTGAAGAAGATTGGTGAATGAACCACAATAAAGGTACCAACTTTTTGGGTTGTAAGAGGATTGAGGAAAAAGGTTTTGTCTCTAATTTTTTGGAAATATATCCAATGTCTGCTGTCCCTTGTACTTCCAGTGGTGTTATGGGGAGATTTATCTCCCCTTCCTCCTCCCGATTTTCCTTCCCTACCCACCTAATCAGGTTCACCTAGGCAATAATATGCTAATTATCAATGCTAATGGTTTGGGGTATGGACTGTCACTGTTGCTCTGGGCCTACCTTCCTCCCCACCACCAACACCAACTGCTAATGAACTTCTACCAATAAGCAGATAAAACCATGAGTCCTGAGAACAGCATCACACCCCAGAACACCTGTGCTGCTTCCAGACCAGTACTCACAGCAATCATTTCAGAAAATAGTACTACAAGTAACTGTTTCTGCAACTGTTAGAGTCCTGTCTCTTCAAAATTGCTACTGAAGACTCTAAAAAGAATATTCTTACAACCCAAGCTCTTGGCATGGTCAAATTGTTCAACATCACAAATGGATATTATTTTACCAGTGGAAATGACATTAAAGAAGATGTATTATCATCTACTTCACCGTTTCATCCTAAAGACCTTGATACCTTTCCAAATAATCTGCAGCCGAAATGTCCTATAGGTGTTTTCTCCACCATTAGAAGGAGAGCTCCTTGGGATCAGAGTTTGTCTATGTCTTTCTATTTGTATTTCCAGTATTTAGCACAGTGAGTTGCACATAGGAAATGCTTAATATACACATTTAATTAATTAATTAATGTGTTCATTTAATTAATTAATGCGAACTAATTGATTAACCAAGCTACAAGGTATGGATATAGAATCTTCTAGAAAGGAAGATCTTGATGAGTGGGGGTTGGCAAAGAAGTATACAGCAAAGGAGCACAATGAGGAACCAGAAAGAAAAAAGGAGGAACTCAAATACTGACAGCCTGTTACCAGAAATGCCAAGTCCAGGAAAACGTGTTGTTCTGGACTAGAAGTCCCTTCCTTCTCTAAAGTCTTATTCTGATATTTCATTGTGTAATGGAGAAGATTATACTGTACTGGGTTTTTAAGAAAAGAGCTAAAGCTCTAGGAAGTCCTATTAGATATAGAGATTTCAAATACAAGTCAACAATGGATATCTGCCACTCAAAGATCAGTTTATGTAAATCTGAAAAGGAAAAGAAATCACCAGACAGTTGGCTGACAAGACTCTTAGCCACTGAAATTCATGAACTAATTCATGAAATGTGGGGAATTTTGATCCAGTTGAATACAAGTCCCTTGAGGGCAGGGATTGTTATGTTTTGGTCTTTGTGCTCAGTACAGAGCCAAGTAGATGGTGAGTGAATAATAAATACTTATTGAATTGAATTGAGTCAGTTTTGGTGGAAGGAGGGCTGAGCCTAATGAAATGACTGATTTTTCATAATTCAAACAATATAGCCTCCGGGAAAGAGCTCTGGACTTCCTCCAGTGCTTCAATCTACACTATAGAACAGAAGAAAGTGGTTGGAGTCATCATGTCAGTAAAAGAGTCATAGGGATTTTGGAGAAGGGAAGCTAACTGGCTCCGGAGACTTTGCATTTTCCTTAAAAAAGCTCTTTCCTTTAAGAAGTAACTCAGGCACCATCTTCTGAAATTAAGCCTTTCCTCATTTCCCCAACTGCTAGTGCCCTTCTCCCAAACTACCTTGTATTTAACTAGTTTGTATATATTTGGATTTGTTCACTTTATATTTGTTGTATAAATTTGCATAAATAGTCGTTGCTTTCCCCTTGAGAAAGTAAGTAAGCTCATGGAGAGTAGTGATTGTTTTACTCTTTGTACTTGTATCTCTAGTGTTTAGGCTAGTGAAAGGCACATATCTTAATAAATAGTGGTTGACTGACTGACTCTGCCAAGGGAAGCAGAGAAGTTTAAAGTCTAAGCTTCTCTCAATACAAAAAAACTCTAAAATGGATATTGCAATATTCCCTAAAAAATTTACCCAAGAACTTAAAATTGAATTGGAGTCAAACTTAAAAATTGAAACCAGTAAGGCTCTCTTTAATCTCATAATGCCACTGGACTGTAGTATAAATGCTACATTTTTATAGTTGTACCAATAAGAGGATTTTTCTCCCTCATAAACAATTTATCTCTACCTTCCAAAAATATCTTTAATACATACAGTACCATCCTTTGATAAGATTTCTATGAAAGAGACACTCAAGGTAAAATGGCCATTCAATTTCCTTTCCTGTCATTGGACCCAGGCTTCTGAGTGGAATAAGGTGAGTAAAACATGTTGCTTTCTCCTGGAAGTCAAATATTACTGAGATCAGGGGGAGGGCAATGCAGATATATGGAAGGTGAATTACCCTCTTTCAGAGACTCAAATTGAACTGCCTGGTATCTCTCATTTAATTCTTGTAATTTTTCTCTGCAATAAATAACTATCTTACCTTGAAGCAGGTATCTTTTCCTCACCAAGGTATGGGATCAATTACATTTATAGAATCCACAATTAAATCTGAAAAGATACATTTCTTTTCATCTTCAAAAAGCTAGAAAAAGTTGCCAGATTGTGCAAGGACCTATTTTCAACACTAAGTTACTTAAAGGTTTATTCTGATTACTAACCATTCTATTACAAATGCTCTTTGCCTCTATGCTTGCCACAGTTGGCATGGTGAGGTGATCTCTATACCTGGTGATGAAATCTGGCAGGCTGTGAAGCTTCTCTGTTCTGGCAGGGGAGAGGGGAAATTCAGTACTTCCATTAAGTGTGAGAATGGCTAATTGTACTTCTAATACTAATTTAGCAAACAATGAGAACTGGGTCAGAGCCCCACTTCTTTAACTAGGGACTTTTAAATGGGGACTGAAAACTGTTAAAAAGCCATGCACTTATGAAAACTTCCACCAGAGTTCTACTCTGATATCTCCCTGAGACATGAATGTTCTTGAAGGTTAGGTCAGTGGAGGGCAAGTTCTGACACATCCCACCAGGCTGAAAGGGCTTTGTGTAGGGGACCTGGGGCAGACAGTATGTCTTTTGAATGAGGACCAGCCTAGCTTTGCAGAGGCTCCTCATTAGGTTGACCTCAGGGTGATGAATGGTTTGGCTAAAACATGTCTCAATGACCACTGACCAAGTCATAACATTCCATTGGTAGAGCTATAAACTGTGGTAGCTGTTCTACCACAAAACACCCCTCCCCCAAAATAACAGTACTACGTTGAAAGAGTACCTAAACTGACCCTAAAATATCTCCATTGGACATTTACCTCAGGGCACTCCAAAGTGGTCAAAGACAGAGGAAAAGTTCCCATATATACCAAGATATTTGTAGCCACACTTGTGGTAGCAAAAAGCTAGAAACAACTTGGATGTCCTTCAACTAGGGAATAGCCAAATAATTTCTGGTATATGAGTATAATTAAATATGAAAAATCCAAAGAGAGAGGAAGCATGTAATAATGCATAGAAAGCTGACCCTGGAGTCAGGAAGACTAGGCAACGTACTTTTTGTGTGAGCCTGTGCAAGTCACTTGACTTCTTTGTTATGTAGGTAATTCTCTAAGCCTATAAATTATAGAACGGGGGTCAAGTTGCATTGATAAAGGAAATTTCCTCACTGGGAGTTCCTTACACTAATTTGCAAAGTTATGATAATGTAAGTAAATTCTGCTTTTAAATGAGTGAAAACAACCTTTGGACTTCCAAATAATGCAGTTGTTGCTTTTTGAAAATAGGGTCTTACTGAATGGCCTTTTTCTCCCATTCAAGAGATTGTCTTGGGTTAAGGGAGGGGAGAAATATCATAACTTTGCAAATCAAGATTAGTTCCTTCTATCCCTATATAAGTTAGAACAAACCTACTAATGTGTAAAAATTCCTGTTCTTGCCTTGTCTTTTGTTTATATCTCTTCTTTGATTTTCTATTAAACTAGCCTAGCTCAAATTATAAGAAAAATAAAGCTATATGCCTCCCCTTGTCTAGAGAAATATTATACTAGTAATTAATAAAGTAGATATATAGAGCTGTTGCTAATTAACATAATGAACTTTTTGTGTGCTAGGTCTTTTGTAGGCATCCAAGCATTTCCTAACCTAAATCTGTTAGGAAAAAAAAAATTGAGTGGCATCTTGTCTGGGTACCCTCTTCCTAATTTGCATTTGTGGGTTGGGTACCCTAACAGAATTTCTACCCTGGTTTCAAGGTATTCTATAGTTCCCAAACTATAGCTCACAAGCTTCTACATATGTATTTACCTCTAAAAGTTACCCAAAGGATACAATTATTTGAAAGCACTGTTTTTTAATGAAATGGCACTGCATGAATGGTAGTAACAAAATACTCCCTCCACCAACCTAAGACCTGCTTTCCCACAAATTCGCACACAGCATCAGTGGGAAGAGTGGGCACACATACATATAAGGATAGAGACTGGACCTGTAATTTCATTGTGAACTTCAAAGTGAAAAAAGTCCCTCAATCAATAAAGTGGGGCACTTTCTCCACAATTTGCAGTCTTAGAGCTCTGCATAGAACATTGAGATGTAAATGATTTGCCCAAGGTCATACAGAATTTCTTTGTATCCACAGTGCTCAGTTGAGTGCTTGGCAGATGGTAAGTACTTAGTAAATACTTGATGGACTGATAGTCAGTATGTATCAGATATGGGACTTCAATCCATTTCTTCTTGGCTTTGAGATCCACTGTGCCATGCTAAGCGTCCTTTAATTATAATACATGTGCCTGCATGTGCACATAAACATACACATATCACAATACATATACATATACACTCACATGTATGTAGTACATATTCATACATATACGTAATACATATACATACATTCAATAAATATCAAAGATCTTTTGTTAACTATTAGCCTTATATTCCTAAGAAGGAGGGAACCTTTCCTCATCACAAGTTAAAGGCCCATAGAAAAGAGTGTTCATATGGAAAATCATTCATGGTCTCTGATAAGTGGACAGGTAAGAATATCTTCCCAAAGTCCAAGTATGGACTTATGAGGAGGCAGTTACTTATGTACTGTCCTTTGAAGGGGGTTTGGCTCAGAACTCTTTTCCAGAAATAGTTCCCTTACTACAAGCCTTAGCTCTTTAATTCTACTATTTAAAAAAAAAAAAAAGACTTTTAAAAAGTCTTTCTAAAGAAGACTTTTAAATCTTGAATTTTTTTTGATCTTCTACTTTAAAATGTAAATGCCCTTGATTGAAATAGCACCCTAAACCATTATCAGTGGACACCATTGTGTTCACCAGTGCACACTCTCTCCTGTTTACTTTACCCTTTAAGTCCAAGTATTCTGAAAACCAAGAATTAATATAAAATTAAATGCAAACTTGGTCTTGGATACCATAAAGCTTCAAAGGATATAGATTTTGAGAAAAGAAGGAAACTAATTAGAACATAGTAAACCATATGAGGAGGCAAGGTCTGTATATAAGGGAAGACAAGAAGAATTCATCTTTAGGTTGCTGCTTTCTCCCAGGACTTTCCTCTCAAGAGTTAGTGTTTACAATGGCAGAATCAATAGTTGACTCAAAGCCAGTGACCATGAAGGCCTGAAGGACTATTGCCCCTGATGAAAAATCTGATGCTCTCAGCTGCTGCGTTCTGCACTTTTACTGAGACCATGGACCTTGAAATATTCTTCTGATATGTTCTCTTTGGGTGGGGGAGCCACTGTCTTGCCAAAAAAATCTCCCATTTAGAAAACATGCTTCCATATGCTTCTAAGCAGTGGTGGAAATGAACAGGAGAGTCTTGTCATCTCTCTAGGCCCCAATCTCTTCATTTAGGATCTCAACCCCAAGAGATATGTTAAGCAAAACTGTTATATAAGCAACCTTCATCTTTGGCACTTGTCCCCCAACCCTTCTCCTTGTTCTTCCCCTTCTTAAACTTCGACCCTTTCTTTATCCTGAGTTTCTTTCCCAACAAAACACTTTTACCCTAACAACAATCTACACCAGAACCACACAACTTGGCATTAGTTAGGGGCCAAAATTAAAATAGGCTAAACTTCTTTGGGCTGCAGATAGGTTTTTAGGGGCTCACTTACCAAGTAAAGATAACTAGAGACAGACTGGTTGGTTGCCATGGGTCACATGGCAAACAGGAGAGAGTGTGGAGTGGTGAACACAATGGTGTCCATTGATAATGGTTTAGAGTGCTATTTCAATCAAGGGCATTTACATTTTAATGTAGAAGATCAAAAACAAATTCAAGATTTAAAAGTCTTCTTAAGAAAGACTTCTTAAAAGTCTTTTTAAGAAAGACTTCTTAAAAGTCTTTTTTTTTTTTAAACAGTAGAATTAAAGAGCTAAGGCTTGTAGTAAGGGAATTATTTCTGGAAAAGAGATCTGAGCCAAACCCCCTTCAAAGGACAGTACATAAGTAACTGCCTCCTCATAAGGTAGGTTCTACCCAGCAGTCAAAGAACTGCATGCAACACCCACTGGAGATAGGAACTTTCTTTGAGAAAACGGACAAGTATACGCCAGAATATTTCAGGTAACCTAGACATTGGAGTGAATACCTAAATACTTTCTTCTTAAAATGGTAAACATAGAGAATAGAACCCAGGTATTATTTCTTTTTGTGATGTGTTCTTTTTGGAATTTAATATTAATAATTTTTTTTTCTTTTTCACAGCCTCTTCCATTCCTCACACCAAATCTTTGGAATGAACATCTACATTGATACTAAGAATTGTTCATATAGCAGATATTTATTTTAAATGGAATTAACATAATTTATTCCATGTTATACTAGATTTAAATGTTGAAATAGATTCAAAGCTGTCATGTTTAATTCAACAGTCTAATTCAACAAGATGGCATTCAAATGGACTGCTTTGATTTTTAAAGGGTACAACATCTGCTTCCTTTAATAACTGACAGTCCCTTCTTTTTTTCAAATATGAATCAATAAGTAAATGAATAAAAGGAAAATAACTAAAACCACCATCCTTTTTGAAAATGCTCTCAATTCGGGATTCTGCTATGCCTCATGTCGGATCAATGTCCAGTTCAATACCAGCCTGGTGAGTTCTTTCAAAACACAGCAAGTCTTGGGCACTACACAGGGAAAAAATCCACAGAATCATGAATGTTTAATTTGCTTTAGCACTAAAGCTGCCACTGCACCAAGATTTTCCAATTACTAATAATTTTAAAAAGCACTGGCAGAGTAGCCTTTTCCCAAATTATTTTTCACAGTCATTTAATTTGTTAGAAGCATATGAATGCTTAGTCAGCCAAATCCTTTGAGGGCAGAATTTCTCAAGCTTTTTTAATCCATATATTATTTTTGTGGGGTCACAAAATCTCTGATGAACTATATCCATCTATTCTCAGTGGGCATAACAAGTAATCCTATATGTATTAGCAGAATTAATGGGAAGGAATGGGAGGGGAAAAGTGTGCAAAAGAGGTGGGGAGGAGGGGCAAGAGGAGACAGAAAAGGAGAGAAAAAGGTGAAATCAAAGAGGAAGAGAGCTGAGAAGAGGCCATTGGATTTATCAGGTAACAAGTCACGGATATCCTTGGAGAGAACAGATCCAAAAATGCGGGGGGCAGAAATCCAATTACAACTGAGAAATAAGTAGTTGGAAGGGCTAGCAGCAGAAGGAGCCAGGAATTCTTTCTAGTATCTCTGTTCCAATCTACTCTCCTCTGTATCCTTTGAGAAATGGTGACTTTTACCCCTAGTGAAAGGTAAGAAATGCAAGACAATAGCTTGAGAGAATAATGGGGTGAAAATTTGTGGCTGCTGTTGTTTTGTTTTTAAAGATGAAGAGGACCTGGGAGTGTTTGTAGATAGTAGGAAGGACCTAGGGGAAAGTGAGAGGTTGAAGATGAGAGGAAGGGAAATGATTACTGATTGGAAGGGATGAGATCAAGGATATAAGTTGAGGACTTGGCTTAAAAAAAAAAAGTACCATCACCTTCTCAAAGATTGATGCAAAGGGAGAATAGTTAGATAAAAATGTAGAAGGATTTTGAGAAAAAGTAAAAAGGGAGGTCACAATGGATGGCCATTTTCTTAGAAAAGAAGCAAAGGCATCTACTGAGAGAACAGGGTTGGGTGATCCTCCTTACCCTAGAAGACTTTAACATTCACATAAATTCTTCTTCAAATTGCCTAATCTCCCAAGTCCTCAGCCTCTTTAAATTTTATGATCTACTTCTTCATTACACTTCAACCACACAAAAGAATGGTCACACACTATATCTCACAATTATTCAGATATATACCATGTCCCTAATTAGAAATTATGACACTCCTCTATCTAATCAAAATCTCTTCATTCCACTTTTCCCTATGTTTCACCTCACCTAAACCCACTCTTTGTCCTTATTGAGACTTTCATTTCCTACCCCCCTTGACCTCCCTTCAGTATTTTTCAGGTCATTACCCTAGCCTCTGACCCTTTCCTCCCTCTCCATCCTCGACCCAATAGAAAAATGTTTTGCTCTAGAGAGCCCCTGGACCTGCTCATCTTTTGGCATTCTTTGACACTTATCTCTTGCCAAGTGTTAGCCCTGGATCACTCCTGACATCTTTTTCCTTTACTCATCTTTACAAGCTGTTCATAACCATGATGACTAGGTACATTACAAAGCACAATCAACACAAAGTCATTCTTAAAGAGGAGCCAGTGCCTTGATCATGCTGACTTCTTCCCAAAGTCTTTATCTTCTTCCAGAGACTCCTCTCTGAAAAGAACCAGGAACCATGAATGTCCTCTCTCAACCCTGGAAGCAAGAAGAACCTGTATCTCTCCTTTCCCACACTACTCCACACAGACACTGAGCATCATGTTATCACTCTTTGTGAGGGAGGAAAACCTGCAAATGGTCTTGAGCCCCAGGATATAGTCAAAATGTTTGACAATCCTGGACTTTCCACCTCTGCAAAGGAGTGTGTGTGTGTGTGTGTGTGTGTGTGTGTGTGTGTGTGTGTGGTGTTTTCTCATATTTCTCATATTTGGGGCCATGCTTGTTCTTTGTAATTTTGCATAGGGATTATTTTCTGATACAAATTATATTCCTTACAGAGAAAAGAACCCTTTCTTAGCAATTTAACTGACATAGTTGATTAACAAAATGTTGCAAAGGCCTATCTATCACATTAAATAATCACAACTCTACTCTGATCTGGTTCAAGCTTCTCACCAGTAATGGTTTTTGGCAATATACATGCAGCTTATGACATGGGGTAGCTCCGAATGTGATTATTATATGTTCTCACACAGAGGGAGATGAACAGGGCTGGCAAAAGTCCCCATCAGTGAAGTTAGCTCTTGGTCTTCCCAATTTCCCATTGTTCCTTTCTCTTCTCTCAGGTACATAATGTCCTCATGCCCTTGCTTCTCTTTCTGGTGACCTACAGTCATATTACCTTCTAATCCTTTCCCCCAATCAAATCAGGAAAAAAAGAAGAATCTAATGGCATCAATTACTTTCACTGAAACACACTCAGAACAATGTTTTACCTTGCCCAGCATTAGTATGTGCATTTATTAGGCCTTTGGCTCACCTTAAGGAGTTCCAGACAATAGGTTCCAAAAATTGCCAGTATGTCAGGGGTGGTTGGGAGGATTCTCCTTACCTTTAAAAGGTGGGGAGGACAGGTTGGGTAAACAGGAACATTAAGGAATTTGTTTTTCTTGACTATGCATATTTGTTACAAGAAATTTGTTTCTCTTATCTTTTCCAATGGGGTGGAGTTAGGAGAGAGAGAAAATATATTTCTGTTATTTTTTTTTTAAAGAGAAGGGTGTGTGTGTGTGTGTGTGTGTGTGTGTGCATGTGCACTACACATATGAAATGTTGCATTTACTTACTGTATTATTAATTTCACTTAACTATTTTACTTTGTGGGAATAATCTATGTATATAATGTAAAAACAAAATATTTCAATAAAACTTTTTTAAAAAAGGAACAGTAAGGGCCCTAATCTTGCCCTCTTTTGATGAGGTTTGGGGTTGCTGGGAACCTAGAAATATCAGGGTATAGGTAGCATCTGCCTAGAAAGAATTCACACACTCAAACCTTTTTATAGTCAAAGTGGCAAGGTTTACTGTAATGCCAACAGTGAACTGACATATAAAAAAAAGACAATGAAAAAATCTGGATGGGATTAATGAGTGGTGAATAGCCTGTAGTGGGCCAAGAGAAAAGACTGTCAAGTATCTAGGTGGGTGGGCCAGGTGCCTTGGGTGAGATGTCAGTGATCTGGGCTGTTGAAATGCATTGGAAAATTCAGGGACTGGGTTGCTTTCAAAGACATGGTCTTTTCCTTTTAGGGGTCCAAGTCCCATCACCCCATCACTTCCATTACCCTCTCTTATACCACTTTTAGACTTAATCTGTTCCCTCTTATCCTTTTGCCTCAGTCCCACAAAAATAGAAGGACACAAGGTACATGCCCTTCTCCTGAACCATGAAAATTGGGTACACCTTCCTACAGTGATCTCTAGGCCTCCCTTGAGCAGGAAAGTCACAGTATAAAAACCAAGGGTGTCTGTTCCCTGAGCCTTCCCTGGTTTGGAGGTGTGGAAAAAGGGAGCAACTACTCCAATTTTTCCAAGGTACAGGGACAGAGAGGAGTGAAGATAGAACTGCAAGGATTTAAAATTGTATGGCCCTGGGATGCACTCATTATAGTACATGGGAGTAGAGAGGTGGCTTAGGGTAAAGGAAACTTCAGCTGTTGGAGAATACGATCCTAAACCTTTTTTAATGTGTGTGTGTGTGTGTGTGTGTGTTCTGAAAATATGAGGTGGAGGTGGAACCTAAGGTGATGATAATTAAATACATTATTACTGACATTAGCAATGCTACAGACATTGATAATGGTTATAAATACTAAAGAACCAAGAAATTAAGAAAAGAATAACAAATATATATTCTACAGATTTCTTGTATGTAATATAATAAGAGATAGCATGGTATAATGGATACAGAGCTGGTCTTAGAGTAAGGAAAGTCAGAGTTTAAATCCTGTTTCTGACAGTTCACTTTCCAGGTTCTACTCTTGATTCTCCAGACTTTCCTTACCATGCTACAGAAGCTTCCTCAACTTGGAAGTTCAATCTACTCCTGGACCTCTTGCCCTGGAAGTACACTCTACTCATATAGATTCTCATTCTGATGGTCTGGTTCCCTCCAGAACTTGTATCTTAAGGACAGTTTCCAGACCAGTCAAGTCTTCATTCCTCTCCATGCTCCACTTATGACTCCCTGGACTTCTCTGCCACATTAGGGTAGAGAATATATTGTCTTCTCTCATTAAAATATAAGCTCCTTGAGGGCAATGACTGTCTTTCTTTATACTTATATTTATATTTTTAGAACCCAGCATAGTGCCTAGTGCATAGTAAGAACTTAAATGCTATTGACTTCTTGACTTGATTGGGCAAGTCATTCAACCTTTTTAAAGCCTCAGAAAACTCTTTAAGACTATAAACTGCAAAGGAGATTCTGATCTGAATTGGCAGAAGGAGTTTCCTCATTGGAGGTCCTTATAACAATGAAATAAATGTGTGTGTATGTGTGTGTGTGTGTGCGCATATACATATGTATATATGTGCACACATACATCTGCAATCATGGCAATTCCCATTGAAATCTTTAAAATTTATGCGCAACATAATAGTGATCATGTTCATTTTGACTGAGATAACAAATAATTCATTTTGATTGAGATAACAAACAAGAATATACAGAAAGTAGATGGGAATCTTTCCTAAAATTATCCACCCTAAAATATGAGTTTATCATTTTAACATGAATTGCTGAAGGGAATTAAGGTAACCCATCATAACAACTTAATTCAATTCAATTAGCATTTATTAAATATCTACTATTTATTAAATATCTACTATATCTACTATCTAATATCTACTGAGAAGTCAGAGCTTCTCAGTTATTGTTTCTCCTCATACTCCTTAGTCACTCTTTTTTTTTTT